>NW_003852404.1:2592033-2668417 GCF_000181295.1 Otolemur garnettii
TGTTGTTTGGCAGGTCCTGGCTGGATTTGAACCCACCACGTTAGGTGTATGTGGCTGGCACCTTAGCCACTTGAGCCACAGGTGCCAAGCCATGGGGACCTGTTGATTGTAAAACACACACGTTTGTATGCTTGTGTCTGCATTCCATGTGCATTCACATGTATTTCTTGTAGGGGACGAATGCATGCCCATTTTTATATGTGTGTGTCTACAGCAGTGTCTTTCAACCTTTTTAATTTTATGGCACCTTTGAACCTATGGTTAAACTTCCACTATCCGTGGAAGTAAAAGAAGTAAAAGAGTAAAAAAAGAATATACTTACTGAGCTTTGAACTTCTTCCGAAAATAATTTCATTTTGAAAATTTGCAGCACACCTAAGATCCTCTCCTGGTACACCAGTGTGCTGCCACATACCAGTTGAAAATCACTGCTCGGGCATACGAGTTCCTGTTGGTATCTGCAGGTGTGTGTCTTCTGCTGTGTATGTGAGTAGAACTCTGTGTTCAAGTGTGGAGGGGCTGGAGACGGTGTTCATTTTAGAGCAGACTGCTGACTCCCACCCATACTATGTAACTGGGGGCAAGTTTCTTCAAAATACTGTGTCTTGGTTTTCTCCCCTGTGGGATGGGGATAATGACTGCTGTCTACTTACCGGGGTGCTTTGGGGCAGTGCTGCTGAAAACACAGATCGGACTGGTGCCTGTCCTAGACCTGTTTGTTACTGGTCTATGTCGAGATTGGTACAGGCATTTCAGAGCCTTTTATGGTCTCTTAATTGCCGCAGCATCTGAGCATGTGATGGGTAGACGGGTCTTGTGGAACAGGGTTTGGGTTTTGGACAAGTTTGAGTATTGATTTTACTGTCAGATCACATATTAGATCCTTGACAGGTTGGAAATTAAGTTTTTATTTTCTGGGTTTTGTTTTGTTTTTAGTTGAGATGAGGGTCTCACTCTGGCTCAGGATGGTTTTGAACTCCTGAGCTCAAGTGATCCTCCAGCCTCAGCCTCCTAGAGGGCTAAGATTACAGGCATGAGCCACTGCACCTGGCCAGCTTGGAAATTAAAATGAAAGAAAAAAGAAAAACAAACCAGGTCTTTCCCCACAGATAGTGTGAGTAGCGGGGGTTTGTGGGATTAAGCAGGATGACACACGCAGAGCTGTCCTACAGTGCCTGGCAGAGTGAGTGTGCTAAGGACAGTCTCTGCTCTTATGACGTGGGGTGAGCGTGTGGATATAGGGTCTGAGCAGGGTGTGGGGCTGAGTTTGAGCATGAGCCCGCACCTGTGTTCCTGTGTGTGCGTGAATGAGGGGAGGGAGGAATTGTATGGCTTTGTATGTGAAATGTACTATGTATAGCCTACGGCATGAATGTGTGTGCCGTGGGAATCGCTTGCAAATCAGCCCCTGTCAATTTCTGACAGCCTGGGGACCCCGGTCCCCAGGGCTGAGGAGGGGCCATGGCAGCAGCAGTGGTAGCCCTAGAGTCGCAGTTTTACCCTTGTGGCATCTGGGGTGCAGCATGGGAAGAGGTGCCCACATAGGATTTTGGGGGACAGGGCTGGTCGAGTCAGATGCTTTGGTCTGATGGGATCTATGGAGGTGTATGGGAGGGGTGGAGCATTATTTATTTATTTATTTATTTAGGCTGGGGCTGGGTTTGAACTCACCACCTCTGGCATATGGGGCCGGTGCCCTACTCCTTTGAGCCACAGGCGCTGCCGAGGGGTGGAGCATTTTTTACAGTCCCACTGGGGTGCAGGCCTCCATAGCCATTGTGACAAACCCAGTGAAAGGCTATGGGGAAGGCCCCTCCCTTATTTCTCTTTTTGTCCTTGAGGACATCTTTTGTGGCAGCAAAAACACGCTGTCTTTGATAAAGGACTGCTCCTGTGGGTGCCCATATGAAGCTAGGAGGAGCAGAGACTGGTCTCAGCTGTCCTCCAGGTGGGGAAGAAGAATGAGAAGAAGGCAGAGAGGAGCTCGCAAGGGTTTGGTGAGGGAGCTAGGGTCTGGGGGACCGGGGTCAGTGTCCCTGAGCAGACCACCCTGAGATTGTACCGGATCTCAGAATAGGCAGGAGAGCCTGGGGAAAGCCTAGTTTGGGCCTGGGGTTGGGGCAGGTGAAACCAGGAAGAAGATCCTGACTCCTCAGAGGAACTGGGCTAGGACCCAAGTCATTGTGGGTGGTGGCTCTGAGGCCCCAGGGTACCTGAGGAAGGCCTGGAGTTGGCAAGCTGGGCCCATAGTGCTGTGTTCCTGGCCCAGTGGGCCTCACTGCAGCTCTCATGGATGCATCGCCTTGTGGGATCTCATGGCTTTGCCAACATGGTTTATAAACTTCAGTAGGGATTATGGTCAGTACAGTAGCCCATGTTCACATCAGTATTACTTACATGGTGTCTCTGTCCATTCCTGCTGCTGTAAAATATCTCAGACTGGGTAACTTATAAAGAACAGGGATTTATTTTTCACAGTTGTAGAGGCTGGGAAGTCCAAGGTCAAGGCATCAGTGGTTTGATGTCCGGTAAGGGCCTTTTCCTCCCCGATGGCAATATCTCGGTGACCTCATGTGGCAGAAGGGACAGAAGAGCAAAAGTCCTCATGTAGTTGAAGAGCTGAAGAGCTAGCAAGCTAACCCCTGTGTGAAGCCCTTTTGCAAAGGTCTGGACCCCACTTCCTGGGCTCTTACCTCATGGCCCCGTCATCTCCTAAAGGCCCCATCTCTGAATACTGTCAAATTGCTGATTAAGTCTCCACACATGACTTTGGAGCAGTGGTTCTCAACCTTCCTAATGCCTCCTAATGCTGTGACCCTTTAATACAGTTGCTCGTGTTGTGGTGACCCTCAACCATACAGTTATTTTCGTTGCTACTTCATATTTGCTACTGTTACGAATCATAATGTAAATATCTGATATGCAGGATGTATTTTCATTGTTACAAAGGGGTTGCGACCCACAGGTTGAGAACCGCTGCTTTGGAGGGACATTCAGACCACAGCACATAGTAATTCACAAAAGATATATTTCACTTCATACCTTCATATCCGCTATTCCCTCTGCTTGGAATACTGTCTCCATCCTTAGCTTCCTGGAAAACTCCTAGTCATGCTTTGGAAGCCCACTCAGCACCTGGAGGGGCTCCCATTCAGGGCTAATTGCACCCCTCCTGGAAGCTATAGACACTTTGGTGCATGTGTTACCCTGAGTTGTAACGAGACCTTTCATGGACTGAGGACTTCCACAAGGACAGGCACATGTCCAGGTCACTGCAGCATTCCTAGTATCAGCCTGGTGCCTGGTACATCATAGGTGCCCGATTCATTGGCAATGAAGTGTCCCAAATGCCCTGATAAGTTCTCAAGTGCAGGAGTCATTTCTGTTTCCGTGGTATCTGATGCAGCGCCTTTCATGTAATGGGAGTTCAGTAAGCACTTTTTGAATGAATGAGTGAGCAAGTGAGTGACAGAATCAGGGGACAGCCTCCCCTATCTCATCCTTCTCTCACTTCTAGGCCACCCATTTTCGAGACTCCACTTCAGCCCCCTCCCCACCTCTTCCCTAACCACCAGAGCATTGCCCAAGCATGTTCTCAGGGACACTAGTCCCATAAGCTGCTCCCCTATAGGAGAAACTTGCAAATAATAGCACCTTTTTAGAAAAGCACTTTACACTTTCAGTGTATTGAAAGCTCTGCAATATCCTGAAATAAATCTGATTAACATACCCATTTATGGAATTTGCCCAAGTTATTTGACCAAGAACCCTTCCCAAAAGTCCAGGCCATCTGCAGAGGGTGGCAAAGAAATGTATATACATTTAGGAAAGGAAAAAAAACTATTAAAATTGTAAAACTAAGTATATACCGATAACAAAAGATGAATACAAGTCATGGTTGTAATTGTAGAAGTCAAATGTCTTGAGTATTACAATTTTAATAAAATCTTTTCCTTTCTTAAAATGTGTATACACTTTTTTGGCACCCTCTGTATTGGACAAACATTTATTGAGTGTCTAGCATGAGGCAGGTATTGCCTGGGTTGGGGAGAACAGCAGAACGTAGGACAGATACGGGCCTACATCACCGGCTTCTTGCCCAGCAAAATAACAAGAATGAAGTCCGTGGGTGCTCAGGGCTTTCCAGGTTTCATTTTGTTTCCTCCTTGCCCGTACTCCAGGAGTTAGATATTAAATTGTCCCCGTTTCACGGACGTGAAGATGAGACTTAGGTAGGTGACCTCTCAAGGCAGCGAACAAAAAGCAGAGTTGGGATATGAACCCCTGAACTCCTGAGAGCAGAGCTCAAACTTTTTTTTTTTTTGGCAGGGGTTAGGTTTGAACCCGCCACCTCCAGCATATGGGGCTGGTGCCCTACCCTTTTGAGCCATAGGCACCACCCAGAGCTCAAACTTTTAAACACGACTGAGGGTTCTGAGAACATTGAAGAGCTGTTGCTTGATTTCAGCACCCCATCCCAGCCCAGGCCAAAGCCCCACCCCAGCCCCAACCTCCCCCTCAGCCCCACTCTAGCTCCATTCTTAGCCCTGAAAAACTCTTGGTCATGCTTTCAAACCCTGCTCAGCACCTCTGGGAGCTCCCAATTATTCCTGCAGAACCGTGGAGGAAAAAAAAGGACTGAGTCCCAGCGATAATTTTTACAGTTCACATTTATTTTGGAAAAAAATGTTTTGCTAAAAATACTCCTACAAAGGCATCGGAGTAACAGGGTCAGGTTGATCTTGGACACAGCTGGTGAGATTTCCTTGGTCACATCAGTGAGGAGACTGGAGGAGCTGGGTCTGACCCACGGCCATTGAACTCAGTGTGTCACTCCCTGACCTCCCAACATTGTCGGGAAAACCCAAGTGTTTGACCAGAGAAAACAGGGTTCTGTGAAACTCCACCCGATGGCCTCAGGCCCCCTGGATGAGAGCCCTGGACTGCATAGCTGGGTGGTGACCTCAAGAGGGGGTCTAGCACTTGTTCCCACCACCTGTGGCTCTGACAGCAGTTCTGGGGGGGGGCGGGCATGCTCAGAAAGGGTGTCAGAGAGTTCCTTGGGGGTCTGGGATTTGTCTGGCCAAGGAGCTGACAGTGGAGGGGCTGAGGGGCGACCACTAGTAGCAGCATAGTGTACCGTAGTGATTAAGAGGGTGGGTTGTGTGTGACCTGGGAGAGCCATTCACATCATGTCTCTGAGTTTCCTAGTCTGTGGAGTGGGAGTGACCATTGTACCTGTCTCACAGAGTGGCATGAGGATTAAGCAAGACACTTCATGTAGAAAAAGATGAGCACGGTGTCTGGCACATTGTTGGCACTCAAGCAATAGCAGCTATGACTATGAATTGGGGCTGGGCACGAACAGGCAGTAATTGCTCTTCTCCGGAATCCAAAGAGGCCGACTGGGAGCGAATGTTCCTGGGTCAGCCTCAGAGTCTGGACTTTGTGCCCTTCTGTCTGAGTCCCTGTCCATAGAGGGAGAGCAGCCAGGCTGAACGCTGAGTTACCCACAGGCCCCTGAGGCCCACCTCCCAGGGAGCAGTGGCTAAAGCTGTAAAGAGGGAAGAGAGTCCTGGAGTGGGACAGGGCCAGCGCGGACGTGGAAGCTGCATCCCGAGCGTCAGAAGGAAGGCACCTGGCTCCGGGGTTTGCAGCAAGACCCAATGGTTGTCCAGGGTTAAAACTCTGGCTCTGAGCAAGAAGGTGGTTTCCTTGCAGAATAGCCTTTGGCCGGGGTCTCCCAAAGCAAATCCCTGGCCCTGAAGCTTCCAGCCTTGGGGGAGAGGAGATGAATCTCTCCTCAATTGAGCCAGGGGAGAGGGGGGTCCCTGCTTGGTTCCTGAGCAGAACTGTCAGAGCCCATGAACCAGTGGGCACTGTGGCCCAGTGGGGCTTTGCTCTGCTACGGCTTGGAACAGTCAGGCCTGCCTTGTCTCCTGCAAGGCCTGAAGCGTGCAGTCCTGCTACTCTACCAGGGAGAAGAATTCTGCATCAAACTCAAAAGGAGGGTCTTTGGCTCTTGCCAAGGTCCATCTGTGACCCAGATTCAAAGGACGGAGCTTTTCTTAGTATTTGTTCTCAGCTTATCTCCCTCTCCATCTCCTTCTCTCTCTCTTTGTGCTTTTTTTAATGCTAGGGTCTTCAGGTTTGGAGATCAGTGATAAACAACAGGGCTTGAAATTTCGAGAATTAGCAGCATAGAATCACATAGCGATGGCATCCTAAAAACATGGCATCCTTCCATTGGAATCTTAGAATTACGGAGCTTTGCCACTTTAGAATCTTGGAATCTTTCCCCCATGGAATGTTAGAATTCTTGACTCTTAGTGTCTCAGTGGGGACTCCAGAGTGTATGTAGTCCTGGCTTTGACCTCCTCTAAGATGTTTCCTGACCCTCCCCCTCCTCCCTTCTCCCCCTCCTGCTCTCCTACTGACACCCACAACCCTGCTCCCACAACAGCCTTGTTAGATCCTGAGTAGAAAGAGAGATCTTCCCTCCTTCTTCCTCCTCTGGGAAAAGTTGTGTCTTAGTCTGGGTAGCCAGGGCTGGGGGAAACATCTATGGTGTCAGGTCCAGCTGGAAGCCCCACCTGCCTGTGCCTGGCCCACCTGGCCAGGTGCTGAGTGAGCAGTGCTGGACTACAGCTGTGGGGCCTATGAGGTCTCCAGAGGGTGTCTCTGGGTGGGCTGCTGGGCTTCTCTGAAGTATTAAGTTCCCGCTCCCTGTCACTGTATCAGCTTTCTTGAGGCAGCCTTCGTGCTGTGAAGCTAAACGTAGACAGACTCGGGGTCTGGGGGTCTTTCTGGTTCTCCTGACAGCTAGCTCAGTCTGAGCACATTCCTGAGGGCCGTCCCTACCCCCTACTTCATGGATCCTAATCTCTGTCTGAGTTTGGGTATCTTATCTGGTGATGTCCTGCTTTTTCCTAATCCCCGTCTATACCAGACCCTCTCTCTGCAGACACTGGGGTAGTTTGTCATGGGGGAGCTGAAGTGAGGAGTTTAGTGTCTAGAAGAGTTTGTCAGAAATAGAGACTCCTGGACCCAACCTCAGGGAATCTGATTTATGGGGCAGGGGTGGAGCCTGGGAAATCTATAACATGTAGCCCAGGAGATTCTGATACAGGTGGCCAATGGCACACATTCTGAGAAATGCTGGGAGGTGGGAAGGACTGCAGGCAGATGGAATCACCTCTGGGAATCAGTTTCCTCACGGGTAAAGTGGTGGTGGTGGGCATTACTTTGGCACCCAGCACGTGGTAAGTGTTCAGCTATTACTGCAATCCCTGTGGCTCCAAAGTCCTGAGACCAGCCTTTGGTAGGGTAGGCCCTGAGCCCAATCTCTATGTTATGTGACAAAGGTGAAGCCCTTTCCTGCAATCAACAGTCTGATTTTGGTCTCCCTGAAGGGGAAATTGGCTGGCGTTGAGGCCGTTCTCCATCCTAAGTGGTATGGCAGGAGCCATTTTGCCAGAGGCCAGGTAAGGCCGGCTGATGGCATGTGTGGCATCACACAGTGCAGTGGAGCTCCCTAAAATTCCCTCTGGTTTTCCCAGGATAACACACTATTGGAAAAGACGGAACCTTGGACTCCTTTCAGCACGTCTGGGTGAGCTCTCCAGGGCTGGGGTGATGGGGGCAGAGGTGGGCTTCTTGGATTTTCAGGCCCGCGTGCATAGCTCCCTTGGTGCCCACCTCATCTACCACCCCTTGAGAGACTAGAGGAAATAGGGGTGGACATCAGCTGAATTAAGAATCAGGTAGCAGGGCGGTGCCTGTGGCTCAAAGGAGTAAGGCGCCGACCCCGTATGCTGGAGGTGGTGGATTCAAACCCAGCCCCGACCAAAAACTGCAAAAAAAAAAAAAAAAAAAAGAATCAGGTAGCACAAGATTAGGCCCTGCTGTTCTGAGCAGCTGGAGTGATTCTAGATTATCTACACCAGTGAGGCTGGAAAGTGAACTGGTAGGGCCTGGATTATTCTGGAATAAGTGAGCGCTGCTCCTAGGGCTCCTCTTCCCAGGGGGCAGGGGTATAGCTAGGAGGTATCCTGCCCCCAACTAATGGCAGAACTCCCCTCCCCAGAACCTGAGACTCACTCCGCCACTGCTCTGCTCAAGAACTTGCTGTGGCTAAGCTGTACATTATGTGTAGACTGCTCCAATTTCACCTTATATCAGTCCTCACTTTCCTCCTTTTTCCGGCTGGTCCAGACACAACTCCTCACAGTGTTGGACCATTCTGGCTGCTGCCTCTTGCTTGGAATGACCTTTCCTTCAACCTCTGTTAGTTTCAAGACGGCCTCCTCCAGGAAGCCCTCCCTGATAGCTGTAGCCTATTTGAGCTTTCCCTTCTTTTACCAGGCAGCATCAGACACCTAGTGCTTCCTGTCATCTAATTGAGCATGGTAGGGTGGGCACTTGGAGCAAATAAACCAAAGGCTCCACTCTGCTGCTTCTCCCCAGAGCCTTCTTTCCCCCTTACCCGTAGGGGGTAATAATCCCTCCTCACAGGACTGAGGTGTGTAAGCGTTTTGCACAGCCTGGCTTTCCCAGTGCAATGCTCTCATTTTATGGATGGGGTCTTGAGGCTCAGTGGGGGGACATGGCTCCCCAGATCCAGGTCTCTAGTGACAGGAGAAGGCTGCCACCCTGGGGGCAGGGTGCACTTTCCTAGTTTCATGTGGCATCCTGTCCTTTGAACGCATTTACATTATTTTCCCTAATAAGAATCTTCAGCCTTTGGTACCATATTGTAAGTACATGGGCCGTGGAAATAGCCAGAAGTGGCCCAGGGCCCAGTGCTGAGGCAGGTGGTCATCTGGAGCCAGGGACTTTCCTGCGCTTCAACCAGGCATGAGGAAGGGGTGGAGGCACCCAGCCTCTTAGAGATGAGCCTGATTTATTGGAGAGTGGTGCCCCAGGCTAGTGCCTGCCTACCAGGGGGTGGCAGAGAGGCCCCGAGATGGTGGCAGGGTGGGGACCAGCTAGAAATGATGGGGAAAGTCCAGCTGATGCTACCTGAGCAAGAGGCACCTATGGTTAGCAAGTAAACAGCCACTGCCCCAAGTCTCGAAAGTGTCCCCTGCTGCCATAGCCCCTGCTCTGAGGCCTTTGGTGCAGCACCAAGGCCATCACCTATCCTGATTGGTCTCCCTGTGTCTCTCTATTTGATGGGGATTTTTGAATGTTGCTCCAAGGAAGAAGCCTGCCGATCACCAATAGTGACCCATTTGGGGGGCCTCTGGAGCAGTAGGGCCGGAGGTGGGAGACCTGGTTCCCTCTCACCCAGCCAGCTCTGTGCAGCTCTGCCAGTAATACCCTCCCAGAGCAGCTGGTCCCCATTGCCACATTGCCCCGGCCTGGCTTTACAAGGCAGCTTTCTTCCCCCCAGCACCAACTGTGTGCGTAACAGCCGGAAACTCCTCTAACACTGCTGGGCAGGTGGAGGCTGGCACTTGGAGAGGTTGAGCCAGGAAAGGATTAGTAACCAGGAAGCGGTGGCTCAGAGATGTGTGCCCGGGCGAGCGGGTGGCGTAAGCGGAAGGCGCTTGGCAACATGGCCTGCCACTCCCGCTGAGCAGCAAGCGAGAGGGTGGGTGGTGGCCAGTGTCCCAGCAGTGGGGCTGGGGGATGGGGAGGGAAGATGTGAGCAGCACCTGTACTCCTGGGACAGTCACAGTGATGTCTGTTATCCTGAAGTGGAGACACAGAGGTCTGGGTAGCACCTGTACTCTGGGGGCTCAGGGCCACTAAGGACCTGGGCCCTGGAAGGTGGACAGGCAGACATGCTGGCCAGCGGACACAAGCCTAGCAGCTTAGGACAGGAAGCCATCTGACAGGAAGCGCTGACTGCCAGCCCGGTGTGGGGCCCTGGACCATCAGGAGGTGGGCTGGGGAGACAGAGCTAATCTAAAGAGCATCAGGGCCGCTCCTGCCAGAAGGTGACCTTGTGTGCCGGGACAGCTGCCACCCGTGCTGGGGACCTTTGGGGCACACAGTGGCGGCCGGTGGGCCACTGCCGGCCAGTTTGTGGGAAACCTGCCAATGCTTTCTTATGGCTCACCCTGTTGTCCCCCTGGGGGGCCCACACTCCTCTCTAATCCCTTCCTTCCCTTTGTCTCTCAGGCTCAGAGCAGGGGAGTGACAGATGACAGGCTGGTTCCTGCTGGATGCTTGCTCTGACCATGGTACTTTTAGCTGGCTGCCTGTGGCCTGAATCTCTCCCACTGGTCAGTGTCCTCAAAGAAGCTCCGTGGACAAAGGGAAAGGTCCCAAGGGGCAGCGTCCCTGGCTCCCCCTCTTCGGCTAGACTTGATATCCCCAGCCCCTCCAGTTCCCTGCAGGCACCTGTCACACAAAGAATTCTGATTTTAATGTGTCAGTAGCAGCTCATTTGCACAGAGAAAAGAAAAATCAGAGTTGGCCTGGATAAGGTGATCGTATCTGTGTTCTGGCTGGGAGACCCCGGGCACCCTGGGATCCTGACACCTCACCATCACAGTGCACCTGATTTGGGGAAACTCGTTCCTCTGGCCCACGTATGCTGAGTGCACCCCTGTGACTCCCTACTGTTAATGTACTGGCAGTGGCTCACCCTGATTCCCAGGGCATCAGCCCCAGAATTCTGAGCTACCTCCAACTTGCTTCTTTTGCTGCCTGGGCTTTTTGACAAGCCAGAGCCAGAAAGGCCACATGGAGCTGTTGTCTTCCATGTGCTCCAGGCCTTCTAGAATCTTGAGGGAGGGTCACCTAGAAGAGCATTACAGATCACTCGGCACATCCCAAGGGTGCCAGGCAGGGTCTCTTGGAACTTACAGAGAACGGGGCCATTTTATAACTAAAGCGTTTATTTCCATCAATTCACTAACCGATTGTTCTGCTCAGGCGCCTGCCTTTGCTCACAGAAGGGAATCTATGGCCAGACCTCTTGGCGGATGGTTTCCCCATGGCCAAGACCTTCAGACCTGGCAAAGTTCTGGTGGACGGAAGGAGGTGAGAGAGAAATCACACATGTTCTCCCCAGGGAAGGGAAGGAGCATGCCTGCCCACGTCTCTGGGGGCACCCTCTGGAGGGCTGGGGTATCACAGTGAATGATCCGGGTCCTGGCCTCCGATGCGACCTGGTTTAGGCTCCCAGAGGCAAAACTGGGCTTTGGCCATCTGAGGGCACTTCGGAACCTCAAAGGGGCCTATTTGCCTGGGAAGTATTAGATAGATCAGGGCAAGAGAGTAGGGGAGCAGGCAAGGACTTCCAGCCCTGCAGCCCCAGAGCCCACTTCCTCCTTGATCCATCACCTTCATAAACAGTCCTGAAGTGGGATGCACCTCTCTCTCCCCACCCAAATCTCACTCAAGTCTCTGAAGGGCCCAGATGGCCCTGTGGCAGTTGGCTTTGGTGAGGCCTGGTGGCAGGTGGGAGGAGGGAAGGGTGTCAGTGAAAACCATATAAAAAATCCAGAAATGTGCATATAAAATCTCGCCCTTGGTGTATTGCCTAAGTCAATAAGCAGAAAGCACCTTCTTCCTGGAGAAGGATCAAGTCCTTGAAAGTCCTCAAAAGGTAGGAAATGTCAAAGTGTCACTTCATTGTCATAAAAAAAACCCCCAACAAACAAACCCCCCAAACCAAAACCACCCCTGACCAAAATACCCCTTAGTTCTCGAATCGCTGTAAACAAACCCAGACGCAGGATCAACCCTTCTCAGTGGCAGTCGTAGCTGACGGCAGTCACTGCAGGCAGCATCAGCCCTCGAGGTGGGGGCTGGCAGGAGGGGGGCCCAGGCAGGTTGGGGCCGCCGGGCGGTGCGTGTGATATGTACGTGAAGCTGCAGACCCAGGGGGCAGCCATCCTCAGGAAGGCTAGCCTTTCTGGTGTCCTCATGTTCTCCCTGACCCAGGAGGACAAAAGCCCCTTTTCATCCCCATGAGCCGACAGGAGAAACAGTCTCTTTCATTGGAGTTTCTAAAATACTCTCCAAAGACAGAAAAATGCTTCTGTTTGCCCAGTGGCAGCAGGAATGGATTTTCCCAGAGGGGTTCCTGGGACTGCCTGCCCGCCTGCCCCATCCGCCTGGCGCTTAGCTGTCGACTGAGGCCTAGAGGAGCAGCCAGGCACAGGAGAGAAGGGCGACCCCTGTCTCTCCCCTTCACATTTGTTTTCCTGAAAGTGTTTCTTGGCTCTGGCCAGGTCACCTTTCCAGAGGGAGTTGGAGAGAAACTGCTTTTGGTCTCTGATTGGACAAATCGCACGAATCTCCCAAGCCCTTTTTTTCCCCTAAGAATGGTCATCGCTTTCCTTTTGAGAATCCTTGTTAAAAAATATTCCTTGTATCTCCCACCCCCTCCCAGATTCTATTTTCTTTTTCCCCCCATTCCCTTTTTTTTCCGTCGTTTGAATTGCATGTGTTCTTGGTGACATCTCGTGGCTGGAGCACTGCTTGGTTCTTCTGCTGCCCGTGGCCTCCTGGCAGGTGGCTGACCCTGCAGTGGACGGAGCACCAGGAGGGCCCGGCGTGTGGGGAGGAGGGGGCGGGGCCTGGAGGAAGAGCCAGCCGCGGCAGGTGAGTGTCAAACCTCCACAGACTGAATCTGGTTCATCTGTGCCCGCATCACCTGGATACTGTTCAGGATTTTTTTCTGGTGGCCAGCCAAAGTGACCCCGACCCGGAGAATGTCCCTTTGGGAGAGAAGCATGTGTGTTAGGGAAATGTGGAGGTTCATGCTAAAGACAGTAGGGGGGGTTCTGGGATGGGGGTGTGGGTGGGTGGTCAAAGCTCGAGCGAGTGACTATGGTGAGATGAAGAGCACTTGACCTTGAGTCAGGGCACTAAGATGAGAAAAGAGGTTGATTCGCTCAAGGTCACATAGCCAGCAGGTGGCAGATATCAGTATGGGTATCAGTCTGGATGTGACTCCAATGTTGGCCACCTTGCCCCTTGGTCCCCCACATCTTTTCTGGGACACTATTTCTTATCTCCCAGAGCACTCTACTTGGCTGGAGGGGCAGATAGGGGAGGGGGGCACTTACTCCATCATCATCTGAGACACGACATCGAAGGAGGTGAAGCCAGCGTTGGCGAAGCTCTCCTTGTACTGCCCCATCTTTATGGCCTCCAGCCACTCATCCACTGTGTTAAAGCTGGTGTAATCGGGGATCGTACGGTCCAGCAGCGGCAGGTTAATACTGAAGGTGGGGGGTGGGGGGTGACAGAGATGGTCAGGGCACAGGCTTGCAGGAAGTGTGAGGGTAAGTCTGTGCATGGACACGCCTGTGGGCTGTGCAAACACGTGCCCTCTGTGTGCATGTGGGAGGGAGTTTGAGCCTGTGTGGCCATGTGAGTGCGTGTGTAGGTCGCAAAGCTGGGGCCACCTGGCAAGTCTAGGGAAGCCTCTGTGCGGATTGCAGAGAGGCTGGCCTACAGGAGTGAGGAGCAGAAGACACTTGTCCCTATTTCTCATTTTCTGGAGGAGGGAATTCAGCTGGACCAAATGTTAAAATTATTCGTTGTTTCCTCCCCCAGTGCCATTCTCTGCCCTGCTTTGTGCTATAGGAGGCTGACCCTGGGGACTGTACCTTCAAACTCCAGCTCAGGCTGGTGGTGCTAATGGGAATGACTTCCTGCCTGGCAAGTAGTGAGATTAAAAGCCCTCAGTGATTTCATCTGGAGACTCAGGAGTGGCTGACACAGGGTCACGGTGAAGAGTGACAGGTAGAGGCAAGCACAAAGCTCTTTTGGCCCCAAGAATGTAGTGGAGGAAGGACTTTGGCTCAAGGAATCTTTGGCCACAGCCAACCTAGGTCCTGAGGACACCTGGCTGGACCATGGCCCTCAGACATTCAGTGGTATTGTGGGTCCAGGAGGGTAAGCATGTGACCTGTGACAGCCACTCAAGGAAGGCAGTGGTGGGCTGCAGCCCGGGGGGAGCTGGCCTGGGGTCTTGGGAGAAGAGATGCACTGGGCACCTGAGCTGATCCGCCTCAGGCTATCTCTTGGGCATAGGGATGCTGACCCAGTGAGAGGATGTGCACTAACTTCTGAATGGGGCTGTATGTGCAGGTGCCTATGGATGTGTGTGGGTGTGAGAGCCCGAGACTGTGTGTCTGTGTGAGATCCTGTGTGTAAGCAAGTGTGAATGTGTCTGTGTGTTCATCTGTGTGTGTAGGACTATATTTGAGTACATGTGTGTGTGAGAGATGAGGATGGAAGTTAGACAGTTTAGGCTTCAATATGAGAGTAGCTGTGGAGTAACTATTCACCAACTAAGATGCTGGATCCTTTGGTGGTATTTCTTAAATGCTGTCCTCTCTGAGCATGTAAAAGGTGCTTTCTCTACTACGCACAGGGTGTGCCCTTCTCCTCTGGACAGTTTTTCCTGCTCTCCCCTGCACTCCCAAGGCAAGGCAGACGCCCAACAAACACTAGTCCTATCCATCGCCGTCCCAAGCTACAGTGGAGAAGAGCATCTGTCTGAAGCAGGAACCGCCATGGCAGTAGAAGGGAATGGCCAGTTGGGCAGAGCCCAGTATCCAGAGGAAAGGGGCTGGGCAGGGCTGTACCAGAGGAGAAGGGTGGGCCAGGGGCGGGGCATACCCAGAGGAGGGGGGCTGATACAAGGAGAGGGGCGGGGCCAGGGCGGGACTTACCCAGAGGAGAGGGGAGCCATGGCTTTGAGGCTGTTTGGGTTGCGGATCATCTTGTCTAGCGTGTTGACTATTTGGCCAAACTTGGGCCGGTGGTTGCGGTCCTTCTGCCAGCAGTCCAGCATGAGTTGGTGCAGGGCGCTTGGGCAGTCCATGGGTGGCGGCAGCCGATAGTCCTGCTCAATGGCGTTGATTACCTGGGGACGATGTAGGGGCAGAGTAGGGTTGGGTGGATGGGCTGAGGGCATCTGCTGTTTGCCAGGTCCATTTTTTTCTCTAGTGCTGTGCAGGCCTGACTTATCTGGTTGCCATGGCAACTACCTGCACTTCCTGGATGTAGCCTCAGGGATGGGCCAGACCTGGGTGCTCACTATCTATAGCCTCAGTCTGACCTGGCAGCTGGGTTCCTGTCCCATTTTCTGCTAATCTTGGGACATCTAGTGCTCCAGGCTGACCCTCCTGTGTCTGGCTCCATCCTTCTTCTTTCCCATCTGTGAGCCCTTCCTGGCTTTGATGGCCCTGAGGACTCTCCTCTCTGGCCCCTTGCTTGATCCCAGGTGGCCATGTTCTTGATTTCAATGCCATTTACAGCTCCAGGTAAGAGGTACCTCCCTTGTCAGGCCCCACCTGCTCCTCTGTCAGGGAAAGGCGCTTGAACATTCCTCTCAAATTTGTCCTGCCACCATGGCCACACTCAGTCCATTTTCCATGCCTTGACTGTGAGTCAGCCTCCCTGTTCAAGAAGCTTGCTTCAACTCTTTCCTGTTAGCATTTTTGCTACTGGAAACTGCTTGGGTTGACTTTGAAACACTCCCCAACATGACCCTTTATTATCCCATCTCTGTGCCTTTCTTTGCACAGCGTGGTCTTTCCAACCGAAAGCCCTCAGGTCTCCAAGTCCTGTTACCATCAGAGCCCCTGGGAATATCTTGGCAGATCTTGCCTCTCAATGCCTATAACGAGACCTCTGCCTTCTCCAATTTGGTACCTGATCATAAAAGGTCCTGATAACTTATCTGTTTACTTGAATAGTTGTTTGCCACCCTCAATTAGGTGGTAAACACACCAGTGGACATGGTCTCATTCAGGGCTGACCACAAGGTACATGCATCCTGAAGGTTTGCTGATCTGTGGGTAGATGGCCCCTCCTACCCCTGGAGAGTCCAGGGTCCTGTGCAGACATCTGAATCACCCAACATCAGGCTGGGATACTGCCCTGGCTCTCGATCTCACCTCCCTTGCCCTGGGAGATTGGCACAGGTCAGGAGCCCCTCTTTCCCCTCCCTCAGTGGACAGAGAAAGTCTCTGTCCACTCCCTTGTAGACTTACATCCTGGTTGGTCATGTCCCAGTAGGGCCGCTCCCCATAGGACATCACCTCCCACATGACGATGCCGTAGCTCCACACGTCACTGGCTGAGGTGAACTTCCGGTACTGGATGGCTTCTGGGGCTGTCCAGCGGATGGGGATCTTCCCCCCCTAGGGGGAAGAGAGGGAGGGTTTGTGGGTAGGAGGCTGACCTGCCTGGCCTCTTCTTTCCATGCTCTACGCCCTGTATCCTGTGCTGCGCCAATCTCATAAGGCACCTTCTGGTTCCCCAAACTCACTACACTGCTTCAGACCACTGGGCATTTGCACATGCTGTTTCCTCTGCATAAAATGCCTTTTCTCACCATGCCACCTGGAAACCTCCTTCTCATCCTTAAAGCTTTTTTTTTTTTTTTAAGCTTTCCTTCATCCCACAACTGTGTCTCATATCTCTCCGGCAAGGAGAATAGTCAGATTGACCACCAGGGACCATGTGTTATTTCTTTCCATTTAAAATCCTTCAGCAATCCTTTTAGGAGTGAATTTGGGCATCCAAGGACCTCAAATATCTGGCCCTGCCTAGCTCTCCAGCACTGTTGCTCATCACCTTCCTCCTTACAACTTGTGTTCGAGTCCCAGGACCCAGTCCTGAGAATGTGGCATCGAGAAACTTTTACTGGCCCTTCTGCTCTCTGCTCAGCTCTCACCCCCTCTAGCAAGCCTTCTCCTGCCTCCCAGTGCCGGCTGTCCTGCTCATACCCCTGTCATTCCTGTACTTCTGTGTTCCTGCCAGCCTGTGAGTTCCAAGAGGTCAGGATGTCTCTCTATGTCTCTGTAGCCCAGCACAGTGCTTGGTATGAATAGGGGTCAAGGACATCTACTGCAGGGAGAGATGGATATTTATGCTCTTCTCTCTAACGCTGTTGACACCTGTGGTCTTTGCTTCTGTCTTACCAGGGCACTGGTGTAGGTGGGGTCTGAGGTGTCATCTTCCAGGAAGCGTGAGAGCCCAAAGTCAGACACCTTGCAGACCAGGTTGCTGTTGACGAGGATATTGCGGGCAGCCAGGTCCCGGTGTACGTAGTTCATGTCTGCCAGGTACTTCATGCCAGCCGCAATGCCCCTCAGCATGCCTACCAGCTGGATGACTGTGAACTGCCCATCATTTTGCTTGGGAAGCAGCAGAGAAAACACAAGAGTAAATGGAAGAGTAGGCATCTGAGCCCTGGATCATTCTTGCAGTGGAGAACCAGGGCAGGCCCCTGCCAACCTGGCTTTGGGGTCCCTTTGGAAATGACTCAGTCTGGGCACCTTGGAGAGGCTACCTTCAGGATGGTGGACAGAACACAGGCTTTGAAGAAGACACACCTGGGGCTTGGTGCCTGTAGCTCAAATGGCTAAAGCCCCAACCACATACACCAGAGCTGGCAGGTTCAAATCCAGCCTGGGCCTGCCAAACAACAACTACAACCAAGAAATAGCCAGGTGTTGTGGCAGGCACCTGTAGTCCTAGCTACTTGGAAGGCTGAGGGAAGAGAATCGCTTAAGCCCAGGAGTTGGAGGTTGCTGTGAGCTGTGATGCCATGGCACCCTACCCAGGGTGACAGCTTGAGGCTCTGTCTCAAAAAAAAGAAGAAGACACACCTGGTTTGACTCTGGCTCTGCCCTTCCTGGCTTTGCAACCTTGGATATGTGACCTAACCTCTCTGAGCCTGTTTCCTTTTCTGTGTATTTAATGGGGCTAAATAATGCCCAGTTCTCGTGGGTGTTTAGAGATACAAGAGAAGGTGTGTGGCACACAGTAGGTGCTTCAGCTAGTCTAATGCACTGGTTCTGATGTCCATTCCAGTGCTCTTTGACTGTGATTTCCTGGGGAGAGCCTTGTGTTCTGAACTCCTCCTCCCAGCCTATACAGCTTTGGGAAGTCCAAAATCTGGTGAAAAATCTGGATGGGTGGGGAGGTCTGAGGTCTCACTTTGATCCTCTAGGTGACCCTGGGCAAACCCTACCTCTCTTTGAGCCCGTTTGCTGCTATGCAAAATGAGAAGGTTGGCTAAAGAGTGGATGGAAACAAATTTCATGTTGGGCGCCAACTCTGATTGGTTGTGGCTTCCTGGGGAACCATATAGGGAAGGATTCTGAGAATGCTTCTGGGCTTAGTGGAAGAGAATGCAAAGATCGATTAGCAATGCCTGCTATGGGTAGGGGAATGGGAAGTGACAGCCTGCAAGCCATTTCTGACCTCGGGCTTTTCCAAGATCCCTTTGACAGTATGAAAGTATGTCCATCATCCCTTTTCCTGCCTCACCCAGGGGCCCTTGGCACTCTTGGCTTCCCGTACCCGTAGAAAGGAGTCCAGGGAGCCATTCTCCATGAACTCTGTGATGATCATCACGGGTGTGCTCTTGGTGACAACACCTTCCAGGTGGATGACATTGGGGTGGTCAAACTGGCCCATGATGGAGGCCTCGCTCAGGAAGTCCCGGCGCTGCTTCTCAGTGTAGCCCGACTTGAGTGTCTTGATGGCCACGAAGATCTCTCTCTTGCCTGGCAGCTTCAGGTGGCCACTGCAGACCTCACCAAACTCTCCTGGGACAGATACACCAAGAGAGCAGAGTGTCACTTGCCAGATGGAAATGCCACCTCACTGTAACCTGTCACTCCTGGGGCCTGCAGGTGCTTTCTCCTCAATGGTCCACTCATCCTTGCAGACACAGAACACCTTTGAGAATGTGGGGGCCAGAAAGGTCCCAGCCACCTTCGGGAATAGGTAGTAAGTTCTTCATGGTTGCCCTGTGATATCTGGCTGGACATGGGGATGAAGACGCAGGGGAACCTCCTGGGGAGATAGGGACAGGCCCCTGGGATGAAGGGCAGGGAGAAGGGAAAGTACTGGACTGAGTTCAGAGAATCGGGTTCCAGACCCAGCTCAATCTCTGACTTGCTGTGCAAACCCCTTCCCAGCCGGTGCCTCAGTTTCCCTTTCTGTTGGTGAGTAACCTTTGGGGGTCCTTCTTCTTGGGTATGATGATCCTTCAGGCTTTGAAGATCCTTTGAGGATCTTCCACCCTCTGCCCCATGGCTCCACCTGTGGCTGAGGCCATGGAGCCTGTGAAGGTACCAGTCACCTACCTGCTCCGATCACCTGCTCAATCTTGACACAGGAGATGTCAATTTCCTTGGCAAACTCCCTCACTGCCTCGTTGGGGTCCTCGTAGGTGAAAGGGTCGATGTAGATTTTCATGCCTGGGGTCACTGGGGGACAAGACCAGGCTCGGTCATGGACTGACTCAGGATGCACACAAATGGAAAAGCAGAAGCCAGTCCCTCCCCTGGGGAGGCATCCACTCCCAAATGGCCCCCACAAGGAAGTGGGCAACCCCCTGCAGGTCACTCGACCTCTGTGGGCCTCACTGAGCTGAGTAGGAGGGAGAGGGGGACAGAAGGTCCAGCAAGGGTAGCAAAGGGTTCCAGCTCTTATTCCAGCTCTGACATCAAGATTGGCAATGGCTTTCTATGGTCAGGACTAATAAGCAACATCTGTTATAGGTGTGGGCCCAGAAGGATAAAAGGGGGGACAGATTTTCTGCCCCTGTGATAGAGAATCAAGGTGTGTAAAATAATGGAAGAGGAAGTCAGAAGCGAGAACAGAGAGAACTTGAATTCAAATACCAAGTGTCAGGGCCCGGGACTGGCCAGGTCTCTGGCCTTGGCCTATCTAATCATCTGGATGTAGACCACTGTGCTACCTTGCTTGGGGTCAACTCCCCTTAGGTGCCGGGGGTGCAATTCGTCTTAGCAGGAGAGAGAGGGAGAGAAACAATCTTAGTAGGAGAGCGAATCCTAGCAGTCTTCTTAGAACAGAAGGAGCAAAAGAGTCAGAGTGAGCAAGTCCATGAAAGAGAGAGTGACCCCTGACTAACCTCTCCTGCAGCTACTTATAGACAAAGTCCCTAGTCCATGGCTATTTGCACCACAGGTGTGGAGACTGCCAAGCACTGATGTTCCCGTCTCGTCTAGCGTGCTCTCCTGTTAAGGAGAGCTGAATCCCTTCTCGATGCCCTTTTCACCAAGGTGTTACATTATAGAGCTGTTACAGGTGTTTCTTATAGTTACAGAGTGTTCAAGGCTTAACTCTCTCTTCTCATGTCCTTTAAGTTATATGGTCTGCTACAACCGAGAGAGGAAAGAGCAGGCAACAGACTACATTGTTCTTGGGGTCCTGCTAAGGAGATCTCCTCCTGTCTGTCTGAGTCTAATTCTCACCTCCTCTCCCAGAGGAGCCCTTCCTAGCTGCTCAGCCCTCCCAGGCAGGACCTGGAGCCTGGGGGGGTCTGGGAGGGGCTGCCTCACTCACCAAGGGCTGAGAGCCCATTTGCCAAGTCTTAACCTTTTCGGGATTACTGATTCCCTAGTGATCATCATGAGCCTAGATATGGGACGTATTAATTTGATTCTTAATCTGACATAGATTTTTATCTTTTGATGCAAAAATAGAAGAAGGCAACCAAGATGTCAAAAACTCAATTCTGACCTAGCACTGAGTCAGCAAAATGCTTCGAAGAAAGGGAACATATTTGGGAACAAAATGATAGAAAGGGAAACATATTTCCCCAGACATATTTCCCCTTCCAGATGGAAGTGTCTTCCACTGCCCACAACTTCTGGCCTTCTCCCAGCCTAGGCCTCCCCCTGGCTTCTCCAGGCCCCTGCTCACATTCTTCCACTATTCCAGGAGCCATGAATTTGGAGGCAGCCCCGCTAGAGGTTGGGAGCTGAAATCTCTGCATCACCATAAGGCTTGGCTTGTTGGTGAGTGGGGTCAGCACCCCTGCTTGGCTGTGTGACCTTGGACATGTGAGTTGACCACTCTCAGTTTCTATTTCAGACATTCCAGGAATCTAGGAGTTGCCAAGTTGGCTTACTGACTGTTTTATAAATAAAGTTTTATTAGAATGCAACCTCATTCCTTTGCCTCTGGCTGTTTTCATGCTACAACAGCAGAATTGAGAATTTATAATAAAGACTCACAAAGCCTAAAATATTTATGATCTGGCTCCCTACAGGAAAATTTGCCAACTGTTGCTCTAACACAGTGGTTCTCAACCTGTGGTTGCAACCCACAGGAACCGTATTAAAGGGTTGCAGCATTAGGAAGGTTGAGAACCACTGCTCTAACATATCAGCTTTATTTGAGATTATTTGTGTGGGTGTTTGTATAGTCCTTTGGGTCAGGGGTTCTTAATTTGGGTCTGCGAGCTACTTATAGTCCTTTGGGTCAGGGGTACTTAATTTGGGTCTGCTAGCATTCTCAGAATGGGCCTTAGGAAGTCTGATAACCTCCGAAATGGAATGCATTTAATATTATTGTTCTTCTTTTGGACTCAAAAAGTAATTCATGCTCCTTCTAAATCTAAAAATGATGGAAATAAATATTGTCAAAAATAAAAGTCCTTTGGCTCAAAGGAGTAGGGTCCCGGCCCCATATACCAGAGGTGGCGGTTCAAACCCGGCCAAAAACTGCAAAAAAAACAAAAAAGTTCTTGGCTTGGTGCCCATAGTTCAGTGGCTAGGGTGTTGGCCACATACAGTGAAGCTGGTGGGTTCAAGCCTGGCCCAGGCCTGCTAAACAACAATGACAAGTACAACCAAAAAATAGCCAGGCATTGTGGCAGGTGCCTGTAGTCCCAGCTACTTGGAAGGCTAAGGCAAGAGAATCACTTAAGCCGAGGAGTTGGAGGTTGCTGTGAGCTGTGACACCATGGCACCCTACTGAGGGCGATATAGTGAGATTTTGTCTCAAAAAAAAAAAGTTCTTAAAAATCTGTCCCTGTGTATAGACATCTGGATTTTTCTTTTCTTTTTTTTTTGAGACAGAGTCTCACTATGTTGTCCTTCATAGAGTGCTGTGGTGTTACAGCTCACGGCAACATCAAACTCTTAGAGGGCTTAAGCCAGTGGTTCTCAACCTTCCTAATGCTGCAATGTATTTTCATTGTTAAAAAGGGGTTGTGACCCACAGGTTGAGAACTGCTGGCTTAAGCAATTCTCTTGCCTCAGCCTTCCAAGTAGCTGAGACTACAGGTGCCGGCCACAACGCCCACTTATTTTATTTTATTTTATTTATTTATTTTGTTGTTGCAGTTGTCATTGTTGTTTAGTTGGCCCAGGCCGGTTCCAACCCACCAGCCTTGGTGTGTATGGCTGTCGCCGTAAACACTGTGCTATGGGTGCCAAGCAGATATCTGGATTTTTCTATTTTCTTTTTCTTTTCTTTTAGGATTTTTCTTTTTTCTTTTCTTTTTTTTTTTTTTGAGACGGAGCCTCAAGCCATCCCCTGGGGTAGAGTGCCATGGCATCACGCTCACAGCAACCTCCAACTCCTGGGCTCAAGCGAGTCTCCTGCCTCAGCCTCCCAAGTAGCTGGGACCACAGGCGCCCGCCACAACGCCTGGCCATTTTTTGGTTGCAGCCATCATTGTTGTTTGGCAGGCCCGGGCTGGGGATTCGAACCCGCCACCTTAGGTGTATGTGGCTGGCGCCTTAGCAGCTTGAGCCACAGGCGCCGAGCCAGGATTTTTCTATTTTGTAATTTTATGCATATATGCACATAGAAACATTTGCGTTTTTCAGGCCACAGGCTCGAAAACTTTCAGCAGAATCTCCCAGGGGTCTGAGCCTCCCCAAAAGAGTTACAAACCAGACTCCCAAAAAGAGTTACAAACCACCATCCAAGACTGAGTTCTGGAGGAAGAGGTAGATATGGATCTTTTCTCACTTTTCCCCTCCCTGGCACACTGTGTACAGCTCTGCAGGTGACAGACCCTGAATGTCTGTAGAGCTGAGCAAGACCCAGATGACAGAGACAGAATTATAATAACAGCAGCAGTTGTCACTTACTGAGCCCTTTGTCTGTGCCTGACACCATGCCAGGCTTTATCTCATCTCCTCTGCCCAACAACTCTTGAAAAAAAGGATAATTATTCCCTATTTCTCATATAAGGAAACTGTGGCTCAGAGAGGCTGAGTCATGTGGCCAAGGCCACACAGCTAGCAAATGGCACAGCCAGGATTTGAACTCGAGTCTGTCAGACTTGAGTCCAATGCCTGTAACTCTTAATCACCATGCTCACTGCCTCCTGGTTAAATACAACCAGGATCTGGTTCCTGTCTCCTGGAGTAGCCCTGACTGCCTCCTTCCCCAAATCAGCTTTCTCAGAGCTGGAGGATTGGCTGTTTGTTTTCTTTTATAGACTCAATGCACAGCCTGTGGTTCTTGGTGCAGAACTGGAGGAGGCCCCTTCTGGTGCACCAACCAGGAAGGGAGGGCAGGAAGGGGTCATCAGGGAGGTAAGGGGGGAGCACAGCAGGAGCTCCTTGGTCCCCTCTGCTGCTAACCAGTTAGTTGTCACCCCCAAACTCTTATAGCCCCAATGTTGGTGTGGCTTTTCTACCTTGCACTAGGGCTCCCAGGTATGCATGCTTGCAGCCCCTGCTGCTCCTTTCTGGAACACTCTACTGACTATGAGGGCTTACTTTATCCTCTCCCAGAGAAGGACAGAGACCAGATCTGTCTTGTTCATGCTGAACCCCAGGGAGTGGCATACCCTGGGTATTCAATAAATGCTTATTGAGTGAATAACAGTGTTACTTAGTTATGTGCCTTCTTTCTTTCTGCCTGTTTGGGGTCATGAATGGCTTTGAGAATTTGATGAAAACTACATACCTGGTCCTTGAAAAAGCATCCCCATTGTGTTATGTGACATACACATGCCTCTATTTCGCATAAAATTTTGGGGTGTTCACAGGCCCTTGGAAGCTCTAGGTCCATAAACCACAAGTTATGAGCCCTTGCTCTAGAATGTTGGCTCTGGAGTAGGTATGTGAAGATAGTATACAGTAGATGCTTAATAAACACTTACTGAATATATGTTCAGTGTAGATTCACCAGGTGCTAGGGCCTGTTCTAGCTACTTTACAGTTTTTGATCTAATTAGTCCTCCTAATAACACTATTAGGCTGAATATCATGAAATTCCCAATAGTTCTTTCTGACCTACAAAAATTGCAATATTATTTGGTACAATCCAATGTTATCTCATTTTTCAGATGAGGAAACTGTGGCATAGGAGATGTTAAATGACCACCCATGGGGACATGAACCCAGCTAACATAGGTAATTGGCAGGAATGGGGTTTGAACCCAGGCCGGCCGCAGAGCCTCCACTTCTAATCACCAGGCTGCGGTTTCTTTTGGGTGCTGCCCCAGTCTGTCTCCTGGAAGAGAAGGTGAGCTCCTCATGGCCAGAGTGACAGACAAGGCCTGGCTCCCAGGAGGCATTTGCTAAACCGATGCAGGCAGAGTCTACAGAAAATACTGGCTGTGGTTGGATGATCTAAGGCTGTCAGAGCCAGTGACTCTGAACTGGGTCATCCTGAACCCAAAGGGGAAATGCATGATGACAGAGGAACCAGGTGTGCAGAGTCCTGAGTTTGAATTCTGGTTGTTCTGCTAATAATGGTCACGAATAAACTGCTTTATGGGTTTGAACCCAGGAGCATCTATTGTGTTGATCCAGCCATGTCCCCTTGCAAGTGACTTAATCTCTGTGTCTCACTTTTTTCATCTACCAACTGGGTATAATACACAGTCCGTACCTCATAAGGGGACTGCAAAGATTAAATGAGAATAACTTATTAAAGGGTTTAGTACAGCAGGTGGCGAATAGAAAGCACTGAAAATTGTTACCTGTTGCAAAGAAAAGTTGGCCATTATTAGATATTATTATTGCACAGCACTTTAATAGCCATTAATTCACTTAATCCTCACAGCCTTGTGAGATGAGTATCATGCTTGCTACCTCCCATGGAAAGATGCCAAGGCAAAGGGGTTTGATGACTTCTCTGAGGTCACCCAGGGACCAGTGGCAAAGCAGGGGTGAGAAACCAGGTCAGTCCCTTTGGCTCCACATCTGGGCACCACAGAGCTTGGTTGTCACTCAGCACCTGCTGAACGACAGAAGTCATGTGACTGTGAGGGAGACAAGCCAGTCACACACATCTCTGGGCTCCAGCCTCCTCCTCTGTCCTGGCCACGCCACCCAGGGGTGCTGGGTGGCAGGCGTTGCTGACAGTGCTTTGAAAAGAAGAAACTCCTGCTCAGATCTAATGCTGCAGTTCAGCACGTGGGGAGCAGGAACTTAGGCTTGAAGATGTGTTATCGATGAACAGATCCTGGGGTTTATTTTTCAAATAAATCTCACTGTTTTTCTTATTACTGACTCACACTCCAAATAACAGTGCTCCCAGATGGCCCCGGTGATGAAGCCTGGATCTTATTCTAGCTCAGTCGCATGTAGACAGCATAGGGTGGCTAAGAGTGTGCGCCCTGGAGCCAGACAGCTGGGGTTCACACCCCAGCTCCTTCCTGAGCAGCTGTGCAACCTCCGTGCCTCAGTTTCCTCACACTCAAAAGTAGGAAATTACAAGGATTAAGTGAATACGTATCTGAAAAGCATTAAAAACAATTCTTGGCACATAGAATGTGCTCAGTGTATCCAGCCCTATCCACAATCGTGATTTTATTACTTGGGGAACAGGAGGAAGTGACATAATTTATGAGCTTTATTTTTAACATCCAGGTGATTTTTATTTCAAGGTAGTTAAGTGTCCACCTCGCTCTCATGAGCTTTTCATTGCTTTGATGCTTAGAAAGTCCTTTTCCATTTCCACGTCCATTAAATCGTTACCTGAATTATCTTCTAGAAATTTTAATGGTTTAATTATTTTTGCATGTATGGCCAGCACTATTTTTAAACCTGGGAACTTGTTACTTCAGAGCAGGTTGTACCCAGAGGCTTAATATCTAGAACTGCTTGACTCTGCTCTTTCTCCTAGGTCCCTCGTCCGATCCTGCAGCAAATCCAGTGGCTTTACTCTCAAAATACATCAGAATCCAACCACTTCTCACCACCCCCCACTGCTACCACCCGGTCTGGCCACCATGGTATCTTCCCTGGATGATTCCAACAGCCACCTCACTGGTCTTCCTGCATTTGCCCTTTTGGTCCTCTGCTCACAACCTTCTAGCAGCTTCCCATTTCACTCCAGTAAAAGCCAAGGCTGGCAGGAATCTGCATGGTGGCCTCCCTCCTACCTCCCCCACCTCCTGTTCACTCTGTTCCAGTCACACTGGCCTCTCTGTTGTTCAAAACCTGCCAGCCATGCTTTAGCCTCAGGGCCTTTGCACTGATCCTTCCGTCTGCCGGGTTTGAACCCAGCCCTGGCCAGCTAAGCAACAATGACAACTGCAACAGAAAATAGCCAGGAGTATGGTGGGTGCCTGTAGTCCAGCTACGTGGGAGGCTGAAGCAAGAGAATCACTTAAGCCCAAGAGTTTGAGGTTGCTGTGAGCTGTGATGCCACCGCACTCTACCTAGGGCGACATAGTGAAACTCTGTCTCAAATACAAAAAATAAATAAATAATAACATAAATACATAAATAAATAAAATCCTCTAAAGAAAAAAAGGCCCTCTCATTGAGGCCAACCCTACCTGCCCTGTTTAATAACACAACCCATGGCTAGGCGCAGTAGCTTACACTTGTGATCCTAGCACTCTGGATGGCAGAGGTGGGAGGACCACTTGAGCTCAGGAGTTCAAATCCAGCCTGAGAAAGAGCGCAACCCCATCTCTACTAAAAGAAAAACTAGCTGGGTGTTGTGGTGGGTGCCTGTAGGCCCAGCTACTTGGGAGGCTGAAGCAGGAGGATTGCTTAAACCCAAGAGTTTGAGGTTGCTGTGAGCTAGGCTGACACCATGGCACTCTTCTCTGCTTTGAAAAAAATAAAAACAACCCCCCCCTAAAAAAACCAAAAACCACAGCCTTGACCCCTATCTCTCAACCCACCACCTGCTCCACAGGTGCCTTTCCTTTCATCTTCTCAGATGCCATATGTGTCACACACTTATGACACTTTTAAAAAATTCCTTGCCCCTCCCACTAGATATAGGTTCTTCAAAGGCTGGGGCGTTTGGTTTGTTTGCTCAGGCATCCCCAGCACCTAGAAGAGGGCCCAGCACACGTAGTAGGCCCACAACAGACGTGTGACAACTGTAGAGACATGCAGATGGCCCTCTTTACCAGGAGGCAGCCACCTGAGGAACCCTAGGGTGCCCCACTGATCACAGTTTGAGAATCTATACTGGACCCATTGAGAATTTCTTTTTGCTGAGTGAGCTGAAGTAAGGACTAGGTACCCCCGGCCCTGGAACCCCTACTCCCTGAGTGCTGGTTCTGGCAAAGTCAAAAGGAGAGAGGAATCTCTGATCTCTTTTTCTCTTTGAATCTTCAGGAGTGGGTACCTGCTTGGGGGTGCGTGTGGAATGTATATCCCCAGTCTCAGCCAGACACAAGACGGGACAGTTGGGAAAATGGGGCACTGGGTGGAGGCAGGCGGCCAACAGAGGAGTCACTAGAGAGGAACAGGGGCGGGGTGGAGCACAGAGTGAGAGGAGGAGGAGGAGGAGGGGGCTCCTGCCCTTTCTCTTGCACTTCCTGGGCCAGAGCCTGGGTTGCGCACATCTCATTCATACGTTCAATTCGGTTTATTTATTTATTCTGCAAATGTGTACCCAGTGCCTGCTACATGCTTGGCACCACGCTGGGACTGGGGAGGCAATGGTGAATGACAGACCCCATTCCAGGTTTCCAGGGGCCCCACTATGATGGTGGGGAGACAGGGAAAGGCTGTCACCGTGCACCCTGGTAAGAGGGGCTGAGCAAGCACAGGTGGGTGGGGTTGGGGACGCCTCTCAGAGGGCTTTGTGCATGACGAGGAGGTCTGAGGGGTAAGTCAGAGGATGGACGGGGACTCGGGGCAGAGGCAATGGCTTGTGCCAAGGCTAAGAGGTGAGTGGGCCTGGCACGCCTGGCAACAGCTCGCATTCAGTCTGGCTGTAGCATGGTAGGAAGAGGTGAGAGAAGGTTCTAGAGGTCCTTGGGGGAACCGATAGTGAAGGACCCGAGGGTGCCAGCCCCGCTGGGGTGTGTACATACTGTGGCCGCTGGTGTAGTGCTGCAGCTTGTCTGTGTACTCCGAGTCAGCACGCTCAAACCCCCGTCTTCTGGAACAAGAGCAAAGGGCTGGAGCCACCTGGAGGCACCCAGGGAGCTGGGAGCCACAGTAGGTGATAGGGAGAGAGTGGACAGGCCCTGGAAGCCATACCTCTTCCAGAGGGCTCCCTGCCTGCCCCTTCTGTCTCTTCTAATCCCTTCCCACCTCTCTCACCTCAATTCCAGGCCCCTCTTTCCCCTCTCCAGCCAGGTCCCTTTCATTGGGCAAAGTCATCCAGCCCCCCAAAACCCCAGGGGTTTCTGTCCATCTGACCTTATGGTCTGGTCTGTCCTGGAGTGGGGAACTCATTAAAGAGTGGCACTGTGCCCAGCAGAAGGCCGGGGACTGGCCACCTGGGAGGCATTTCCCCACCTCCTCCTTGTACGTCCTCCCTGCTGTTCCGCACCCAAACTCGTACAGAAAGCAGGGTGTTCTGTGCTCCCCTTTGCCATCCCCCAAGCTCCTAGCATCCTGCAGTCTTCCTTGCCCGCTCTTCTGAGACATGCCCTGACTTCATGGTGAAGTGTTCATGCCTCCATGAGCCACCTCCTGGAATAGTGGGCTTGTTAAGGGCACTGCCCAAACCCAAGGGATGGCCTGTTCAGGCAGTGGGGGGGCTACTAGAGGGTTTCTGGGCCTGCCTGAGTCTCTCCCTGTCTCTGGCATCTGTGGGAATGCCTCTTTCATTCATCAGCCATTCAAGAAGGGCTGAAGGGATGGAGAGAACCCATCTTAGAGAGGCAGGCCTGCATCAGGCCTGGGGACTCCCACCCACCTGTTACACACAATGGCGATGACAACCACAGCAATGAGGAAGACCAGGCCAGCGGCCGAGGAGCCGATGATCAGTGGCAGCTTCTCCTGGATGCTTGTCTGGTACTCGGCTGGGGAGAAAGCACAATGGGGTGATTTCAGCCTGGCTCTGGGGGACCTGAACCTGCCCCCACGACCCCCCATTCTGTATGGTCTCCTGGGATGACCAGGCTCTACTCCTGCCCCTGACAGAGCACTTGTCACATGCCCATGAGGCGATCAGGCTGTCACTCATAAGTAACCCTGGAGAAGTCCATGAGCTGATCCAAACCTCAATTTCTGATCTATAAAATGGGCACGATAATATCTAGATCTCAGTGTTGATGTGAAAATCAACAATGGTAAAGCTGACACACACACAGAGGCAGGTAAAAGCGACACCATTGGACTCTGGAGCCGATGGTGTTGTTTATTGTCTGCGTGAACCCTTACCTCTTTGTGCCTCAATTTCCTTATCTGTAAAATGGGTAGAATACTAGTTCCCAGCTCATAAGATTGCTGTGTAAAGCACTTTAGAACAACTCCTGGTACCTAGCAAGCACTCAATAAACATGAACTCTTGTTGCTATTGAGTGTTTTTTATGTCAATCACTGTGCTAAGTATGATACAGATCTTGTCTGTATCTCAGAAGGGTCCTGTGATGTGCATTCTATGAACATGTCATTTAACAGATGAGGACACTGAGCTCAGTGAGGTCATGGTTTCCCACGGTTAAGGAAATGGCTCCAAAGCCAGCATTTGACCCAGCTCTCCTTGACCCAAAGGTAGGGATTTCTTTTTTTTTTTTTTTTTATTGATTGGTAACTATGTACATTAATGCACTTCTAGGGTACAGTGTGGGGTTTTCACATGCAATCTGAAATACTTCCATCAAACTGGTCAACACAGAAAGGTAGGGATTTCAATGAGATTATGCAAAAGATGCATTTGGCATTGGCCTGGCTTTTAGAAACCACTCAGTCCATTTCTCAATGCCATCAACACCGTTGTTGTTTTAAATTTCATTACTTTTACTTTTTATCTGTTCCCTGACCCTAACAGGAGCTTATCAAGGTCAGAGACGAGGTCAACTCTAGGTTCGTAGCACCTGCACATGGTGTGGCAAATGGCAGGGCTCCAGCACACATGTGTTGAATTAATAAAGGATCTTGGAAAAGTCTCTCAGTTCCCAGTGACAGTTCTCCAAGATGGAAAAGGGGTTAGACCGGTGATAAAAGTTGGCCACGAAGAAGAGAGATTTTTACAAAGGAGGTGAGTACTGGAAGACATGATAGAGCCACAGGGAGGATTTCTGGGAGAAGACAAGAATTTAGGAGCCTCAGAAATATTCAGTCAGGTAAATATTCAGTCATGCCCAGTGGCTGAAGCAGATGCTAACCTAAGAGAAAATGCTGGAATCTGGTCATAGGTAACCTTGGAGCTTGGCTGGCTGGAGAAAGGGCTCCCAGACTCGCAGCAAGGACAGCTATGGCATAACTACTATTGGCAAGTGCTAACTATATGTAGGACCTAGTGCTAACTCCGTGCTAGGTCCCTTATCTTATTCTAGTTTAATAATGATGATGATAATGAGATTGTTCTTGTATTCCCCATTTATGGATAAGGAAATTGAGGGTCACAGAGATAAGGTTACTTATTTAAGGCCATATAGTTAGGCCTGAATCAGCAATGGAATTCTATATGTTTGGCTTCAGAGCTTATATTCTTTAATCTATATTTCTCCTCATAGAGCAGGAATGGTGCTTAGAGACCATGTAGTCCCAGAGAGGGAAACATACAGCACATGGGCTGTAACCTACCATTCCCTTGCCTAGGACAGACATTACTAATCCATCCCAGCACTTCTTCCTACTGAACTCAGATGTGACTTCAGAATTCTTCTCAATCCAACAGCAAGCCTTTGGAGTGAGTCATGTATGAACAAAATATGTTTACTCTCTGAGATTGAAAAGGATGCTTTCTTTTTATAGATGAGAAAAATTTGGACCAGGGAATGAGAGTGACTTGCTCAGAGTAGCTGTGTAAGTTAGAGCTGAGCTCCCCAGAATCCTGGGATAAGAAGTGGCCTGGTAGACATGATGGTAACAGAGGAATCCACATCTTTTCTGGGCCATAGAAACAAGGTCTCTCTATATGGCTGTGCAGTTTGTACAGTGCGCAGAGGTCTGTAGCCAGGAAGGAGAGAGGTCTGACTTTTAGAGGAGGTGGTGACTTTTCTACTCTGCACAAAGGTGCTTCATAAGATGGTGGCCCTCAAGTTTGCTCTGGGTATAGGGTCAGTGCCCTCCTCTTGCCTGTTGGACTCTGCTCACCTTCTGTCATGGTCTGGAAGTACATCTTGCCACTGTAGCGCCCGTAGCCTGCCACGGTGCGTGCCCGCACCTGGAAGACATAGATGGCGCCGGCTTTGAGGCCCTGCACAGTGACCGTGTTGGTGGGGCTTTTTATGGCTGTGGCGTTGTACTCACTGAGCTCCTGCCGAGGAACAGAGAAGATGGTTAGTGAGGCTGTTGTCCAGTGGGCCCAGAGCCCACTGCCCACTCCTGCCACCTTGGGGCACATCTCGTCATTGGATAAACATCTATGGCTCCTAATACATCACTCCCTGTCACAGAATTTCACACCCATGCCTTTTGCCATGTGACTTTGCAACACTTTCCACCAATGTTGGCAGAGGCTGTTTCTCTGCCTCTTGGATGTTGGATTTGTTGCAGTGTTGATCGCTGCAACATTCTAGTGGACATGATGTAAGCAGAGACTTTATGTGTGTTTGCCGCTTTGGCTTGGCCTCTTGTGCTTCTGCTGTCTGCCCTGGGTAACAGCTGGCCCTAGAATGAGAGACACATGGAGACCCTGACCCAATTCCTAGGCTGAAACAGGGCCACCCCAGTTGACCCACAGACAAAAACCCATGAGCAAGAAAAATAGCCACTTGTAACAGGCCATTGGATATAGGGGATTTTTTGTTTTGCAGTGTTATCTCGGTAACAGCTGACTAAGACACACATACTGAGGGGTCACAGCGTGCAGACCCTGAGGACTAGACTGTGAGTTCCTGAAAGCAGCTATGCCTCAAGTGAGTTTCATGCCCTATGAATGGGGATGAAGGCCCCCCCAGTCATCCACGGCACACTTGGGTGAGGCAAGAACTAAGGCCCAGAAATGGAAAATAATGCTCAAAGTCACACGTACCAGTTGGTAGTTGCTTTGGGACTCAAAACCAGGCTCTTGCATGGAGCCACTTCAAATATCCACACCTTTGGGTGTCCAGAAGCTAATGTCCTCTCTTCTGAGAGAGGAGGAACACTAATCCTGGCCTCCTGAGTACTACCTAGGAGTAACCTGCAGAGTCTGGGCCAGGACAAAGAGCTGGCTGCAGCTAGTTCAGGCAAACCTTTATCAAAACCTTTCTGTACTGGGCCTGAGCTGGGCACCAGCCACTCACAAGGAACAGGCCCTGGCCTTGGACAGCTCAGTGCACAAAAGCAAACAGCATGGGGAATCCAAACCACTGAAGATCATGAAACTCTGAGTAGCTGATGAAAACCTGTGAATGCTTCTCCAGAAACACACACACATAATCATATATGCTGATTATGTACATATCACGGGACACACAGAGCCCTTGGAAACCCTTCTGAAACAATGAAAACTCAGTGTGAGCAACATTACTACAGGTGTTACAGAGTGGAGGTTAAGATCACAAACTAGAGCCAGACTTCCTGGGTTCAAATCCTGGCTCTTCTACTTACTACCTCTGTGAACTTGGGCAAATTCTTTAACGTCTGTGTCTTCATCCATAAAATGCAGATAGTAATAGGAGCTACCTCAAAGAATTGTTTAGAGGATACAATGAATCAATATGTACAAGATACTCATACTGGCAGGGTAAGCACAATAACGTGGGGGGCGGGGCTATCAGGCTATCAGGAAAGCTCCCTGGCAAGTGTAGGGGGTCACTGGACTGGACTGGAATCTTAACGAAAAGAACAAATAGAGCTGGGTGTGGTGGCTCACGCCTATAATCCCAGCACTTTGGGAAGTCAAGGTGGGAAGATCGTGTGAAGCCAGCAGAGCTAGATAAGCCTGGGCAATATAGCAAGACCCCATCTCTACAAGAGAATTTTAAAAAGTAGCTGAGTACGGTGGTGTGTACTTGAAGTCCTAGCTATTCAGGAGGCTGAGCTGGGAGGATTGTTTGAGCAAGATCATAGTCACTTGAGGCTGCAGTGAGTAGGAGATATGTAGGCAAAGAAGGGCATTCCTGACAGAAGCAGCAGGTTCAAAGGCAGGGAGGTGAGAAAAAGCTTGGGATGTGGTAGCTAGAGAGGGGGCTGATCTGCAAGTGTGTCTCCCCACGCCCAAACCAGGGGGAGGCAGGGATGGCTTGCGTGGAGCAGCAGCAGGTAGGAAATCTCTTTTGCTGAGCCAGATCATCTGCCCCCTCCTCCAGGAGGCCTCCTTGACTTCCCAGCCAGATGTGCCTCTCCCTTCTCTCAGCCCCAGAGCACTTGCTAGGGGTACCAGAGGAGGAGGTTTCTGCTATACCCCTCACCTGGGGCTGAGGCTTCTCTTGTACTCTTGACTGGAAGCTTATTAGAGACAGCCATGTTTGTGCCCTCATACCATGCACAGGGCCCAGTACACAGAGTCCTTCCCCAGTGACCGCAGGATGAAGGCTGACCCCTTAGCCTAACATTCCAGACTCTGTATGACATGCTCTTTTGCCAGTCTCTCCTGCCACATCCCCAGTGTCCTTTGGGTTCCAGCCATCCCTAGCTCCTTTCCCCTTTCTTGGAAGGGCTGCCAGATTTAGCAATAAAAATTCAAGATGGTGCTCAGTTAAATTTAAATTTCAGATGAACAACAAATAATTTTTAGTACAAATATGTCCCACGAAACATTTGGCACATATTTATACCAAAAATAATTTTTAAAAAAATTTGATATCAAAAATTTAAATATCAAAATTTAATTTGGCAACTCTACCTTCCCTGGACACCCTGAGCTTTTGCAAGCATTATTGCCCCTGTTCACACACCCTTTCCTCACCCATCTGGCAGTTCTCGATTCATTTAAGACTCAGCACAAGTGCCACCTCTGCTGGGGAGACTTTGCAGATGTCCCAGACAGGACTTGGAAATCCGCTGTCTCTTCTCTTACCTATTGTTATGATAATACGGGATCCCTGAGGGCAAGGGTCATGTCTTATTCATCTCTGGACCCCCAAGGTTGGCACACAGTGGTGCTCGCTAACTTGACATAAACAATGTATCTTAAACCAGCCTCCAAAAAGATACAAAACCTGGGATGCAGTACCAGGCATGACCACGAGGTGCTGCTATCCAACATGGGATCTGCTCAGGCTTAGAAAGGGGTTCGGTTCTGCAGACCGGGTCAGTGCCCACTCAGAGGTGCTGGAGGTTTCAGGTTCCTGATTACATACTGCAAGGGAGATGAGAAGTAATTGCTGGTGCCATAGGTGCCCCAGAAGACTGAGGAATCAAATTAAGCAGATCACTTCTCTAAAGCTGGGCATAGCAGAGCAAAGAATTGAAGTTCCATCCAGTGGCCCGCCCAGTTCTTCCACTTAATTGCATTGTGACCTTGGGACAGACCCTTCACTTCGCTGATCCCTTATTTTCTATTCCAGAAAATGGAGCAATAAATGTCAATTTTTCAAGCCTGTCGTGAAGATAAAATTTGATCAGGTAGCGCCTGGCTCATCAGAGATGCTCTAGGGACAACAATTCCCTCTTGTCTCTTCTTTCTCTGGAGTGCCTTTATCTTAGCAGTGATTAAACACCAAGGGGCTGTGGGAGGAAATTCACTATGAAATCCACTAGTCAGTCCTTAGTCTAAGCCCCTACCTAGAACTTAGGGCCAGTGAGGCACTGGGTGTGTCTTAAGTCTTCTGAATCTCGGTTTTCTTATCTCTAAAGTGGGATAACACCAGTAGGTAGTGTGGAGATTGAATAGGAAAATATAGGTACAGCTTTCAGTGCAGTCTCCAGCACACATTAGGACTTAGTGCTGGCCATCACCATCACTGTGATTATCAACACCATTACAAAGTGAGCCCTCACCAATGTTCATTAAGTAAATGAATGAATGTAAAAGTGAATGAATGCGTGAATGAACCTCTCCAGGCAGATCCTGCCTCCAGTATGCTGGGCAGCAACCTGAATACAGCCCAGACTTCCGTAGTTTACCCCCCCCCCCGCCTTGTCCCCTCTTTGGTCCCTCTGCCTGGAATGTTCTTCCCCTGCACTTCTGCCAAGTACATGTTTCTATTGAATAAACGCTGAAATCGATGTGGCCTCTAAGAGTCCATTGACCATAGGTAGCCTTATGAGTGACTCTTCTCCTTGAGCTCTTGAGGGGGGCCCAAGGGGACCCTGAACCTGTGTGCTTTGGGGTAGCTACCAAAGGAGGCCACCTCTCCTGGGATGCTGGAACTGATAGAAACAGCCAGCCCCAGGTCTGCAGTGAGGCTAACACCATTCATCAGCAGCATTCAGAAGCCAAGGTGATTGTCAGCTCTGGGCTGCTGGGAAATCCCAGTGGAGATGGGGAAAGGCCAAATGGAGAGCCCTGCTCCAAAAGAGCCCTTTCTAAAGAAGGAAGGAGGAGTGGGTAAGAGGTGGGGGTGGGAACCACGGGCAGGCATCAGACTCCCCTTCCTAGAAGATAGGCGTGTTCAGGAAAGGAATGGCAGGCACCAGAACATTCCAGCATCAGGTAGGCGCCAGCTATGGACGTGGCAGAACAGACCTCCCCACTTGCAGCCTGGCTGTTCCTCCCTGATGAACAGGTTTAGAGGTGATGGCTGGAATGTCACAGTCTTGTCAAGAGAGGTCAGGGACAGAGACTGCCTGGTTCTCCTTCTCTCCCTCTGCTGTGCCTCCTCCGTTACTTTCATCAATGCCTCTTTCTTCCCCTCCTTAAATCTTTTTTTTTTTTTAGAGACAGAGTCTCATTATGTCGCCCGTGGTAGAGTGCTGTAGCGTCACAGCTCACAGCAACCTCCAACTGTTGGACTTAAGCAATTCTCTTGCCTCAGCCTTCCAAGTAGCTGGGACTACAGGCACCTGCCACAACACCCGGCTACTTTGTTGTTGTTGTTGTTGCAGTTGTCATTGTTGTTTAGCAGGCCCTGGCCAGGTTCAAACCTGCCAGCCTCCGTGTATGTGGCCGGTGCCCTAACCACTGAGCTATGGGCGCCAAGCCCCCTCCTTAAATCTTGACTTCTTCTAGGGTCTATCCTTCTGCTCTGTCACCCTCTGCACTCTCTCCTGGATGCTCTGACCCCTTACCCCCACTGGCCCCAGCAAGCTCCACACCGGAACCTGACAAATTACAAACCCACATCTGCCCCAGGAAAAGGCACCCCATGACCTGGAGTCACCCTTCACATTTTCCTCGTGCCCTGGCCTTTAAAATGTCAAATCTGTCGCCATCGTGCCATCTTTGCTGCCACACCCCCATCCCCAGTCCATGTCACCATCGTTCTCTTTGGTGTCCCATGAGAGCCCTATAATAGGGTCTCCCTGGGGCTCCAGGTCCTCAGCAGTCTATTCTCCATGCAGAGAACTACAGGGATCTTTAAAGCAATCTGAGTCAGACTGCATCATTCTAGAACTTTCCCAACATACTTTAAATCAAATCCAGACTCCCAAGGCAGGAAGGCCTCCCATAACTGGGCCCTGCCTCCCTCTCTAACCTCCTGCCCCGTTGTTCCCTCTAGCTCTGTTGCTCCTGGCACATGTGCCTTCTCTGTTCCCTGAACAGAGCCTGCACATCCCTGCCCCAGGGCCTTTGAGCAGCCTGTCCCTCCTGCCTGTAGGGACTCTGCTCTCATCATATGTCTATCTGGCATCTTTCAAGGCTCAGCTCATATGTCACCGAGAGAAGAGTTACCTGCAACCCATGCCAGGATTTCAGACCCTCCATTGGTGCTCCAGACCTCAGTGGCCCTCCTCCGGCTAGCGTCACACCCTGTCTCATTGCTATTAGTGTCTGGACCTATCTTTCCCCTGGACTGTGAGTGAAGTCCTCTGGGCCATATGGTCACTCTCAGAATTCCCAGCACTCAGCTTACGGCCAGGCCCAAAGCTGATGACATTGAAAGTCAAGTGAACTGGTGTCCATCTCCCTTTAGGCAGATGCTAAGCTGTCCCCTCAGCACCCTGGATCCTGGGGGAGGGGCTGGCAGAAGTGAGGCCATGTCTCATCACAGCTGTTCCTCAGGTGGCCGTGCCCTCAGCCCTGCTCCTTTTGCTCTGTAAGAATCTTCAGGGTCCCAGATTTGTGCTTAAAATCCTCCATGGCTGGGACTGGTCCCGTCTACCTCTTAACAGTCATTCTAGAAAAAAACTAGGGAGAAAAAGGGGAGGCAGGAGAGCCAGGCAAAGAGCAAAAGCCCCAGTCCAAATCCTTCCTAGGTGCTCTTGGACAAGTTACATAACTTCTCTGTGCCTCAGTTTCCCCTCCACCCAATGGGGTAAAGAGGATGAATGAGACACTGGTGGTAACGCGCCTAGCGTATAGTGAGTGCTCATGAATGTGCCCGTGTGGTGACCTCAGCTGCTGCAGAACCTGCTGGCAGCCCTGGCAAGGGTTTGGGGACACTTGGGCAGCGGCAGAAAGTAGGCCAGAGCTACCTCCCTGGTCCACACCTCCATCAGCCTCCTCAGGCCTGCCCGCTGCGACAGGAAATGGGTCGCAGGCAGGACCCGCGCTGGGATTCCTCATTTCCGTTCCCTGTCTTTGGGGACAAACATTTTCAGTTTCATTTAATCACAAAGCTTCTTAATTAGGTTTTTTTTTTTTTTTTTTTCCTTTTTGAGTTCTGAGTTGCTAAGCTGTCCCTGCTGGAGGGAGCAGAAATGCCACCCAGGATGCCTGACTCCTTCCAGGCCCATGAGGACCTAAGGAGGGGTGAGGCAGCTTCCTCACGCCACCCTTCTCTGAGTCATTCGATAGACAAACACCTCTTGAGCACCTACTGTGTGCAGTAGGCATTGGGACACAGCAGAGATAATGACAAGGTCTCTACCCTCAAGGATCTTGCTATCTAGCTCAAAGTAGAAGCCTCTGACAGTACACATGTAATTACTTGATAGTATTTTAAACCTTGCAATAGTGACAAACAGTGTGCAGAAGGGAGATGTACAAGGAGAAGGTCAAATGCGTTCCCGGGGCTGGGCATGGTGACTCAGGCCTGTAATCCTCGCACTCTGAGAGGCCAAAGTGGGTGGATTGCCTAAGCTTAGGAGTTCGAGACCAGCCTGAGCTGGTTTAGAGACCTTGTCTCTAAAACATAGCCAAGAGTTGTGGGGGTACCTGTAGTTCCAGCTACTCAGGAGGCTGAGGCGAGAGAATCGCTTGAGCACAAGAGTTTGAGGTTGCTGTGAGCTATGGTGTCACGGCACTCTACCAAGGGTGACATAGTGAGACTCTGTCTCAAAAAAAGAAATGTAGGCCCTCGATGGGGATCTGGGCAGTGAGGGTGGTCTTCCCTGAGGAGGTGACATTTAGCCTGAGTCCCAGCTGGCCATGTGGAACTGAGGGCGAGGGAGTGGTCTAGATTCATCCATTAGCCCATCCATCCATCCATCTAGTCACCCGCTGCCCATTCACTTCCCTCTTTCATTCACAGGCCTCATCACTCACTTTTCTCATTCATTCATTCATTCAGTTTACTATTTCACTGTTCACTGTTTGCTGGGGGCACATGAGTACCCACTGCTAGCTTGCTTTAAGAGAATGGCAGAGTCCGTGGAAAGAAGACATTCACTTATGGCAGAGGTGACATTTGGGTGAGATCCTGAAGATTTTGACAGGCAGAGATGAGGGGAGGGTGGAGGGAAAAGTATGGGCAGCAAGGTAGGGAGATGGGGAGAGGGGCATGAGGTCCCAGGGTGTTCAGGGGCTCTCTAGTGAGTGGTTAGCTCTGGTGGCAGTGGCCAGGGTGCAGATCATAGGAAGAGACGCATTTTCCTATTCATTCGACCAGCACTGACTGACCAAGTGTTTTTTTGGTGCCTGGCTGAGGGTGCTGGGGAGATAGGGCAAATGGAGAGATGTGGGCCCTGACCTCTCCAACCACTGCCTAGAGGAGGGGATGAGCACGCAACATAGAGGGCACTGGCTCAGCTGGAGAGATGAAGGGGTCCTGAGACTCAGAAGCATTGGCCAATCCAGCAGGTAATAGCATGTCAGGGCCAGGCTGGGTCTCAAGGGACTCTAGTAGGACTGGCGGAACTTTCTCCACCCATCTTCCTCTCATCCTTTAGGGAGAGCCTTTCTATCCTTTTCTGGTTGCCAGTGTGTGTGCCCTCAACTAAAGGCCTTCCTATCAGTCATTTACACTTTAGTCTGAACAGAAACTGTGACAGCTTTCCCAGGGGGCCTTTGCAGCCTCTATGGCTGTTTGGTGCCTCAGGGAGCAAGGTAAGAGAAGTCATCATTCAGAGAAGAGGCTTTCTGGGGCCTCTGATGTCCAGCCATATGGGTGGTCAACTTCTTTGTCTTCCTCCCAGCCCCCACATTCCCCTGGCTTTAATGTCCTGTTGTCTTTGCCCACAATGAGGCAGGCAGGGTGAGGGAGGAAGGGAAGGGACACACACTGGCCTCTGCTGAGGGCCAGGAACCGTGCTGGGCACCACACCTGCCTTTTCTCTTTGCCCTGCACAGCTACCCACTAGGGACAGGTCTCATCTGTACTGAATACAGGTGGAAACCAGGGCTCAGAAGTAGAAAGATGCTTGCTCAAAGTCACTGGTTAAGGATGGAGCTGGGATTCGAACCTATGGCTTCACTCCTAGAAGAAGTAGAAGGAGTCTAGTGCTCCTTCTACTACAAAAGGGGCTTCCAACCTTGGGTCCCTGAAGGGAATAATATAGGTCTGATTTAAAATCATCCCTTTTGGCTTGGCGCCCATAGCACAATGGTTATGGCACCAGCCACATACACTGAGACTGGTGGGTTTGAACCCAACTTGAGCCAGCTAAACAACAATGACAATTGCAACCAAAAAACAGCCAGGTGTTGTGGCAGGCACCTGTAGTCCCAGCTACTTGGGAGGCTGAGGCAAGAGAATCACTTAAGCCCAAGAGTTTGAAGTTGCTGTGAGCTGTGATGCCACAGCACTCTACCCAGGGCAACATAGTGAGACACTGTCTCAAAAATAAAAAATAAATCATCCCTTTCCTGGGCTCAGTGCCCATAGGTCAGTGGTTAGGGCACCAGCCACATGCATTGGGGCCAGTGGGTTCAAACCCTGCAGGGCTTGCTAAACAACAATGACAACAATAACAACAACAACAACAACAACAAATAGACGGGCATTGTGCAGGAGCCTATAGTCCCAGCTACTTGAGAGGCTTAAGTCTTGTTTAAGTCCAAGAGTTGGAGGTTGCTGTGAGCTGTGACGCCATAGCACTCTACCGAGGGCGACATAGTGATACTCTGTCTAAAAAAAATAATAAAATACAATCACTCTTTCCCATACAAAGGCCACCCAGGCACATGGAAACCAGAGTTTTAGAGCAACATGGAGAGAAGCTCCGGCTCTATCACCCCGTACAGAAGTTCCTGAGCAGTTTCAAAGCTCTGCTCAAGGATAGGTGAATGACTAATTATTACTTAATAAGTGCGACTTTTAGGGAAAGCAGTGCTTTCCTACATCAGACCCACTGAAGTTAAGATGAAAGGGGTCTTGGTGGGGAAAGGACGTGACTGTTGCACTTTCCCAAGGTCACCGGCTGGGTCCCCCAGACCAGAAAAGCAAGACTCAGAGAGGTCAAGACACCTGCAGGTCTCACAGCCAGGGAAGGATGAAGCCAGATCGGAAGCCAGGTGGCTTGACTCTGAGGCCAGTGCCCTTCTTTGTACACTAGCGAGTGTCATCTTATGGGAAGGCAGAACCCCTAGCTCCATCCTGGGAGAGGGGCCGGGGAAGGCGGGCAGTGGGGAGGGTGCTGGGTACATAGGTACCTTCTCATAGTACTGCAGCTCATAGTCCAGGATCACACCATTGGGCTGGTCTGGCTGGGACCACGACAGGGTGATGCTGTCCACTGTGCGGCTCACCTGATGCATGATGGACACGGCCGACGGAGCTGGAAGAGGGAGGCTAGAGGTCAGCGGTCAGGGTAGGCATGAGAAGGTGCAGCTTCTGGCCTGGCTTAGAGGTGCCCAGATAAATGGGGAGCTGTGGGACCAGAGAGGGCAAGGCATCTGGTCAAAGTTACACAGCCAGTCTGGGGGAACTGACTGGGCAGAAGGGCTCATGCAAGACTTTGGAGCTACTTCAGCCTGCCACAGGGGAGGTTTAGGCCACATCAAGTCAAGAAAAACTAAACGTGTTGAAATGGTTAATTGCATGTTATGTAAGTTTCACCTCAATAAAATCAATCGGTTAATCAATACGTTCATTGCCCCCTCCCATCGGTTTTGTTAGTGTTCTCACACAGGATGATTAGATGAAGGAGACAAGAAGTTGGGGGGCTGTATTCAGTGCTAGGAGAACGTTAAGCAATAATTCACTCTAATGCTCCCATTTTATAGAAAGAAACTGAGGTCTGGAGAGGGGTGTGAGCTGCCCAAGATTCAGAAATGGTTCAGGGCATGCAGCCCTTCCTGATTTCATGACATACTCCAGCCTGCTGGTTTTGCCTCCTTCTCGAATGGAATGAACCATACAAAGCACCTACTAAGTGTAGACATGGTCCTAGGCCCTTTACACACGTGTTTTCTGATCAGTTGTTTATGAGGCAGGATTAGCCCCACCGACAAGTGAAGACAGTGAAGCTCCGAGGGGCATGGGGCTTCCTGAGATCACACAGTCAGAGGGAGCTGGGATTTGAACCCAGGTCTGCCTTTCTCCAGAGCAATGTTCATCACAGAGTAGGACTAGCTCGGGATGGACTCTGGACGTGGTCCTCCCTGTGGTGTGACCTAACGTTGCATGGTCCTAACACGAGGCTGAGGGCTCTCCAGGGGCAGGAGCACCTTCCGCACCGCAGTCTTTCCTTGTCCCTGGGCAAGTCTATGACAAGCAGATGTGCTGTCTCAGCCAAGATGGAGGGTCCTGACAGCTGACCCTTCTCTTCCTAGCCCCAAATCCCACTTTGAGGGGCTCTGACCATATGAACTGTGAACACAGACAGGATTCTAGAGGCTCAGGAGACCCGAACATCATGTGGGGTTTGGAGCCTGGAATTGGCTCACCTGTTTACCGCTGTTTCTGCCTCCAGATTCTCTCCTGCTGCTAACTGGTTGTGTGACCTTAAGTGAGCTATCCCCCTCCCAGGACCTGGCTTCCTCCTCTGCACCAGGGGCCAGCCTGGAAGGCCTCTGAGGCCGAGGGCTCTCCAGGGGCAGGAGCAGCTTAGATGCTTCTTTCTGTCCTTCCTGGGCAGCCCTTGGCCTGGAGCTGGATCAACTTGGGACCAACGTGGGCCTGAGCCAGTTGACTTCCTTCTGACATTCCAAAGAGTGTGGAAAATTATCCTGGGCCACTCCAGATGGGGTGGCAGCACCCACAGGAAGGACTTGGATGCTGAGCCAGGGGCTCCTGGTAAGTCCAATCTTTTTATACCCCAGAGTGGGGGCTGCCTAATTCTCAGCTCCTAGGGTCAGGGATCTGGTCAGTGCTCAGCATAGCACCTGGCAGGTGGCCAGCACTGTGAGCATCTGTGGGTGTCACTTGCCACTGGGCACCGAGCAGCTGACCTGTGACAGCTCATTTGACCCTCTCAACATCATGTGGGATGGGGCTTACTATCTTTATCTTTGCAGAGGAGGAAACTGAGGCTCAGAGAGTCCCAGTGACTTCCTCAAGGTCACACAGCTCGTGAGGAGCTAAGCAGAGCCTGGAGTTGACTCATCCTGCCCCAGGTCTGCTCTCTGGGGGCCTCAAAGCAGTCCCTACTTCTGTCTCCTTCGTTCTCTGCCCCCATCTCCAGCCCAGTGATATCCCTGACCCCAGAGCCACCTCTGTGCGGAGCTGAGCGTTCAGTTTTTTAGACCACCTGAGGCCCTGGCTCCTCAGTGAAGTCCAGGCTGTCTGGCCCTCACGATTGTCAGTAGCTAGGTTCCCACTGAAATGACACAGTGAGTCCCTTCACAGACTTGGGCCAATCTACTGGGCCGATTAGGGTGTTCCCTACTCGAGGCTCATCCCTCATGCTGGCCCAGGAAGCACCCCTGCCTCCTGCCCCCCTCAGCTTCCCAGTCCCTCGCAGTCAACCCACAGGGCCATGTCCACTCAGGTCTGAGTGTGTGTGTTGAGGGGGTAGGTGGGGTGCCCTGAGAAGCTGTAAAGGATGCTTTTAACTCAGCCACTGGAGAATAGCACGAGTGACAGCCCCTGCTCCTGCCTCCAGGGGCATGAAGACAATTCTGGTCACTGGTGAGGCCATCTCCAGGGCTTCTTGACACTCCCCCAGAAGGCAAACCAAGCAGAGGTGGGGGTACTGTGCGTGAAGGGTGGGGAGGGCCATGCTGCCCTCCTGCCTTACATCATTGGAGCCTACAAGGAAGGGTGAGGACTATTTTGATGAATCCGCTGCCCTGTGCTCTCACTTCTCAATGCTCCCAAAGGCACATGCTGAGGCTGCAGAGTGCTCCGGCCAGGCCCTCCCACCAGTCCCCAGAAAGGCTATCCAGCCTGAAGGTAGGGAGCCCCGAGGGCAGAGTCAACAGACCTGTACATCCCCTAACTCCTTTCACTGATATGTGGCCTCCAGCAGGTTCTCTTAACCCCTCTGTGCCTCAGTTGCCTGACCTGTCAAATGGGAAGCCTTATCTGGTAAGGATGCAGAAATACACAGAAAGGTCCCAGTGTGGTGCTGGGTACCCTCCAGGAGGGAGAGACTGTGAAGAACACTTCCATTTGTGGAGTTGCTACAGCACCAGCCTTGTGCTGGGTGCCAGGGCATGGGAGGACAGCCTCACAGGTCCCTGCCTTCCAGGGACTCATGGCTCAGAGGGAGACAGCATGTTCTCAACTCAGTGACACCTACCCCAGCCTGGGCACCATGCAAGGCACTGGGGCAGCTGTTAGATTCAGACTTGGTGACTTAGTGTGGAAATCCTGGCTCTAAGCCCCATTTCAGGACTCAGCCAGGGTGATCTGGCTCTAGGGCAGGCTGCTCCATTCACATCTCTCCCTGCAAGTCACATCCTAGCAACGAAGAAACTAGTAGAATACATTACTCTAGGGCGGTGCCTGTGGCTCAAAGGAGTAGGGCACCGACCCCATACGCCAGAGGTGGTGGGTTCAAACCCAGCCCTGGCCAAAAACTGCAAAAAAAAAAAAAAAAAAAAAAAAAAAGAATGCATTCCTCTAGATCAACGTTTTTTCAACCTTTTTTTTTTTAACCTCACAGCACACTTGAACCTTTAGTTAAACTTCCATGGGACACTTAAACTATGTTGATTAAAAAAAGTATAAAAAGAATATACTTGCTGTACTTTGAACTTGTTATGAAAATAATCTAATTAATGACCTTCAAAAATTTTCAGCGCACACCTAAGATCCTCTCAGGGCACACCAGTTGAAAACCACTGGTCTAGATTAGTGCACTCTTTCAACTCTCTCAGCAGGCATGAGAATGAACCAGTGACTTTGTTAAAATTCACTTTTCAGAGCTCTATCTCACTGAGATTCTGGGGTGGGGACTGTAACGTGCATTTCCAACAAGCTCCTGGGGACACTGACACTGATGGTCTGTGGACCACACTTTGAGGAGTAGGGGATTCAGGGCCAGAGAAGAGAAGTGACTTGTCCAGGGCCACAGAGCAGGCAGTGGAGGGCTCGGGTCTAGAGCCCAGAGCAGCTGAGTCCTGGTCTAGTGTGTGTCTGCCCACCACATTGCTCCTGGTGCCGTAGATTCTGCCCTCACTAGCCCCCCTCACCTGCCCAGGCTGCACTTCTCACAGGGGGCCCTGGCGCTCACAGAGTCTCAAAGCAGTGGTATAAGACGTTCTGTAGAGCGGCACAGACAAGGCTGCTTGGGCAGGTGGGAGCTATACTTCAGGCCCTGGGTGCTCAGCCTAGTCCTGAAGACACTGGACAGCCACAGAAGAAGGACTATAGCAGGGTGGCAACAAGCTTCTCATCTGGCTTGTCATTCTGACAACCGCTATATACCTAGGATGTGCAGTCAGAGCGAAAGTCCGCACAGTCACCAACTGACCAAAAGCCTGATCTCGGCTCACTTATCTTTCCCCTCAACTCTATGAGGCTGGCATTATTGTTATACCCACTTTACAGATGAGGAAATGGAGGCAAAGAAGTGTCAAATAACTTGCATACAGCAAGCAATGGAGCTGGGATTTGAACCCAGACCCACCCAGGCTCACTGTTTCCTTTCCCCTCTGCTGGCTGCGGCTGATGCAGTCTGGCCAGGGAGGTCTGGAAACCAGCAGACCTCTGAGGGCCCCTGAGGACACCCTGGTCCAGCTCCCATCCTGCTCCTGCCCAGCTAACTAACTCCACCCGGCTTAGCTGACTCACCCACCACCCACTCAGCCCGCCTCAGCTCTGGGGTCTCAGCTGCTGGCAGAGGCAGGTCCCACACAGCCATGGGGGTCTGGGCCTGGCGGGCTTAGCTGGCAGGCTTGGGTTACAGGCAGCGAACCCAGGCTCTGATCCCATAAGCCCTGTAACCCTGGGCGTGGCAAGGAGGCGGCATTTGCCAGGAAGATGATCAAGGCAGACCAGCGGGGGCCTAGCAGGGCTGGCCTTTCTCCTGGAATCCAGGGGGATTAACGGCAGGGAAAAGGGAACAGCTGGATGTTCTCCCACCCCTCCTGCTGCCTGCTGCCCACCCTGGGGTGTCAGGTTTCCCTGTAAGTTGGTCATCAGGGAATTCTGGTATTTTCAATTACCAGCCGGGCATGCCAGCAGGGGGATAGGGTCATCGGTGCCCTGTGACCCTTGCAAGGAGATGGAACCCCAGGGAGCAAGCACAAAAGAGGCTTGTGGATAAGAGGAGCAGGGGAGGCTGGCCAGGCTGGGCCTGCTTGGCTGGAGCAGGTGGTCAGGGGCCCTGCTGCCCCCAGCAAGCCCTGGGCGGGCAGTTCAGGCCTTTCTTCAGCTGAGACTTGGGGAAGAACCTTCCTTCTGTATGCCTCTGTTTCCTTCCCAGGGCATGAAGGGGCTGGACAAGGTGGACTCAAAGGGCCTTCTAGGACTAGGACCCCAGGGCAGGACAGGGAACCAGGCAGCCTATGACCCCAGCTACTGCAAGTGGGGCTCGGGGGTTGGTTCATCTTTGCCTCCAAAGCCCTGAGCTCTGAGGAAGGAAGGAGACCCCTTCCCTTTTCCTAAGCAGAAGACCCCATGAACTAAAGGGGTGGGGAGAGGTCACTGGGCATTGGGCAGTCTGAGACCCCCATCCCAAGCCCCAGAATTGCGAGCCTCTCTCTGACACCTGTTGGTGGTCCTCAATGGCCTCCCACCACACCTGGACTAAAACTCAGACACTCTAGCATGGCCTGCAAGGCCCACCTGCCTGGCACCTGCCACTTCACTTGGCTTCTCCCCTGGCTTCTGAACACCATCCTCACTGGCCGTCCTTCTGTTCCCAAATGTACTGAAGTTAATCCTGCCTCAGGGCCTTGGCCCCACAGTGCTTCTGCCTGAAAGCCAAATCCTTCTCTTTATGTAGATCTCAGCTCAAACGCCATCTCCTCAGACACGCCCTCCCTGACTACCTCCAGTCGCCCCCATCTCGCCCCTGCTTTATTTTCTTTATAGCACCAACAACCATCTAAAGGCAGGGGCCCTGTCTCTCATTCAGTTCTTTATCCCCAGTGCTTGGCACGGTGTGTGGCTCCTAGTAGGCACCTGACCAGTATTTACAGGAGGAGAGAAGGAAGGAATGAGGGAGGGAGGAGGGAAGTGAGAGGAGAGGGTGGGAGGAAGAGAGACAGGAAGGGAGGGCAGGCAGGTCTCCCCTTTTCTAATTCCTTCTGGAACCTGATGACCTTGTGGTCCGGGGCAGCAGTCCCCGAGCAGTTAGTGGAGGCAGCATGGCTCATATGACAGCCACCAACAATGCGCTCTCCCTCGACCCCAGGGCCACCTGCATTTGTGACCTGCTGCTGTGACGTTGGCCTCTTGTTGGCAGGCCAGCCTATGATACCAATTGCTTGATACCTACCTACAATACCAATTGCTTGTCACTGTGCTTGCCTTCTCCAGGGTCTGTAGCAGGGACACTGTATTCAGGATAGGACTCTGAAAATTCCCAGCTAGTCACGGGACAGCTGCTTTGTGAATGTCCCTCTCTCAAACCTGTAGCAATGCAGTCAACTTCCAAAGCTCCCACTGCAATTCTGGGTGATACTTCTCACAATTTTCGCAAATAAAATTCTTCCGGAAAATGAGCCTTTGTTTCTTTCTGATATGACCAAGGCTCTTTGAGGGTGGGATAGAACAGAACAAAAGGGAAAGGTAGGAAGTGGTGCTAGGATGGGTGGTACTGGGTATCTCCTGGCCAAGAAAGTTTGAGAAACAAAGAGTTCTAGATCCCTGCTTGTAGAGAGTCAGGCTGCAAACTTGTTTATTCAAGGCTCTGAGAAGTCCTGCAAGGGAGAGACCCAGTTAACTTGGTTTAACGTGGGAGTCTTAGTCTCATTTGCCTTCAGGAACATTTTTTCTCATAATCGTTATCAATGTATTTTGGAACTAACAATCTGTGGAATATATTAAACAAGTCAAAAAATTGGGTCCAGGAGACATTATTACTCTCTAGGGTAGCAAGTGGCTCTTCCTCTGATCATTCATCCTCCCCTCGGTTCAGCGTATATTTATTAGAGCCTAGCCAGTACCAGGCCTCTTCCTCACAATCAGAGGGAGTAGGGGTTAATAATCCTCATTTTAAAGGTGTGGATAGGAAGAGCCAGCAAGACTGGAATGGGGACCCATGTCTGGCCAAGTCAAAAGCCTAAGTTGGTTTCCTCTTTCCCTGATTTCCTGGATTTATCCATGAGTGGGATTTGAGCAGGTCGAGGTAAGTCCCTGGGCTTCATGCTGGGGAAGCATCCAATCACCCACCTCCTAGAGTCACCCTGATCTCACTTGTGGCTGCCTGGTAGGACCCAGTCCTACCCCAGTACCTGGACTGGCAGGATGGTAAGAGCCTGGGCCTTGAAGGTGGTGGCCCAGGGAACTTAGCTCAATTCTCTGTCCTCCAATTTCTCCTCTATAGAATGGAGACCAAGATTAAAGGGGTCAGGGGTGATGTCAGCCACATGCAACTGTGTGGGCCGCTCAGATTCTCAAACAGCACCAGGAGGAGCTGAGAGCTCAGTGACAGCTTTCGGACTATTGTAAAGGCCCAGGAAGGGTTCAAACCCCAGATCATCTGCTTCTAAGCCACTGTGTGACTTCAGGCAAGTTACCTCTCTCCCTGAGCCTTGGTTCTCCACCTGTAATACGGAATGTGGCAGCCACTACTCACTGCTTATCAAATATTCATTCTTTCCTTCTCATATTCACAAAATCCTAGCTAGGCACACTGTGTCCAAATAAAAGACTACATTTTTCCAAACCCTCCGGCAGCTAGAAGCACCATGTGACAATGTATTTAGCACTGAGATATAAGCTGAAGCATTGTGTGGGACTTCTAGGAAGTCTCCTTAAAAGGGAGGGCCCTACCCTTCTCACTCTCCTTGCATCCTGCTGAGATGGAGATGTGATAGCTGGAGGTCTTGCAGCCATTTTGGTCCATAAGGACAACAAGCTGTGTGCTGAGGACTGTGGATCCCTGATGATTCCATGGAGTTGTCATAACTCTTTTTTTTTTTTGAGACAGAGTCTCACTTTGTTGCCTCTGGTTGAGCGCTGTGGTACTCTCACAGCAACCTCAGACTCCTGGGCTCAAGTGATTTTCTTGCCTCAGCCTCCCCAGTAGCTGGGACTACAGGTGCCTGCCACAATGGTCGGCTACTTTTAGAGATGGGGGGTCTCGCTCTGGCTCAGGCTGGTTTTGAACTCGTGAGTCCAGGCGATATACCTGTCTTGGCCTCCCAGTACACTGGGATTATAGGTGTGAGCTACTGTGCCCAGCCTCTTTTGACATTCTTCACACACAAGAAAAAGAAAACTGCATTTTGTCTAAGCCGCTATGTTAGACTGGCTGTATTAATAGCCATCCCGCCACCCTGCCCCTGTTATCTGTACTTTTTGTCCTGTAACTTGTGTAGTCCTCTCTCTCTGACTCTGGGCTTAGCCACCAGGATATAAGCAAACATGACATAAGCAGAGGTGTAAAGAAGGCCGGTGGGTATCTGCGGGCTGCCTTGGTTCCCTGCAGCTGACCAAGAACATGCCCAGGACAACCTGCTAGAGGCCGAGACATGGTGGAAGAGTTTTGTTCTAGCTGTCCTTCTCGGAGCCAGTCCAGATCAGCTGACAGCAGCGAAGCCCCCAAACACACACAACAGAGTTCTGAAAAAATCCAAAGAGCTGCTGGATGACTCAGAGCAGGCAGACCACAAACATAAGAATGTCCCTCACCAGGACCAGAGTGACCAGCCAGCCAGCCCCAAGCCTCCTGAGCTGGGCAAGTGCTTCTTGCTCCGTGCTCTGGGTTATATGGTTGATTGTTAACTAGCATTGTTGTGGCAGCGGCTAGCTCTTCATTTTCTTCCTGTAATATGCAGCCAAACCCAATCCTAAATGAGGCTCGGGGCCAGCAAGGCCTTCCCTGCAGAATGCCTGGGAGGATCAAAAAGGAAGATGCCTGCAGAGGGCTCAGCCTGGGGGGGGACGTGCCCTCTCCCCCTCTCTTATTCTCTCTGTCTCTCTCAGCTCTCGTTTCCCCCAGCATGGGCTCTTGGGGGGCTCTCTTGGCCCATTTCTCTCTGATCCTTTTGGCTCCCCAGGGAGACAAGTAGGTGAATACATGTTCATGCCAGTTCGAGAGACTGAACCATGTGTGCCCGCCCCACAGCGGGGAGGGAGGATCAGAGAACACAAGTGGCAGAAAAGGCTTTGGAGAGTTGAAAGTCTTTCCATGAGAAAGTCACGTGGCGTGGTGTCACAGAGACCAAGCCAGGGTGCTGGGGACATGCTGGGCCAAGGACCTGCTGTGGGATCTTGGGCAGGGATTTAGGAACCTCTTTGGGCCTCCATTTTCTTCTCTCTAAAACAGCAGTTCTCAACCTGTGGGTCGTGACCCACAGGAACTATGTTCAAGAGCCGTGGCATTAGGAAGGTTGAGAACCACTACTCTAAATGGAGATGATTGCACTAGATGAACTCCAAGGCCTCTGTCAATGCTGACGTGTTTTAACTTAAGTTACCTTCTGTTACAGGCAGAATAATGACCTTCCAGAGATGTCCACGATCTAATCTCTGGGATCTGTGAATATGTTACCATATTTGTCAAAAGGGACTTTGCAGTGAGAGTAAAGTTACAACCTTGAGATGGGGAGATTTTCCTGGATTACCCAGGTAGACCCAGCTTAATCACTTGAGTCTTTAAAAGAGAACTTTTCCCAGAAGAGTCAGAGAACCAGCGAGCTGGACAGTGGGAAGGACTTAATGCCCTGTTGGTGCTTCTGAGAGTTTAAGGGCTCTATTCAAGGATCCAAGAAAGGCCAGGAGGAGCTCAGGGCAGACCCCAGGAAACAAAGAAACAGAGGCCCTGCTCCTACTACTGCGTGGAAATGAATTCTACTAGCAAACGCCAGTCAGCAAGGAGATAAATCACCCCTTTGCACCATCAGGAAGGAACACGATCCTGCCAACACTGATTTTAGCCTGATGAGATCCATGCTGGATTTCTGACCCTATAGAACTGTAAGATGATAAATGTGTGTTGTTTCGAGTTGCTAAGTTTGTGGAGTCTTGTGATGGCAGTAACAGGAAACTGAGCCGAGCTGCCACGTACTGTCCACCCACTATGTGCCTGTCTGCATTATTGTTAATCCCCACAGCCTGGGGGAAATCGGCAAAGCCAGAATGATAGATAAATGCCAACTTTGTAGGTGATGAACCGATACTCAGAGAAGTGAGGTCCCTTATATAGTCTGGCCACACAGCTTGGAATGGGCTGCACAGGATAGGGCCGAGTTGGTCAGCCTGGCTCTGATGCCTTTTCTCCAACATGAGCTCCTAGGATGTGACAGAGGAGAGCTCTTTAAGTGGTCCACCTGCTGTTCATTATGGATGGACAAAGGCTGTGGACATCCAGGCACACTGTGGTATGGATGGCCCTGCTCCATCTCTGCAGAGAGCACAGGTCTAGCCAACACTGGGCCCTGTGTACGCAGGGGTGTGATTATTCAGGCTCCCTCACTTCCTGCCTGGGGGACCATCACTGACCTCTCAAACCCTTGCTTTCCTTTCACCTGTAAAACAGGATGACAATAGGACCCACCTCATGGTGCTATTGTGAGGATTCGGTATTAAGGGCTGAGTGCTGTGCCCGGCACATTTCAACACTTGGCAAATGTGAGCTGGTTTTGTGATTAGAGGAATAGGGAATGATGTCTGTGTTTTGAGTGCCTACCTGTGCTGGGCAACCTGGGAAGTACAGGTGTACACTAGCTGAAATCCTCACAGAAATCTTGCAAGGAGAGAGTGAAGATGCTCTTGAGGAAGGCATGATCAGAACAAGCTGAGTGACTCGTCCAAGGCCACGTGCTGGAGCCTAGCCAGGCTTGATTCGAAGCCAGGACCTACTGCCTGGGTCCAAAGCCCAAACCCTTCCCACCACCTCCGGAAGCTGGCCGAGGCGGGGGTGTTCAGGGCTTACACAGGGTGATATCCTTGAAGGGCTCAGGCTACGTCTGGCACAGCCCTGGAGTTACAGCCAAGAGTACTGGACAGACTCCCTAAGGACAAGCCTACTGCTACTGAAATGCTGTGCCCCGGCGCCCCAGGTCTGCATAGCTGTCTCCATTAATCATTCGGATCTCAGCTTAAATGTACTTCCTTAGAGATGCTCTCCTCTGCCTACCCTAAGGCCCACCTTCCCTCTGTCCCTCCCTAGTGTCATCTCGTTTGTGTTGAGGGGCAGGAGGGTAGCATGGCCGACTCTGGACACTGGCCTGACTCCAGGATACGCCACTTCCCCCAGAGTGGCCCTGGGAACGCAGCTTGGCCTCCTCCAGCCCTGCTTCTCTTCCTTCAAGCCCAGCCCATAGGCACGACTCATGAACACGAGGTGGAAAGGTGTTCTGGAAAGGCGGAATGAGGTTTGAAGGCGGCATGACGGCTTTATGAAGTCAGGAGACAGCTCTGGCCCTGCTGTACGCCAGGGATTGTGAGCAAGGTCCAGTCACTAGCCCCAAAGAAATACTTTTTCCTTTTAAGGTAACAAGCTAACTATTTATATATTGAATTTTAGGGTTGGTTTAAAACCAACCACTGAATGCATTTGAGTGGAAATCAGGTCCCCAGCCTTATTTTCCAGCCTTATTGCCCTTCTCCACACCCCACCTCACTCCATGCTTCTCTGAACTCTTCTGCAAATGCTCATTGAGCATTCACTGTGGTATGTCCCCCTCTAGGTGCCGGGAAAACCATGGTGAGGAAAAGCAGACTCTATCACATACCACTGAGTGCTGATGGTTGGGGAGACAGACAGGAACTAAATGATCAATGACCCAAGGCTAAAGTTTCAACCACAGGAACTTGAAGGCCATAGTGCGGGGGCTGGGCAGGGAGGAGGTGTCTGACCAAGTCGGGAAGCTCTGCGAAATAAACCAAGGTTTGAAGGAAGAGTAGGTAGGAAAAAGCCTTCTAGTGGGAGGGAACAGCATGTGCAAAGACCCTGTGGTGGGGGAACCTGGAACTTAGGAAGAACCCTCCCTCTAGCTGCCTCCTGCACTTACCCTCTAGGCCATCTTCTTCCCTGCACAATTCCATTTCTGCTTGCCAGAATCCCCTCTGTTCTCTACAGCCAGGCTCAAATGTTTCCTCTTCCAGGAAGTCTTCCAGGATGTACCCTTTTCTCATGCCGCAGGAGAAAGGATCTCTCCCACCCGGGCCCTCAGTCATACCATTTTGTATGTGGACTCGGCATTCATGTCTCATCTCTCCAACTAGGACATATATTTGCAAAAGCAGGTACTGTGCTGTCTCCCATGTGGTGTTGGAGTCACATCGTCCTGGGTTTAGATTCCAGTAAAGGCCACTTAGTAGTGGGACTCTGCACAAATGACTCTTCCTCTCTGAGGCTCAGCTTCCTCATCTGGCAAAGGGGATAATGTAAGGGCATGGCCTGTCCACACTGCCCCAGCAGGGCTCTGAGCAGCCGTGGGAGAATAGGCTTGGAGCGTAGAGGACAGGGGAAAAGGTTTGCTATGATCCAGACAGCCTCAGGCCTTTCAGGGTTTCAGGGGGCTTGGACTCACTTAGACCTGAGTCTCCCAAATTTATCTGATAGTAAGAAATTCCTAAGCCACTTGTTAGAAATTCATATTCTCAGGTCTCACTCCTGGGGTTCTGACTCAGCAGGTTTGGGGAGGGGGGTAGAGACAAGAAGCCTGTAATTTCTTTTCTTTTCTTTTTTTTTTGAGACAGAGTTTTACTCTGTTACCTTGGGTAGAGTGTCCTTTATTATAGCTCACAGCAACCTCAAACTCTTGGGCTCAGGAGATCCCTTTACCTCAGCCTCCCGAGTGGCTGGGACTACAGGCACCTGCCACAACACCTGGCTCATTTTTCTATTTCAGCAGAGACAGGGTCTCACTCTTGCTGAGGCTGGTCTTGAATTCCTGAGCATGAGCAATCCACCCACCTTGGCCTCCCGGAGTGCTAGGATTACAGGCATGAGCCACCATGCCTGGCCAAGAAGCCCATGTATTAAAAAACACTCCCATATAGTCTAGATGTACAATTTGGTGGGGAAACTGAGGCCTGGGGGGAAGAAGTGATTTTCATGTTTAGATTAACTATTCTGGTTCTTCCCCCCCGAGACAGGAATATACACCCCCATCCTTTGATGAGTAACCTTGCAGGACAAGAGCAGCACAGGCTTCCCTGCCCCCGATGCTGGGCCAGGTCACGGGACTGATTTTGCCACTGAGCTAAGGGCAGCTATTTGTGTGACATGGCTCCCCCATGCTCCCATTCTCTTCCTTGAGAGAGACAAACCTGGGGTGGCTGCTGGTTCAAGGAGACACATATACAGGCTGAACACAGCCCCCATTCTGGAGTCCCGGCCAGCATAGAGAACCTGGCCAAGATCAGCCCAACCCTAGCTGACTCACAGACAAGTGCATGAGAAAATATTAATAAATATTTATTTTTGTAAATGGCTGTATTTTGTTATGCAGCATTATTGCAGCAATAGCTGACTAATACACTAAGGTCAATGGCAAGTGACTGACAAGAGTTGGGATTCAAACTTGGGTACACTTGTCCTAATTCAGTGCTGTTTCTGGCTGCTTCTTAGCCAATCCTTAGGGCTCCCCCTATGTCCCCATTCCTTGGAAGCCCCTCACTTCTATATTCTGCCCCATCTCTACTCTCTGGGGATATCCTGTTCCAGATAGCAGGGGCTCATCTCAGCAGCCCAGACCCCACCCCCTGTTGCTAATGAGCTGAGGCTTCTGGAGTGGTCAGTTCCATCCTCAGGGCTCCCAGATGGATGAGAGGAAGCCCCTATATCTAGGGATAGGGTTCTGAGAGCTTCTCTTTTGGCTTCTTCCAGTTAAAAAGAGCTCCCTCCCCTCTACACACATTGGGAGCCAGCTCAGAGCTTTGTTGAGCCAGAGAGACTCATGGCTAAGGCTTTATAATCTGTCAGGTGTCTTTGCCACAACCTGCTAGCTTTGAGGGGTTCTCTCAAATTGCCTGCCTTGACTTAGCTCCCTCCAGACTGAGCTCCTCTGAGTGGAGCTTAAATGCACCCAAGGTCCTACAAGACACCAGGCACACGCGCACAAATATCCCCTCTCCGCCATGGCAACACCACAGACATTCACAAACAAACCACAATCCTTCTCAGACACAAACACACAGACGGGCAGCGCTGCACTCAAGATATACAAACTCCCACTCAGACGCACAACACCCCCAGCCCCACTCCCCAGGCAACCTCAGATTGAGACACACCCATGCTCATGAATGCTTATATAAATAAGAAGCCACATGGCCACAGTCACATGTGTTACAAACACATGTCGACACACCCATAAACATAACAGACTGATGTGCACAGTCAGACCCACAACCAAACTCGAGCTTCCTTAGACACCCTGGACTTCAGCAAAGCACTTGAGTCCATTAGACCTAGTCAATTCCTGCCTCTCACTCTTCCTGGCTTTGTGACTTAACTTATCTGAGCGTCATCTGTGAAGTGGGGACACAAACACCTCCTTCTCAGGGAGGCCCAGGGGCATGTAGTGAGGTCCTGTGCATAAAGCACCCCTCAATCAGATGAAGATGGCTGTCCCCTCCCCTCGCATGTCCTTGTATGTGCCCTTCTTGATTCTCAGAATCCCATTTCTTTTGTTTGCTCCCTTCAACCTTCTAATGGGCCTTCAAACTGTGGGCTAAATCCCACCTCCTCCAGGAAGGCCTCTTGGGCCTGCCCTGGATCTCCACCCCTGGATCCCCTGTGTGCTTACTGTGTGGGTCCCACTTTGCATCAGGAAGATCAGCTGGGCAACCCACCCCCTTTCCATCCTGCAGTCTGGCCTCGCAGGCTCTTCCTTGAGCCTTGCTCCTCCCTTGCCCACTGCAGGTGCACGGCAAAGGATGTTGAGTGAACAACTGAGACGTCCCCTCACAGCACCCACTGCAGGATCTTCTACCCAAGGGTACCCTAATGTCCTCGATAATAATAATCTCAGGTGGCCTCAGAGGCTGGGAAGCATCTCTGGGACTTGGGCTCATGTGACCCTGAGGATACGGTCTTGGTGGAGACATGAGGCCAGGAGCTAAGCGGCATGGGCTGAGGAGAGAATGGGGTGGGGGTTAGACTGCAATGTCCGCCAACTTTTTTTTTTTTTTTTTTTGCTGTAAAGTAAAGGAGGACAGAACATGGCAGGTGACATGGGGCCAGAGGAAGGATTATTAAAGGTGAGTGTAAAGACATGAGTTTTGCTGGAGTCAGACTGGAGTGGGCTTAGGGTCACAGAAAGCCTTTGTCATGGAAACTGCTAGATGGCTATCTCAATCCGTCTCCCATCTTCCACTGCAACAGAAGTTCAAGTTAGGCTGGGAGATATAATGTCACCTGGTTCCCCGTGTCTCGGTGAAGCTGTGTGACTGAGGTCTTGCCAATGGAATGTGTGCAGAAGTGGCAGGAGGTACTTCTGCCCACCTTGTTCAACACATCCCTGCTGCCCTGGCTTTTCTCTCTCTGCTCACAGATGTCCCCGTGACTCAGCAGGCACTGTGCAGACGAGGAGCAGGGAGGGTGGTGAAGTGACAGAGAAGGAACTTGGGTCCTCAAATCTCCGAGTGGATCAGAGCCACCCCGCTAACCTGGGCTGCTCACCTCTGGACTCTCACAGGGAAGAAAAATAAATCTCTGTGTTCTTCAAACCACCAAACGTTGGGTCCTTTTGTCATAGCCACTTAACTTTTACCTTCAATAATATGCGCTCAACAAATCGTAGAAATTATTATAAATATCACGACAATGGAGCGGTGGCACTTACTCTCCCAGGGGGTTGGATTACATGAAAAGCCTTTGAAGAGAAGGAATCACTCGGCAGATGTGAGGGAGTCTTTCACCAGGGCTGGCAGGACACTGTTCGGCACAGCATGACAGGGCACTCCCCCGGCCAGCGTTTGAAGTGCTTACCTGCTTGGTTGGTGGTGATGTTCACGGAGGCGAACTGAGGTGAGAAGGGGCTCTGGTCAGTGACGCCGTTCACGGCCTGGATCTCAAAGGTGTACTGGGTGTGGGCCAGCAGGTCGCTGATGTAGATGCGGGGCTCGGTCAGGCCCAACTGGCGCGGTGCGTACTGCACGTTGTCCCCACAGCGGGTGCAGGCGCCCCGGCCTGAGCCACAGCTTTTGCAGATGATGTTGTAGACGAGATCCTCACGGCCTCCGGAGTCCCGGGGAGGAGTCCACTCCAGCATGAGGGAGGTCTCGTTGACACTGGAAATCACAGCCTGGGGTGCGGAGGGGATGGCTGGGGAGGGGGAGAGTTGTTAGTCTACTGTTCCCCATGAGACCAGCTCCAGCCCAGGCCTCCCAAAGGACTTCTTCAAATCTTTTCTCCTCTCTACCTACACATGAGATGTTTCCAGAATGTAACTTATCCTCCTGAACATCTGCTTAAATCTTTCCCTCCCTGTTCCAGCCTCCCCGGTGCTCATTACTGGGGATAGCCTTTTTGTGTCTGTGATTACACCTGCCCAATATATCTTTTCTCTTTCTCTTTTCCCTCTCATATAACACCCAACTTCATTCCTAGTGTCAATAGGTCCAGCTGAAAGAAGACATTTTCCAGCCTCCTGTGATTAAGGGCTGGCCACTGATAATAGATCTGAAGTTGCTGAATAGAACTATTTCTGTTTTCTAAGAAGATAGATGTCTGTTGCCTACAATGTGTGTGATGGCTGGAACTTCAGCAGCCATGTTGGACTATGAAGTGGCTTTGAGAAAAGAAAACACATTCTCTGGATGGCAGAAAGAGCCAGATCCCAGAGACCACTGTGGATTTACCATACTATTGCAGGACTGCCTACCTTGGGCTCTTTTTGTGTGTGAGAGAACAAATCTGTATGGTTTGGGGAACAGATCTGTTGGGGTCAGATCTGTCACTTGCAATAGGACACCATTTCTGCCTGATACAGGGGTTGTATTACTGTCCTCTGTCTTATCCCTTTCCTGGAGAACTTTGGCCTGTGATTTAGGCAGCTGCTGCCAGGTTAGAACACTGGGTGGCCTCTTCTCCTATAGACACCACCTGGGTTGGTTCTTCTCCTGCCAAGTCCCACATCCCCTGTCCTTTTGTGAATCAAGATCTTTACTGTCTCCTCCATGTGACTCAGCAGAAGGTGATATGGAGCCAGATGCCAGCTCCATGGTGTCTGCCTAGTAGCAGCACAGCCACCTCAGGATGGTTCTTTTTTGACCTAGTAATTGACTGTCCCTCACTTAGGAAAGGCTGACTGTAAGTGGACAGGCACTTAACCCTCACTCTGAGTGTTTCTGCAGGTAGACTAGGGATTCTTTCAGGGGCCCTGGGGCATACTTGTGCAGGGCATGTCCAGGGGGTCCAGGTCTGCTCTGTAATAGCCATTGCGGCAGACACAGTTGGTGGCCCCTTCTGAAGTGGTGCGGCTGTTGATGGGACAGTGGGTGCAGGCCTCATCCCCTTGGTTGGCCTTGAAGGTTCCAGATGGACAACCTGGAAGAGAAGATAAGGAGGGAAGCCAAATGAAGACTCAAAGGCCACAAGGCATACAGCCTCATGGAGGGGCCATATAGCTCATGGAAGGGACATATAGCCTCGTGGAGGGGTCACACAGCTTCGTGGAGGGGTCACGCAGTGTCATTGCTGGGAAACTCAATCTCCTGAAGCTTTTGGCATTTCCAGGCTCCAATGTGGCAGTTGTAACTCTGTCTAGTTACCTGGTTTCTTATCCCTGAAGCTGTCTGTGCGTTCAGCTCGGGGCTCATAGCAATCTTCCTCATCTATCCTAGGTTGGCAGTCATGGGCTCTGGGGTCAATCTTGACCAAGTCAGGGGGCTTTTGAGGGAGTCTGGAACAGGGTCCAGTCCTGTTTACTAGTGTCTGGTTGGGCCTTGATTCTTATAACCAGATTCCTGGGTTCCAGACAATTGAGGCCACTGCATTGAAGAATAAAAGTTTTAGGGCAGTGCAGGGCATGTAGAGAGATGGTGTGGTAGAGCAGAACAGCACACTGCCTTTGCAATATGACAGATCTGAGTTTGAGTACCTTGTAGGCCTTTTACTAGTTGTGCGGCCCTAGAAAAGTGGCTTGACACATTAAGACTCAATTTCCTCATTTGTAAAATTATGATTCTAAGGCCTATTTCTGCAGGCCATTGTGATTATTTGCATAAGTCTATAAGGCACGTTGCATAGGCTTTGCATAGTATAGGTGTGCAGTGAACAGTAGCTGCTATAGTTGGTGTTTGATCGGTTTTATTAGACTAAAGGGACCTGCAGAACCGGGGCCAGCCTAAGGAGGGCAGTGTTTGCACTTGGCCCGCATTTGGCAATCTGAGTTCTCCCAGGGCTGTGGCCTTCACCCCTGCTCTGGGGTCCAGGCCCTGCAGCTCCAAGCATGGAGTTAGGTTCTACAATAGCAAACAGCCTTTGTGCACATGTGTTTGAATCCACCCTCCCCTTTCTTCTGGCCCTGGGCCGGGACTTGGGAGGCTAAGTAAGGGTTTACGGCTAGGCCCTATCCCTTCCCCAGCCTCAGCATACGGGGGTTCGTAATCCCAGCTCTGCTGTGATGCCCTGGCGGGGCGATGCAGTGGGTAAGTGAGTGAGTGGAAGGGAAAGAACTTTGCAACAAACAAGTTACTCCTTGGGATAAATGCATCCACAGGCCAGGGGGATCTGGAGTCCCTCTCATGCTTGGGTGCTGTATGTTATTAGCTAGTGATTCAACTTCTCTGAGTTATCAGTTTCCTTGTATGCAAACAACATAGATTTCCCTAATTTATTTTTCCAGCCCCAGTCTTCAAGGCTTATCTTCCAAGTTCAAGTTTTAGCATATCACTCTCATCTGCCCCTCAACTTACTCTGGCCTCAGAGTCCCTGCCTGTCTTGGTGCTTAGAACATCACCTGGGTTTAGAGGTTAGGGGTCTCCTGGCCACGGTCTCAGCTCTCCCCTAAAATCAGAGCCTTGTCTGAATCATAGCTGCTCTGTGCCTAGTTCAGAACCTGGTATGCAGCAGGTACTTGGTAAATACTTCCCACAGCTGCCTGCTGAAGTGGAAAAAGCATAGCTTTGTTGATCATGCAAGCAGGAAGGTGGTGAACATATCAGATAGTGTGCAGCCTGCCTGGCAAACCCCAGATCCACTTGCCCAAGTGCTGTGACCTTGGGCAAGTCATTTAAATGGTTTTCTTATCTGCAAAATGGGAGAATAACAGCAATATCATCCTTTTAGAGTTGGAATGAGTTTTACTTTGGTTAATTTACATAAAAATGCTTAGAATAATTTCTGGCAGTATTGAGCAGTTACCTGGTTCATAAGCAGTCTACTGAGTGACCTCGGACAAGTTGTCTGACTTCTCTGAGCTATAGTTTCCTCAATGGGGAGGGCACATGTAGCATATCAAGTGTCCGTGGGGATTATAGCTAGTATGTGGGGGACACAGCTGGGTCAGAGAGGGGCTGTGGCTATGATCCTAGGGTATGTGAATGAAGTAGGTGCTCAGGAAGCCTCCAAGAACAATTGCCCCTGGGACACCAGGGAATGTCACCCCCAAGCCCTACCTTTCCTGCCTCTTAGAGGGAGCTTCTGGAAGGTGGGCCAGCAAAGCTGGCGATCATGCCAGTCAATAGTTGCCTTGGCTGATGCAACCCTAACCAGGTCCTATGGGGATCTCAGCTCCAAGCAAGGTGGAGACAGGACTTAGATTCAATCAACAGGCCATGGTGATGGCAAAAAAATGCATCTGGGGAGTTAATATGGCCTCAATTGTAAAGGTCGGGAACCAGGCTCCTGGAGCATAAAAATATCAATAGCTAACATTCACTGAGCACTTGCTAAGTGCTGGCACAGCCCTGAGGACTTGACCCACATGAACTTCAACCACATGTAAGCCTTGCCCAGCCCTATGATGGAGGTGACACCATTACTCCCATTTTCAGGTATGGAAATAAAAGTGTAAAGAAGCGAACTAACTTCCCAAGGATGTGGGCTCACAGTGACAAGGCTGAGGTTCAACCTCAGGTGCTATGGCTGCAGAGGCCACTTCTGTAACCAACACACCACACTGATTTTAAGTGACTGACTTTGCATCAACAGCCCATGCAACAGCCCATGCGTGTCAGGAAATGGCAGCTCCAATCTCTAGACCCCTATCCAGGGCGCTCTCCACTTTACTGTGCTGGCTCTCGGTCCCCTGAGTCCTCCTGCCCTCTGTCTTTCCCCCACCACTTCCTCTTAGGTATTGACTTTTCCCTGCTGGCTGTATGAAGGGGCAGCCTCACCACCTTGGCAGTGCCCGGCGCTCCCAGCTCAGAACCTGGCACTCAGCAGGAGCTCTGTAAATACTTGCAGTCAAGACATGCAGGCTGCAGCCCTGGCTCTGAGCCTCAGTTTCCTCCTCTGTAGAATGGGAACACAGGGCTCCTGTGAAGGTCCAGGACCATCCAAATAGATGCCACAGGATTTTGGCACCAAGATGAGGATCCTCTGGGTCCCTTTCTGGAGAGAGCCTGCCCCGCTTAACATGCTCGTCCATCTGCCAGGCATTCCCTGGGCCTGGCTGGTGAGTGGTGCTCCCTCTCCCCTATGAGCCATGCTAGCCCCTCCATCTGGACCCCCTTGCCGGCTGCCCTCTCCCCCTCATCATCCTGACACCCTCTCATACTCCTCAGGCTGTCCCTTCCACACGCTGTCCCTCATTAGCCCTGCTGCCTGGTCACCCCCACACTCCCGCTGGGCATTGCACGGTTTCTGTGTCCATCACTCCATGCTCCATCAAACCTGCTCTTCTCTGTCCTGTGAGGTGGCACTGCTCTCCACCCCGACCCTCCTGCCCCCTGCAGCCAATCAATTACCAGGTCTTCCCTCCTCAGCAGTTTCTCTTTTTTGCTACCTCCCCCACGCTGGGGGCATCTAGAAAGCTCTTCCCACCTGCTCCCCAGCCTCTCACACTATCTGGAGTCCTCCTGCCCACCCTCTAGAGCTGCCTTTCCGGAGTGCAGACCTTTCCACACCACTTAAAAACCCACAGTGGCACGCACTGGAATATTATTCAGCCATAAAAAGGAAGGATGTGCTGACACATTCCATGACACGGATGAACCTTGAACACTCTATGCTCAGTGAAAGGAGCCGGCCGCCGAGGTACAATTCTATTTATGTGAAATGTGTCCAGAACAGGCACATCTAAAGAGACAGAAAGTCGATGAGTGGGTGCAGAGGGCTGAGAACTGGGAGGGGGTGGGAAATGGGGAGTGACTACTAATGGGTCACGGGGCTCTTTGAGGGGTGATAAAAATGGTCTGAAATTGATTGTGGTGATGCACAATTCTGTAAATATACTAAAAACCCCTTGAATTGCACAATTTCAGTAGGTGAATTGTATGGTGTGTGAATTATAACTCAGTGAAGCTGCTAGTCAACCTTGCCCAGTGGCCCCCATCAGGCACAGTGAGCTCCGTCCTCAGGGCCCCCAGGACCGTGGGGCTGGCACATGCCTAACGCTCCACCGCACTCAGCTGTGTACACTGCCTGTCCCCAGAACTACACACAGCCCTGGCCTTTGTCCCTCTGCTCTCCTTGCCTGAAATGCCTTCCTTTCAGCTCCAGGCCAACTCCCCTTTCAGACACCACCTCCTCTAGAAAGTCTTCCCTGAGCCCCTGGTGGGGTTTGGGTGCCTATTTTAATCACTTACTTAGAAATCTGTCTCCCAGGCTGGAACATCAACTCCCAGCTCACAGCCAGGTACCTCCTGGGTGACAGGGATGAGTGAGAAGCTAGAAGAGAATCCAGTTCAACTCTCTCAATTGACATTTAAGGAAACTGAGGCCTGGAGGGAAGCAGTGGCAGAGGCAGATTCCGATCCCAAGTCTACTTCATGACCATGGGATGTGCTAGGGTCCTAGCTCCCATCAGCTATCTCTTCTCCCGCAAGAGAGGCCTGGGGTGGCCGCCCATCTACTGTGCCCTGGAGGCTACAGTGCCACAAGCCTCTGGGGCTGGGAAGGTACCTGTTCTGTCAGCACCTATGTGTCACATGTAGAAGTGGGAAGACATGGGCAGCTGTACCTCTGACAGGTGTGTGGGCTTGGGTAGGTCTCCACCCCTCTGAGACTCAGTTCCTTATATGGAAAGGGGGCTGATAACACCTTCATGGTGCAGATGATGGAGAGAATCTCTGAATGGGTCTCTGATCCACCTCCCTGCCAATCCTCCACATCTGATGGAGTGATCTGTTTAAAATGAATCGGCCCCGTCACTCCCTGTTCAACCTCACCCATGGCTCTCTACTACACTCAGAATATATCCATAGGCCTAACTTGGCCACAAGGCTACTTCTTGTCTCCTGGGCCACTTCTTGTCCCTCCATCACTGTGTTCCCACCTGTGGGCTGTCAAGTGGGTTCTCACCTCCAGGCTTTTGGGCATGCTGTACCCTCCACCTGGAATGCTTCCCTTTTCCTCCTTCAGGTCCCAGCTCAAATGTCACCTCCTCTAATAGGCCCAACCTGACCACCCTGGCTAAAGTGATTCTCTCTTGCTGTACTCTGTTTAAGTCTCTGTTTCCTTCTCTGACTCTTATCACAACTTGCAATTCTATCAGGGAGCAGTTTGCAAACTTGTGTGTTGTCTTTTGAAGTACCCAGAGAGGGGAAGAGGAACCAGGCTTGTCTGAGTCTCTTTGGTTCCCCAGCTCCTAGTAGAGTGGTGGGCCCATAGTAGGCTCTCAGTATATATGGGAGAATGAATGAATATGCCCCTTACAGGGTGTTGTAAGAATCAGATGAGAAAATGAGTGAGAAAATATTTAGCCAAGTAAATGCCCATTTGGGCACTGCCAGTGTCAGCTGGTCTCATCAGGCTGCCACTGATGCTCAGATCCCTCTGCTTCTCATTTATTCTCCCCATGGTCTTCCCAGCGGCCTGTTAATTAGGGTGACCATCTCAGTTTTCAAACTGCAGGTTCAGTATCTCAGGGACATCCTTAGTCCTAGGTAAGCCAGGAGGGCTGACCACCGTGCTGGACACCTCTCCTCCCATCTGTCACCTGTCTGCTTGCATTTCCCTAGATCTCCTGGTTGCATACCCGAGTCCCTAAGTCTGAATGCCATTCTCTCTCTCCAACCCAGGCCAGTTGGGTTGGAGAATCTTTTGTGTTCATCTCTCTCAGGGGATCTGTCCTTTCCCCTACAGCAGCCAACTCAGACCTCCAGTATAGTGCCCAAAACAAGCTCTGTATGCAGTGGTGTGCTGGTAAACTGGGGTGTGGGGGGGGGGAGCTTTGATTGGTGTTTGCTGATTTCTGAGGTGTAAATACAGCCAGAGCAAATCTCAACCTACCAATTTGAGATCACTGAGTGCTGATCACTCTTGGGGAGACATGTGCACAAGCGGCTCTTACAAGCAAAGCCAGGACAGAGCCACTCCAGCCCGCCCTTGGACTTGCACACTACGACTTATCTTTGTTCCACCCACTGGTTGGTGAACCCTGGTTGGGGTAGGGGTTCGGTCTTGAATCTCCAGCACAGGACCCAGCACACAGTAGATGCTCTGCTCTGCCAATTCCATTTGCTGAATGAAGGCAGGTCTGTCTCCCCAGCTGGACAATGAGCGACTCGCGGCCAGGGGCTGTGCGTCCGAATGGGCTGGTGGACACAAAGCACTTATAACACATAGCAAGTGCTATGTGAGTATTAGCTATTATTACTCATAGAGCATGTAAGGACAGCAATACTTGCCATTTATTATGTGTTTTCCAGGTGCCAGGCCCAGGGCTAAGTGCTTTACATGGATTCTCTCACACTTATTCTACACAACCACCCACTGATGTAGGCACCGTCATCACCCCATTTTATAGATGAGGAAACCGAGGCTCAGAGGTGGTGAAGTGACTGTTCTAGGGTCACAGAGCTAGTAAACGGCAGAGCTGGGGTTGACTTCAGGTCTTTGTGATTCCAAAGATCTTGTGCCCAAATACCACTGGTCACAGAAATTATCAATTATGAGCCAGGCATAGTGGCTCACACCTGTAATCCCAGAACTCTGGGAGGCTGAGGCAGGTGGATTGCTTGAGCTCAGGAGTTTGAGACCAGTCTAAGCAAGACCAAGATCCTGTCTATTAAAAATAGAAACAAAGAAAAATTAGCTGGATGTTGTGGCCGGCGTCTCCCAGCTACTCGGGAGGCTAAAGTGAGAGCCCAAGAATTTGAGGTTGCTGTGAGCTATGATGACACCACAGCACTCTACCTAGGGCACAAAGACACTGTCTCAAAAAAAATAAAAAAGAAAGAAAGAAAGAAAGAAGAAAGAAGGAAAGAAAGAAAGAAAGAAAGAAAGAAAGAAAGAAAGAAAGAAAGAAAGAAAGAAAGAAAAGAAATTATCAAGTGGTCAAATGTCAAGGCTGGAGACCCTCTTGTCAGACTGACTGGGCAGACGGGGCCGGCTGTGGCCTCTCAGTAAGGCGGAGGCAAAGCCTGGCCCTCAAACCCAGGAATTGGGGCTTAATCAATCAGCCGGGCAGCACCTGCCTCTGTAGTCACTAAGAGCCCTTGGCCAGGCAACCCAAAGCAGAGATGGCAGCCGGCCGGGGAAGGGGAGGGAGGATTACAGGGAAACAGATTTTCGCCCTGCCTGCCCCCTGGGCTCCGGGGATAGGTGATAATTGACCAAGTGAGCCTTGAGTCAGGCCAAGGCAAGGCTCCATCTGGGCCTGGCACGGTGGGGCTGCTAATTGGCACTGGGTGATCCTCAGAGCCTCATGGCTAGCCCGCTGCCTCTGCTCCCCCTCTCTGCCCAAGGATGCTGGTTTAATCCCGTGTCTGATTAATGAATGATGCCACCTCAGAGTCAACTGTTTGGTCAGTCCCAGTGTGCCAGGCCTCAGGGGTCTTTTCTGGGGTCCTATAGACCAGAGGTTCTGTCTGTGGTCCTGGGTAGAGGTAGCATCTGAAGAGGTTTGCTCCCCAGGGTCCCCACTCCCCAGACTTGAGAAGATCTGATGAAATCGAACCTGGGCTGAATCCTAGTCCTGCCTCTCATCAGCTGTGTGACCATGGGCAAGTCACCTAACATCTCTCTGTGCCTCAGTTTCCTGCCTATACAATGGGGATAATAATTTAATGGTAATACTGACTTTCTATTCATTGGGAAGAGTTAATAAAAGTAAAGCACTCAGAACAGTATCTGCCTAGCTCATGTCAAGTGCTGTATGTGTGTTTGCAATTATTGATATATTCATTCATTCCTAGTGTGGGCCAGGCAATGGGACACTGAGACAGAAGGCCCTAGCCCTGGGATATAAGAGGCCACGACTAAGCAAGGGGCTGACACACCTTCCTTTAACCAGGCCTACCTGCTGGCTGCTGTGGGCAGAGGGGACAGCAAGCAGGGTCTGGGGTCAGCAGGGGCCAGGCTTGCAGCGCAGCCAGCTCCCGTTCCTGCCTTGGGATCTCTAGGAAGCAGGTTCTGGGTGTGGGTTGGAGAGGGAAGTTTGAGTAGATGGAGGAAAGAGCCCTGGGCCTCTTGCTGCCCCTTCAAATCTCACTCTATCTGTCAAAGGCAGGTGCCAGCTGGGACTGTTTCTGGGGCCTCTCCCAGCTGTCAGACTCTGCCTGTGGACAGCTCAGGCACCCTATGCAGTGCCCTTATGTTCTCTTTGAACTGTGGAAAGACCGATTTGCATATTTTCGGAGGCTTATGCTGTCTGTCAGGGCTGGGCTTGTGGCGTTCTTGTGGCTAGCGGAGAGCTTTTGGGGTCTGCCTCAGACAAAGTGGTTTTTGCATGTTGCACGCTTCTTACTTTTGCTGCTGAGGTTAACCCCGCAGAGTCAGTCCCCCTGGGCTGGGCTGGGCTGGGCAGGGTGCCCAATCCTCTATACGATAGGCAACGCCTTGCTGGAAGCAGGCAGCCAGGATGGAAAAGAGGAGCTTCTAAGCACTGCGGGCCCAGAATGCACCCAGCTCAGGCCTGCATTAGTCTCCAGAACCACCCTGTGCAGTGGGAGGTATCATATTTATTTATTTAAAACAGAGTCTCATTCTGATGCCTTAGATAGAGTGCCATGGTGTCACTGAAGCTCACAGCATCTTCAAACTCTTGGGCTCAAGTAATTCTCTTGCCTCAGCCTCCTGAGTAGCTGATACTACAGGTGCCTGCCACCATGCCCGGCTACTTTTTTCTATTTTTAGTAGAGACAGGGTCTTGCTCTTGCTCAAGCTGATCTTGAACATCTGCGCTCAAGCACACCACTGGCCCCAACTTCTCAGAGTGGTAGGGTTTCAGGTATAAGCCACCTCGCCTGGCCATCTCCATTTTAGAGATGAGGAAGCTGAGGCTCACAGAAAAGAAGTGACTTGTCCAAGGTCACCCAGGGCCTCAGTGTTCTTTCACCCTTGATGAGCACTTCCCTCCCTGCCCACTTATTCCTCTTGCCCTCCCTTCCTTCCCCCTCCCCAGAAGGAGGCCCTGTCTAAGTAAGACAGGCTAAGTCCAGGGACTGCCTCAGGGCCATCCCCCTGCTGAGGTAGCTCCCACTGGGACCACCCAGGGGTGTCAGTCATCCTGTTCCCCCACCACCACTACCACCACATGCCCAGGCTTCCCCTGCCTGCCCCTGCCAGGACCCGGTTTTGTGGAGCCCTGCCAGCAGCTGGCAAGACCACGGAAGTCAGAAGGCAGCAGCAGGGAACTGCATGAACTCGCCTCCCCTTTGCCTGAGGGCACCAGGGCTCACCAGGGCTGCCCCCATCCCTGCCATCTGTTGAGTCACTCATCTGCTCAAGACCCTTTGGTGGCTCCCTCATCCCTCCGGAGAGTCTGGCCCACCTGGCTAGCTTCATTCCCATCATACTGTCGGTTCTGTTCCCGTAGGTACTTCCAGTTCCCTGGGCAGGCCATGCTTGGGTCTCACCTCTGGGGCTCTGGGGGTTTGCTTAGGCGTTTCCTCTGCCTCACATGCTGTCCTGCCTGGCTAATTCCTTTTCATCCTTCAGTCTCAGCTCCAGCCAGAATCACCTTTTGGTCCCTCTCCTAAGATGCCATCCCCTGCCAGGGGGGCTGAGTTTGGGGCTTCTCTTCCATCCATGCTCATGAGGGCCCTGGCACATTACCTTTGCCACTGTGTGATTATACAGGATTATGACCATTTCCTCTCCTCCCAGGCTGTGAGCACAGGACAGGGTTGACAGGTACCCACAAGGTTCTGTGTCATAGATAGGAGGCCTCAGGAAGTATTTGTGGACTAACTGACTGAGGCCCAGAAAAGTGGAATCTTTGCTTACGGTCTCTGACCTGGACATTTTATTCTAGGCCCCAGAGCTCCTCCCTATACCCTTGGTAATGGGATTTCAAGGCATCTTGCCTTTGTTCTTGGCATTTGGTTAACATCTCTCTCTCTCCTTCCCATCACCCAGCTGTAAGTGCCATGAGGGTGGCCACTGGGCCTGCCCTGCTGACTGCCTGGCACAGAGCTGGCACAGAGCAAGCACTCTAGAACAGGTCCCTAAATGACAGGCTGGAGAGAGGTGGTTGCCTCTGCCCAGAGCTACAGCAACCAGAACTTTCATGACAAGTGTTTCTGTTCCCCAGTTGTGTGTATGTGCGTGAGCACACGCATATGAAGTGTGTGAAGGGGTGGCACTCATAGTCTCCCAAGGGAGCCAGATACTGAACCCCAAAACCCATGAAGTCGGGTGAGGCTGTTTTATGGACCAGCCCTCCCAGCACCTTGTCCCCATGTCCCTCCCAGCCCCAGCTCCAGCTCCTGCCTCTCTTCTGACATCCCAGCTCCCCCACAGTAGGGGCTGAGAGCTCCCGCCCTCCCAGCAGGCAGCCCCATTCCTCCAATTTCCTCCCAATTAATCAAGCTCTGAACTTTTTAATTATCTGCCTGCAGGGTGACTCCCCACTCTGGTGAAGCAATTAAGGAAGGACATTTCCAAGTGTTGTGTGGCTGCCGGCAGGCACTGTTGACCAAGCCCTGATGGAGGAGATGGTGGCAGGAGGGGTGGACAGGAACCCCCTCCCCCAAAGCAGGCTACTGGGAGGTCATCCTGGGGTCTGATCTGGGGCCACACCATCAGGGGGAACCCCCTCATGCTCATTCAATGGCTCTTTCTGTGCAGCTAGAATATGACTTCAAAGATTCCAGTTACCATGTGCCAGGCACTGGCTTGGGAGCTTTACAGTGTCTCTGATCTTCACCTTGACCTGAGAGTAGGAAATGTAATTATCTCTATTTTATAGGCAAGGAAATGGAGGCTTAAAAGACATTAGCCAACTTGGCCAGGCGTGGTGGCTCACGCCCGTAATCCTAGCACTCTGGGAGGCCAAGGTGGGCAGATCACTTGAGCTCAGGAGTTCGAGACTAGCCTGAGCTAGAATGAGACCCCATCTCTAAAAATAGCTGGGCGTTGTGGTGAGTGCCTGTCGTCCCAGCCACTCAGGAGGCTGACAAGTGATTTGCTTGAGTCCAAGAGTCTGAGGTTGCTGTGAGCTATGACAACGAGGTACTCTACTGGGGGCGACAAAATGAGACACTGTCTCAAAAATAAAAAAGACATTAGGCAACTCTAGAAATACAGCTGGGATAGGGGGTAAGCTCTGACTCTACAGCCACTCCATTCTATTGTCTCTTAGAAATCTGTGTGTGATCTGAAAAAGTGCCCACAGGAGTGCTGAGAAAGGGGTGTGAGGTGACCTCTAAGGGAGATGGCCCTCGAGCTTGCTCAAGGTCTGCTGAAGCACATGGGTCCTCCCTGTGCAGGGACCTGGAGCAGAGGGTGTTGCAGGCAGAGGGGACGCCTGTGCAAAGGCATGGAGCCGTGAAATGGCGTGGCATGTCGGGGGAGCTACAACAGTTCAGGGTGGCTGGAGCATGAAGTTCGAGGCTAGGACAGGTGGGAGATGAGGCTGGAGAGTCAGAGATGGGGTCTGGGGTGCTGGAAGTCAGCAGAATCTTCACAATCTGCTGGCCTAAGCTTCTCATTTTTATGACAACAAAATTCAAGGCCCAGGTAGGCACACTGACTTGACTAAGGTCACACAGCAAGTTAGTGGCTGACAGAGCTGGGGCTGCAGCCCACGTATCCCAATGCCCAGGTTTGGAGGACAGCAAGAACAGAGAAGCCGGAGTATGCTGGCCCTGCAGAAGCCTCGTGTCTGGTTCCCTTGCCCTCCCACCTCCCTACTGCCCCCCCTGGCAGTCAGCTTTCCACACAGCAGCTGAGGGATCCTACAGAACAGGAATTAGCTCAAATGCAGCTCTGCTCAAAGGCCTCCAACTCTCACTTGGAGATTGGGTTCCCATCTCTCTTAGTGTAAAGAAACCAACAGCCCACAAAGCCCCCTTTACCTCTCTGAACCCACCTCGTCCTATGCTGCCTCTTGTCCTCTCCACTCCAGCCACACTGGCCTCCTGGCTGCCCTGAGTGCCCCAGGCCTCTGCTAGCCCCAGGGTCTTTGCATGTGCTGTTTCCTCTGTCTTTTTGGTTCCGTGTGGATTCCCTGTCTCCCTTAACACAATTAGAAGTTGTTGCCAAAGTCTGAGAGAATGTTCAAGTTCAAGTCCTAGCTCAGTCACTTCTTTGCTCAGCCTCTTGCCCAGCCTCAGCTCCTCATCTGCAACTGGAGTTAATGCCAACCCCACACCCTCCTGAGGAAATGGGGGACAATCAAGTTCCCCTTTCTCCCCAGCTGGAGACTATCACTGCAGCAGGGCTTATAAAAGGCTGGAGCTTTCCAGCCTGTAATGCTGGGGACTCACAGATGCTGGAACAAGAAGTGTTAAATAATAATCACAATGTGCCCGAGGGGAAGCCGGATGTGTTCTGAAAGCTTGACACATCTGGCAGGGCTGGGCCCAGGCCCCCCAGCACATCTGGCTGCTGTACTGACAGGTGGTGTCGTGGGTCATTGCAGTAGGGCCTAGCAGGCTCAGTCCTGGTGCCACATGGGCGTGATAGACCTGACAGAGCTGGGGAGCATCCCCCAAGCTGCCACGGCCCTCAGACCCCCTGCAGGTCCTCTGTTGAGACATCCACTGTACCTGACTGGCTGTTCCTAGAGAAGAAAGTAGGACTCAGGACTTGGGCCACCAGATTCCTAAATCCCAGCAACATTCTTCCTGGTACCGGCCACCCCTGCTGGGTTTGGGGAGCCAGGGAAAGCCCCTTCCCCTCTCCAGACTGGGGGGGAGGGTTCAGGGTCACCTCATGTAGCACTTCCCCTTTTGTGGGATCCAGAAATGTGGCCATAGACTTCACCTGAGGGAGCACCCTGGGCTGAGACTGGCTTCCTCCCTCCTCCCACCTGCCCTGAGAAAGCCATGGTCATTAATAAAGGACACAATTAGCTGTCAGCAGAGAACATGTCTGGAATTTTTTACCTGCTTGGTGAGCTCGGTTAAGGCAACAAACCCACGGACCCCCCGGGGAAGCAGCTGCCACACACCTTTCAGGGGCCCCTTCTCCCCGGCCCAGGGCAGGAGGGGGGCCTATGAGCTTTTTCAGTGTGGGTGCCTCAGGCCTGGGCCTGCACAGGGCAGTTTTATCCAGGCCAGTGGAGAAAGTGACAGAGCAAGAGCGATTCCTGGCAGAAGTCATTTTTTTTTTTTTTCAACTCAATAGGCAGTATGATTCAGGACGGTTTTCTGCCCCTTCCTGAGCTGACTTGGGAGAGTTTAAAAGGATTTTAGAGAAAAAGTTAGTTTCATCGCTTCACCATCTCCTTTCACAGCTGGGGAAACCGAGGCCCTCGGAGGGAAAGTGACCTTGCTCAGGGAAGAGGGAAATAAATCTGCCTCTCTTTTTGGTTCTGTGTGGATTTCCTGTCTCCCTTAATGCAATTAGAAGTTGTTGCCAAAAGTCTGAGAAAATGTTGTAAAGTCCGTAGTGGTTATCCTGCACATACTGCCGAGTCCTGGCTATGTGCTGGGGCTGAGGACCAGTGGCAAGTGAGGACGCCTGGGCCCTGACAGTCTAGTGGGTGGGAGACACAGGGAAAGAAGCAAAGGACAACAAAAATAATATGTACAAGGCTGGGCATGGTGGCTCACGCCTGTAATCCTAGCACTCTGGGAGGCTAAGACGGTGGATCGCCTGAGCTCAGGAGTTCAAGACCAGCCTGAGCAAAAGTGAGACTCCATCTCTAAAAACAGATGGATGTTGTGGCAGGTGCCTATAGTCCCAGCTACTTGGGAGGCTGAGGCAAGAGGATTGCTCAGAGTGTGAGGTTGCTGTGAGCTATGGCATCATAGCACTCTATCGTGACCAGGTGAGACTCTGTCTCAAAAAAAAAAAATAAAAACAGGGTAGCGCCTATGGCTCTTTGGATAGGGCGCCGGCCCCATATACCGAGGGTGGCGGGTTCAAACCCAGCCTGGCTAAAATGCAACAAAAAAATAGCTGGGCATTGTGGCAGGCACCTGTAGTCCTAGCTACTCGGGAGGCTGAGGCAAGAGAATTGCCTAAGCCCAGGAGTTGGAGGTCGCTGTGAGCTGTGATACCACAGCACTCTACTGAGGGCGATAAAGTCAGACTCTGTCTCTACAAAAAAAAAAAAAAAAAAAAGAAATACAGTCCCTTGGGAGGCTGAGGCAAAAGAATCATTTAAGCCCAAGAGTTTGAGGTTGCTGTAAGCCATGACACCATGGCACTCTACCCAGGGCAATGACTTGAGACTCTGTCTCGAAATAATAATAATAATAATACAACTTGTGATGATGGGCCATGAAGGAGAAACACAGGCTTGAGATGGGACCTCAGTGGGTCACTCTAGGGATCAGGGTCAGAAAAGGCCTTTCTAAAAAGGTAACATTTAGGCTGGGCACAGGGACTAATGCCTGTAATCCTAGCACTCTGGGTGGCTAAGGTGGAAGGATCCTTAAGCTCAAGTGTTCGAGACCAGCCTGAGCAAGAGTGAGACCCCATCTCTACCAACTATAGAGAAATTAGCCAGGTGTCATGATGGGCGTCTATAGTTCCAGCTATTAGAGAGGCTGAGGTAGGAGGATTGCTTTAACCCAGGAGTCTGAGGTTGCTATGGGCTACAATGACGGTATTCTAGCCTGGGAAACAGAGACTATGCCTCAAAAAAAAAAAAAAAAAAAAGTAACATTTAAAAGACAACACTTGGGCTCAGTGCCTGTAGCACAGTGGTTACGGTGCCAGCCACATACACTGAGGCTAGTGGGCTCAAACCTGGCCCAGGCCACCTAAACAACGATGACAACTGCAACCAAAAAATAGCCAGGCATTGCGGTGGGCACCTGTAGTCCCAGCTACTTGTGAGGCTGAGGCAAGAGAATCCCTTAAGCCCAAGAGTTGGAAGTACAGTACTCTACCGAGGGTGATATAATGAGACTCTGTCTTCAAAAGACAAAAAAAAAAGGACACCACCTGGAGAGAAGAGCTGAAGCAGGAACAATCTTTGCAAAGGTGGTAAAATCTCAGCACCTCAGTCCCTCCTCCGTGTAACAGGGGTGAGAGCAGGAGATTAATGGGGACCAGACACCCATTTGCTCTCAGCCCCAGCTGTCCATGACCCCAGACAGAAAGAGCTACCATGTTGTGGGAGGAACTTCCTGCGTGGACACCTCTGTCTTAACAGTGCCGTTTCTGGAGATTAATTCTACAGATGAGAAACTGAGGCTGAGAGCAATGAAGTGCCATCCCCAGGGCACACAGCCACCAAGCTTAGGAGCCTCAGCCCCAACCACCTGCCTCTCTCTATCTCTGCGTTGTCTAGATGCTTTCTGGAACTTCCACTTCCCCCGTAACCTGAAAGGTTGTGTGCTTGAGCCCTGGTGGCCTGTGACTTGAATGCTAATGAAAATCCCACTCAAGAGGTCCCAGAACTTGGCACCTCAGGGAGAAGGGATTAGGAAACACAAATACCAAAGCTCCTGATTGGGAGGCCTGGAATCTCTCTCTTTCCTAGGGGTACAGAAACCGTCGCCTTCCTCCTGTTGGCTTCTGGGGAGCAGGAGAAGGCCTCAGCTAACCCAAGCCATAAATCAAATGCACAAGATGTGGCTTGGCAGCCATCCCGGTGAAAAAGATCTGGGGGTTTGAGTTGACCACAAGCCAAAAGCTGCTGAAAAAGCCAATGTGATCGGAGGCTGTATGAGTGGAAATAGATTGACATCCCAGCGTCCTCCCTGCTGCTCAGGCAGGGCCAGTTTGAAAGAGGTCCATTGAGTGACAGTGGACAGGACATCTCAGGCCTCTAGCTTGTTTTTCATCTGCAGCCTTCTCGGGGTAGTGTTGGAGAGGTTAGGGGTGCACTTTACAGGCACACAGCAGGGGTCTGGAGACCCGCTTGCCCAGGAGCTTTCTCTTGTCCAGATCCCTGAGAAGTATGAGTTCTCGGCCTCCTAGACACTGGGGTTTAGAAGTCACGTGTGTGGTTTCACCAGACCCACCCTTGATTGGAGGATAGAATTAATAAAAACACTCAATAAGTTTTTTTCCATATGGTCATTTGTGCCCAGCTCTGTATGAGGCACCACACACAGAATTGAGTAAGACACAGTCCTTGGCCTTGAAGCTCACTATCCAATAGAGAAAGGAAGGTGTGATCAGCCAGAGGCATCAAGGAAGGCTCTCTGGAGAAGGGGCCATTTGAATGGGGTTTAAAGGATGAGTAGGAGCCTATCAAGGTCAGAAGAGACCAAGGACATTTCGGACAGAACTGTGTGTACAAAGGCATAGAGGGGCTGGAGCACGGGCTGTATGGGAAGAGGTGAGACAACGCAAGAGAGGTGACCTGGGGTCACATCACAAAGGGCTTTCTTTGTGTACTGGGTGATGGAGTTTGGGGTTTTTGTTTCTAAAAGCAGGGAAGCCAGGGGTGATCCTATGCCAGTGCTCAATGACCACATAGCCCAGATGCCCTCAGCCCTATTCTCTGCAATCTGTCTGGGCCCTGCTCACCTTGCAGTCCAGCCACCTGCTCTGGCCTTGGTGAGGCCCACTCCCCCATCTCAGGCCTTTCCTATGTCCTCTTGATTTTCTCCAGATCTCTCTTTCCCCCAGGTCTCCAGCCCTTCCTCTTCTGTTGTGACCAGCCTTACCTCTTTAATCACTAAAAATGAACTGAGCAGCTATTGCTAACACCAGCACCATTTACTGAGCACCTAGCTACCTATATGTGATCTGGGGATCATAGTGGTTAGGGGAACAGGCTGTGGAGTCAGGGTCCTTTCTGGCCTTGAACCCTGGCTTAGTTCTTGACCTTGGGCAAGTACTTAAGTTATCTTTGTGCCTCAGTTTCCTCATCTGGAAAATGGATTTATGAATAGCATTTACCCTCTCATGAAAGTTCAGAGTTAATAACCACAGAGTGTGTTAGCTTTCAACATCAGTCCTTACAGAACCCCACGAGGCAGGGACAATGGATAGTCCCACTTACAGAGGAGGCTGTGTAACCCACTCGCAACCACTGCTGAGACTGGAAGGAGAATGGTGGAGCCTTACAGCTGAGGCCAAAGACGGGGTCTTAACTGGTCTATCTCACCTCCTTGAGGGTGGAGCCTAGGCTTAGCCTAAGGACCCAAAGCTCAGTGGGCTACCAGCCTGGTGGAGAAGTAAATAGGCATTTTCCAAACAGTGCAAGCAATGCCAGGAGATGCATGTGGGGCAGTGCTAGGCCTAAAAGCCCAAAGGAGAGGTCCTTAAGCCTGTTGTTTCTTGAAGGTGGTAACACTTGAGGTGTCTTGAAAGATAAAGAATGACAAGACAAAAGCATGAAAGGCAGAGGGCACAGCCTGGGTAAAGGTGTGGAGGTGGTAAAGGTGTGGCAGAATGCGTGGCAAGGCTGAGGCTGAGGTGAAACCCAGCGTCCGTGAGTGCAGAGAAGCAGGACAAGGGGCTGGACAGCAATGAGCCACCCACCCAGCAGCAGATGACATGTGGATGCCTCTGTGTCCCCTGCAAGCAGATCCGGCAACTCTGTCTACGGCATGACAGCCTGTGAATCCACAGAGGATCCAGAAGCCTGCCCAGTCCCCACTCTGGACCAGTCGTGGTCATAAAGTGCTGCATGGCAGAGCAGGGACCTGGGCATCCTAGCTTCTCTGTAGGGCTCCTTAGAGTGACAAATCTCAAGCTTGCCCAAGCCTTCTTTTTTCTTTTTTTGAGACAGGGTCTTGCTCTGTTGCCTAGACTAGAGGCCGTGGTATCTAGGTCTAGCTCACAGCAACCTCAAATTCTCAGGTTCAAGAGAGTCTCCCACCTCAGCCTTCTGAGTAGCTAGGGCTACAGGTTTGTGCCACCCCACCTGGCTAATTTTTCTATATGTTGTAGACGCAGGGTCTCACTATGTTGCCTAGGACTGGTCTTGAACTCCTGGCCTCAAGCAATCCTCTCAGCTCAGCCTCCCAAAGTGCTAAGATTACAGGCAGTGAACCATTATGCCTGGCCCAAATGGTTTCTTAAACAGTTACTTTAAAATACCCCTATCGCAAAAAGCTTACAAAGATCCCACACCTACTTAGTTTTAAAGGGTCAAAAGTTGAAAATTATGAGCCAACGGCAAGATTTACGGCACAAGTGATCTTTGGCCAACAGTCAGGAGACTTTATGACAAATTGCCCAGACGTGGCCATTTTAGTGTGATCACCTTTAAATGGCGCTTCAGCCTTCCT
>NW_003852404.1:2668514-2690013 GCF_000181295.1 Otolemur garnettii
GGGAGGAGGGAAGAAGGGAGAGAGAAAGAGCTCTCAAAGCAGAGGACGATGACAAGCTTCTGATCTTCTAGGCTCTTCTCTTATCTCAGCCTTACAAAAATGAGGAGGCCTGGTTGTCTAAGAGTGCCTCTGAAAACTCATAAACTTGACAAGCACCTAGCTCTAGCACCCACAGGGAACAATCCTAATCCTTGAGAAAACTGGAGATGACGAGTGAGGAGTCATCGGTTGGTGAGGGGCAACCTGCAGAGGCAGCCCACGCTGTCACCAAGTGAGGGCTTGAGACCATCACTTCTTAGCTTACTTTCTGTCTGACCTCATGGTGACTCTGTTTGGGAGGGTCTCTTTGGTGACAAGAGAGCTCAGAACTAATATTTGTAATCTTCTGATAAATAACAGCTTACACTTGGCATTTACTCTGGAGCAGGCACTGTTTTAAGTGCCTTATGTGGATTAATTCATGTAATCTTAAATTATACTATAATTATCCCCATTGACAGGGGATGTAGGCACAGAGAGGTAAGTCGCTTGCCCAATGTCACCGAATCAGTGAGTAGCAGAGCAGGGATTTAGACTGAGCTGATGCCATGTGGTTTATCTCGCCGGCTGCTCCCTCACCCCTCCCGGCTGGGGGGCCCGACTCATCTCCCCCCTCTCATCACAAGATCCTGAGGAACTCTCAGCCCTGTTTTACAGCTGAAGAAACTGAGGCTCTGAGCATTCGAGGAGCCTGACTGGGAGCACACAAATCCTGGTGTGGGCCAAGCCAAGAGCTGCCCTAGCTGCTTGGTTCCAGGACCTGGGCACATTGTAGGGCTCTAAGCTGCCAAAGGCCTTCAGCTGTGGGCTGAACCCAGTACCCTCTGGGTCTGACCAAAGGACCCCAAAGGGCTAGAATCATTCAAGGTCCCAAGGATTGGAATGTGGTGGCTCTGGGCTATAGGCTTTGTTTATTCTGCTGGGCTCGGAGCCCTTTCTTGAACTTGGGATCTCTGGCACCCTGCCCAGCTTTGTTTTCCCGGGGAGGCAGTACAGTGCAGTCATTGGCAATGTGCACCCTGTATCTGGCCGCCTGCCTGGCCTTAACCTAGCTTCACCTCTTCCTCGCCGAGTGATCTTGGGTAAGTAATATAACCTTTCTGTGCCTCAGTTTTGCCATCTGCAAAATAGGAATAATAACACTTTTCCTCCTAAGGTTGTTGAGAAGATGGTTAATACTCATGAATCACTCGGACCCTGTTGTCAAACTTGACAACCTCCTGCCCACCGTTGAAGTGCTTTTCATAACATACAGCTGCCTGGGCCTCCAGACTTGTCCCTGCAGAGAAAGCAGCACTCTGGGCTCAAATCTCTGCCACCCCACTCTTGCTGACTGGGGCCTCTGGGCACAAGGACATAGCTCCCTGAGTCTCCATCCTGATGTCTGTAAAACAAAGGTACTAATCCCCATTTTACTAACACAGTGGTAAGAGCAGGGACTTAAATCAGACAGACAAGGGTCTCTGTTTCTTGCTCTCTGCATGGCATTGGGAAAGTTGTGCAAATGCCAAGAGCCTCAGTTTTCTCAGATGTAAAATGGGGATGCTACCTTGTAGGGTTTTATACTATGAGGACAAAGTGAGGTTACAGCTGGACAGTGCCACACATCTGCAGGAGCTCAGGGAGTGGCCATGATTATTACGTATTTCTCTCGTAGGGATCATTCATTCGACAGATAGGATGCCCCACCACATGCCAGGGACCATTCCAGTTGTTGGGACATACAACAGCAAACAAAACAAGCTAGGCCCTGACTTGGGAGCTTACAAGCAAGTGAGGAAGATGGATAATAAACAGATAATCAAATAAATAGGTGATGTGCTTGAGGGTGCTGGGGGTGCTGCTTTGGCTGGGGTGGTCAATGGGGTTTCTCTGAGGAGGTGACATCTGAGCTGAGGGCTGGACGACCAGAAGGTGCTGGTTATGAGGAGAGTGCAGGGAAAGGCATTCCGGGCAGAGGGAACAGAATGTGCAAAAGCCCTTTCTTAGGACAGAATAAACCTGGGGTGCCTGTGGAGCTGCAGAGGTCTGAGTGGCTGGAGCAAGTGAACAAGAGGAGGGGGGTAAGGGAGGGATGGGGCAGGGTAGGAAGAAAGAACCAGAGCCAAGGGAGAAAGGAGACTGTGTTAGACTCTAAGTATGATGGGAAACCATGGGAAGGTTTCAGGCAGAGCTGGGAAGTGACTTGTGATTTGAATAGGTGCCTCTGCTGAGTAAGGAAAGGCTGTGCAGGGGACAAGGAGGCTAGGAAGGAGGCTGTACCATGGTCCAGGCAGAGGTGACAATGCATAGACAGCGTGGGGACAGAGCAGATGGAAAGAGGTGGTCAAATTTAAGGAGGACCTGAGAGCAAGTTCTTTAGCCTTGGGTAATACCCCATGTGCATATGAGGGGTGACAGGTCAGACAATGTGTTACCCTTCTGTGAAGGAATAAACGTATTTCCTTCGGAATATTTCACCGTCTCAGCACTGTCTCTCCCCAAGGACTCTCAATCAGTGAGCTGGCTGCCCATCGAGAGCCAGTAATTAGGCTTCTGGGACTGGTGCCCGGGGGGTTGGCAGAGCCTCCTCGCTGGGCTGTGCAGAGCCTGTGGCCATGCTGCTTTTTGGCAAAATGTTGAAAGAGAAGAAAGCTGCTCCTGGCAGCTCCTTGCTCCATTTTAGGGTCCTCTTATTGCCCCTCACCCAACCCCAGGCATGTGTTTCCTCCAGTTGCCCTGAGGCCCCAGAGGACCCCCACTGGAAGTCTCAGATCTTGCCCCACTCCTGGCATCCACCCTCTGTGCCCAGCCCTGTCTCGTTCTCTCTGAACTCAGCTCATGCTGACAGAGGCCAGGGATGCGCCTTTGCCAGGGAATCAAAATGTTACACTGTTTGTGCCCCACATGAGCGAACCCAGGATCCCTCCTAGAGACAGCAAGCCTCCATCCCAGGAGGTCATCAAAAGGATGGACACTTCCGGCACCGTGACAGGGACAGCAGGAGCGACTGTGGGGCCGGCAGGGGATGGGGCTGCCATTCTCATCTTGCCATGGCCTCCCCTTGCTCCCATCTTCCAGACTGACCCACCTCTGAAACCACCCCGCCAACTGCAACTTTCTGGAATACTCCACCTCCTGCTGCTGTGTTTCCTGAGTGTGGCCATGTGTGTGCCCTCCACCCTCACAAACTTGAGGGGCTGTATCAGTATTCCTCTTGTCCTGACAAGGAAAGTGACGCTCAGAGAGGGGAGTGACTGCGGATGCATGGGTGTTGGTGGCAGAGATAGGCCAAGGTCCTCTCTGGATTTGAGTAGAGTTGGTCTCCACGGCACTAGGCCCTCTGCTGCCCAGGTCCCTTCTGGCTCTGCAAGGACTTAACTGACAGCAGAAAACTTTAAAACTGACCATGACAACTATTTAAATAAGACACAGTCCCCCTGCACAATTTAGGCACTAGCCCTTTGTCCATGAGTACCATTATTAGAGCCTGCTACGCTCACTGCTGTCAGTATAGGTGGCGTGTGAATTCATTCATTCATTTATTCCTCCATTAATTCCACAGACACCGATTAAGAACCCAAAATGCAGCAGGCACCCCACTGTCCTTACTATCTGATGCCCTAGTCGTCTCTGCCAGATCACGAGCTCCTCAAGCAGCTAAGAGTGTGGTCTGGGAAGTCAGACCACTTTCTGGCTATGTGACCTTGGGAATCTTTTTGTGCCTCAGGAAACAAGGACAATAGCAGGATTTAAGACGTGGGGGTCTCTTTGGGGACTAAATGACTTAACACTTGTAAAGTGCTAGAATAATGCGTTGCAAAGAATAAATGGTTAGCTCTATTTTTCCATGTTCTCAAAGGACTTGGGACAATTCCCAGCCAAGGTTTTACCATCCTGATGGGTCACTATTGGGTTTCATTTCTAACAGTTGTGTCCCAGGCTTCTGCCTTCTTTATTTTTTGAGGCAGGGTCTCACTCTGTTTCCCAGGCTGGAGTGCAGTGGCATCATCATGGCTCATGGCAACCTCAAATTCCTGGGCTCAAGGAACCCTTCAGCTTCACCCTCTAACCCCAGTTGCTGGAACTACAGGTGTGTGCCATATATGGTTAATTTTTCTTATTTTTTGTAGAGATGAGGTCTCTCCACGTCACTCAGGCTGGTCTTTAACTCTTGGCCTCAAGTGATCCTCACACTTACCAGTGTGAGCCACTGGGCCGGGATGCTCCCTCCTCTTTTAAGCGTCCTTGCAGAATATGCAGAATTCATCCATCAGGAGCTAGCTATCAAGGGTGTCTTTACCCTTTATTCCTTCAATAAACATATTTTATGAAGGCCAGACACTATGCTAGAGATTTAGCCACATCATCTTATTTAATCCTTACAGCATCTTTGAGAGGCCACATGACACCCATCCATCCACCCAACCAAACCAACCATCCACCCATCCATCCATCCATCCATCCATCCAAAATTTACTGAGTACCTATTATGAGCCAGCCAGGCACTGTGCCCGGGCTAGGTTCATGTAAGTCCCAGCTATTAACAAATGAGATCCTTTTCAGCAAGGGAAGATCTAGTTAAATAATTAGCAGTTTGATGAGTGAGGGAGTGCAGGGTGCAGTGGGTGAGTTCAACAGGGGCCTGACAGAGCATGTGGCTGGGCTACAGCCAACTGGAAAACCCATCTGGAAACTTCCCTTCCTACTCCCTAAGCTACTCTTCCCAAGTCCTAGCCTAATCCCTTCTTATCATTGCAGACTCCCATTCAGCAGGGTTAGTGGCCCCTGCTGTGATGCCTTCTCCTCCTGTCACACCCTGTCCCTGAATAGCAGGCTGCTTTCTCCTCTGCGTCCCCACAGGAATTTGTGTTACATCCCTGACTGTCTCCCCACATCGTATCATAATTCCTTCCCCTTGTTCTTTCTTCCCTATCAGCCTTTGAGCCTCTGGCTGAGAGTAACCAGGCCTTATTCATATTTGAATTTCATACAAAGCTGGACACAGGGCTGGTACTCCCTAGGAGTGGTTTCAGGAAGACTCAGAGAGGCTGAATGGGTGAAAACACCTGGGTCTGCGTGCCAGTATTGCTCATTCTGACCGAACAGCCCTGGGCAAGTCCAGGGTTAGTATTTAGGGTTAGTGAAGGCAGTTTCATCTTGCTTTCCACCTTTGCTCAATGGATTGGTGGCTGTGCAGGGTGTTGTGTTGAGAAGGATCCTGAAGCAGCATCTGGCAGGAAGAGTGTTGTGATCAATGGCAATGTTTGCCTTGGATTCAAGACAGGACTAGCAGCAACAGGCGCTTCTTATTTCTCATGTCCCGGGAAAGTCATTTTGCTCTTTAAAGCTTTATTTTCTCTGTCTCCAAAATGAGCAGAATAGACTCAATTCCATCCTAGGACTGCGAACCCCACCCCCTCCTCTAGTATGATCTTTCTTTGGGGACAGGAGCCACATGCCAGCCTAGCCCTGAGCCTGGTGCAGAAGGGCAGGAAATAAACGCTGGCTGGCTGAATAATCTTCCTTGGGGCCGGGGCAGGTGGATCACTTGAGCTCAGGAGTTTGAGACCAGCCTGAGCAAGAGCGAAATCCCATCTCTAAAAATAGCGAGTGTGGTGGCAGGTGCCTCTAGTCCTAGCTACTCAGGAGGCTAAAGCAAGAAGATTACTTTAGTCCAAGAGTTTGAGGCTGCTGTGAGCTAAGACGCCACAGTACTCTATCCAGGGCAACAAACTAAGACTCCGTCTCAAAAAAAAAAAAAAAATCTTCCTTGGCTGTCATAAAACTCTATAGAGAGAACAGGGCTTGTTACTCATTTTAACACAAGGGAAGTGGGACTAGAAGAGCAGTATGGACACATCTTGGAGCCACATGCAAAGCCCCATTATTCCCTGGGTCTCTGACTCCTGGCCTGTGTTCCTTTTCCCAAACTGAATAGTCCCAGTCACCAACCCTATTGCACTGGGGCTCTACAAAGCACGTTCGCATTGGTTATTGTACTTAAGCATCACAAGAAGTCTGGTGAGAGAGGGGTGACCATCCTCAGAATACTGATGCCCAGAGAGGGCGCAAGATTTGCCAGGGTGACACAGAGCTAGAACTCAAACCCAGGTTTTTGGTTCCACCTGCCCCTTAATAACCAGCTCTTACATGCGATTCTATTTCTTTCTTCATGGCCATCTCTGCTGTTTCAGGAAAGATGAAAGAGCTTAGACATAAGGGATACAACAGGAGCCAGGGGCCCCTTGAAGCCAAGCCCCACCACTTTGGAGGGGGGTACCCAGAAGAGGACAGAAGGGGTCATAAGACCCCAGCTGGACAACAGGCCTCCTCAGTCTTCCCTGAGACCCCCAGCCTGAGCTCACACCAGCTGGGTAAACAGAAGCCAGCCCCTCCAAGGGCAGGAGTGTGGGAGGGATTCCAGCTCCCCTGAGGGCTGCCTGTCTGTTGCTAAAGATTCTGGGAAGGAGGAGGGGAAGGCCAAGGTGAGAAGCTGCCTGGGAAGGACTGGTCTGAGACTCCTTCTCAAGAAGACAGAGATGACCTGGAAACGTGGGAAAATGGATGGATTTGATCTGGCATTCACCTTCTCCCTCTCCCTGCATGCATGGTTTAATCTTCTTCTAAGCAATGTGCAAGTATGTTACTTGGTCTTCTGTGACTTAACTTTCTCACCTGTAAAATGGGCCCAGGGGTAAATTCTTCAGGACTAGAGAAACTCTTTTTATTCTTCCACCCACACCCCCCTTTTAGAGACACTATCCTTCTCCCAAACTTACGATTCTGTAAACGTCACATCATCCCCATCCTACACAACAGCCAGACCAGGGAAAGCAGGTGTCTGTGTGTGTATGGGAATCACATGAGTGAGTCTCTTGTCCCTGACTGTGGCACTGGCCCTAGACAGGGGCTTGGGGGTCTCACGGGCCGTTGTAACAGTGTGTGGACTGCTTCTTTTCTTTGAGCCTTGGTTGCTTTCTTTGTAACACCTGGGACCTGAGGATAATTAGGACGCTGTGGTGAGGGCATCTTTTGAATGACTGCTTTCCCAGCTCTGACCCTGCTGATGCAGTGTCCTCAGCCATTTGTAGACGTCCCCATCTCTGCAGGCTTAAATTCAGCCCCCTCCTCTGTATGGCCTCTCCTGGTTTCACTCCAGCCACCCCTGGAACTATAAGGGTTCTCTTCCCACTGCTTGCACCTCACAGGACTTTGCCTCTAGAAGGAAATAGCTTTCTGCCTTTCTAATCAGTGCCCTGGGCTGCCCACCTCCCGGGACTGTGACTCTAAAAGGCGGTCTCTGTCTCATCCTCCTCAGTCTCCCCAGTGCCCAGCACAGGACTTAGAACACCCCAGGTGCCCAGCATGGCTCTGTCCATTGGATGGAAATGAGCAAGAAGGCGGGTCCTGGGCCTTCCCAGCCCTGGTGCATGCTACAAAAAGCCAAGGGGGCACTGCAGCTCTGACATCTACTCATTTTCTTGAAACACACAGAAAAGGTGAGACAAAAGGTGGGAGAGGGCTTAGGTTTTCAGCCATCTGTTGGGATCTGGGGCTGCAGGCCACACACAGGCCTCCAGAAGGTCAAGGTCGATTAACTGCTGACTGTACGACCTTACCTTGTGGGTCCCTGACCTAGCAGCAGCCATTATGCACTCCCTCCCGCTTGCAGGATAAAAATGTCCAGTGCACAATACTCTATGGATCAATGTACCAAAATACACAGCCTATTGAAGCAACCGCTCACAAAACCACAATAGCTGTCTTCCTCCAATGTTTTCAAACAATGGGAAAATGGGGACAAGCGAAGGAGCCCTGCTCGACTCCTTGTCTGGTTCATCTTTGTACTCCTGAGAGCCTGGAGCAGAGTCCGACTCAGCAAAGGCCGGGGAACGAGCAGTCCACCCCCCATCCCGGTGCAGGCTGAGCTCTCAGCACGCCTCCCCTTGGACCCACACTGCTCTGTGGAGTGCAGACGATCAGAAGGCTTGGGGGAATCAAAAGCAGCTACGCAGGAAAGGCCAGGGCCCTGCTGGAGAGGCTGCTCTGCGGGGCCACTTGGGCCCCTGGGCCGGTGATTCATGTCTCGCTCACTCAGGGTGGGAGCCCGGGCCGAGTACGAGCTGAATTCATAAGACCTTCTCTGTTTCATCTCACAGATGTTTCTGGGATGGATGTGTCAAGAAAAAAAAAAAAAAAAAGCTGAAGTTGAAAATTCCAACTCAGCACATGTCCTCCAGCCCTCAGAGACGTGACGAGGGAATAAAATGTCTTTTCTCCTCATTTGCCCAACATCTCAGGAGAAAAGCTAAGTTGCGTCCCTGTCAGGGCTGTTCTGGGCACCTGCTGGCTGCGAAGACGACCTCCTCATTAGTCTGGCTTTCCTTTGAAAACAAGCTCGCAGAAATGGCATTATGGGTGCGCACGTGAATGCGTGTGGTGTCGGATACCCCTCACTGTGTTCCAGAACCTGTCACATATATAATAAAAGCTAACGTCTGAGCGCTTACTATGTGCCAGACGTTGCACTGATTATCCAGAGTCGATGTTCTTATGATCCCATTTTCTAGATGATTTGCCTCCATGTATGAAAACTATGCCTGTGTATTCATGTGTACTCACGTGCACCAAATGTGCTCACACGTACCTCAGTCTTTTATATATCCGTGTGCACACATGTGTACACATCTGTGTGTTCTTATCCACGTGGGTGGATATGCGTCCTCCCATTTTGTCCTGTCATTGAACTTCTGGATAAGATGTCTTACTTCTCTGACTAGTCTTTATGTCAGCACTCATCCTGGCGAGGTAAATGGAGTTACTTCCACCAGAAGTTGGCAAACTATGGCCCATGGGCCAAAATTGGCCCACCACCTGTTTTTGAAAATAAAGTTTTATTGGCACATAGCCATGTGCATTTGTTTACATACTGGGCTTTATGGTGGTTTTTATGCTACAATGGCAGAGTTACGTAGCTGTGACAGAGACTGTAAGGTCCATGGAGGCCAAAATATTAACTCTTGCCTTTTATGGCTTGCTGACACCAAATCAGTATCTTTTACATGAGGAAACTGAGACTCCGGATATTTTAACCGTCCAAGGTCATGTGCCAGGAATTGTTTAGTTAACTTCATTAATACCTGGCCATAGTAGCAGACCCTCTCGTATCTGTAACAACTGTTCTCATATACTCGCCACTCTGTCCTCACATGCTTATACACACTAGCAGAAGGTTTGTGGGCCTGTAAGAGCCTTTTTGTGTGGCATATCTGAAAAAAATGTACATTTTTGTTTGTTTGTTTTTTGAGACAAAGTCTCATGCTCTGCCTTGCATAGAATGCCATGGCGTCATAGCTCACAGCAACCTCAAACTCCTGGGCTCTAGCGATTCTCTTGCCTCAGCCTCCCAAGTAGCTGGGACTACAGGTGCCCACCAGAACACCTGGCTAGTTTTTCTACTTTAAGTAGAGATGAGGTCTCATTCTTGCTCAGGCTGGTCTCGAACTCCTGAGCTCAAGCAATCCACCTGCCTCGGCCTTCCAGAGTGCTAGGATCACAGTGTATTTTATTTATTGGGAGCAGGGGTCTTCTTAAGTAATCCAGTCTAATGATTTGTGTCTATTTAGTCCACTGATTTCTGAGAAAGCTATACTAAAATGTCCCACTAACATTGTAGATTTGAGTTGACAATTTCTTCTTTCAAGTATTTTATCTCTTGGCGGGGGGAAGTGTTTTGAGACTAAATTCAGGATTACTATCTTGTGTCTTTAAATAATGACCCTCTTGATCTTAAAGTTTTTTTAATTCTCTGAAATTTACCTTGCCATCCATTTTATTCTAAATAAAATTTGCTGATACGTAATTTTCTTTCTTTTTTTCCATTAAATCACGAACGCATAGATCATGTATACACTAATGCATTTATGGGGTGCAATGTGCTGATTTCACATAGAATTAGGAATGCTTACATCACACAGGTTAATATATACCTCATCTTGTTTACTTAATTGTGTTAAGACAAGTGACTTTTACCCTTTGTCCATCATTGTCTCTTAGGCTTGTGTCTGGTAAACAGAGCTCAAATATTTCTCTAAGAAACTAAGAATTTCCGGGGTTTTTTAAAAATAGTTTTTCATTTATTATGAATACTAACACATATTTGACCTTATTTATATTCTTATACTATATGTTTTATTTATGATCTATCTAAAACATTTTTTCTTTGGCTTTTTTGAAATTGATTGAATTTTCTTCGTGCTTTTTTAAATTCCCTCTCCTGGTTGAGAATTCATACATTCTGTCATTTACAGGTACCCTTATATATATATATATTTTTTTGTTTTGTTTTTGGTCCTTTTTTTTTTTTTTTTTTTGGCCAGGGGCCGGGTTTGAACCTGTCACCTCTGGTATATGGGGCCGGCGCCCTACTCCTTTGAGTCACAGGTGCTGCCCAGGTATCCTCACATTTTTAACATGTACACTTGTCTTAGCCAAGTCAAAAGTTAATTGATATCCCTCTCTGCCTCCCAAACAACGGTTAGTCTGTTTTAATTCCAATCTTATTCTTCCTATCTCCCATTATATGGCTATATTTTTATTCTACCCACTATAGAGAAAAGTCCCCTAGATGGAAAAAAAATATCACCCAAGGATTTTCCTTTCTTTCTTACAGGCTTGTGTCGGTGCCATCTCTAGTATTTTTACGTGTTTGTGGGGTGTGGGGGTATGGGGCATCCACATCAGCTTGATCCACTACGTTCCAGAAAGTTGTCCCTCTGTGTACATGTGCACTCACGAACCCACATGTATATGACAATTGTGTAGTTATGCACGTGGGTCTATGCACACCTCTGTGTCTGTGTGGGCTGTGTGGGTGCAGCTGCAGTCACTGACACAATGTTTATTGTGCCCCGTCCCCTTCCACTATATACAAAGCACTGCCTGGGCCCTCAGAGTCTTAGGTGGGAGCACCTCACAATTGTGACAATCTGATAGATGCTCCCACAGAACCTTGAAGGCTGTGGGAGATCAGCGGAAGTGTATTTAATCAGGTTTTTATGTGGCCAAGGAAAGCTTCCTGCAGGAAGAGGCACCAGGCCTGAACCTTGACAGAGGAACAGCAACCAGTCAGACTGGAGGAGGGGCGTGGCCTGGCTGGTGTGGTCCATTCTGCCACAATCACTGAGTTTGCATCTCGGCCAGAGTTAGAAGCTGTGTGGTTCTGAACAAGTCTCTTAACCTCTCTGGCAAGAATCCTGCACTCCTTGCAGAAGTGTTGTGAGGCTCCAGTGAGAAAATGGATGTGAATGTGCCTGGCAAGCTGAGAAGGGTTATAGGGGTTCCAGATCCTAAAACTACAGCAGTGGTAACAAGCCACTGTTTCTTGAGTACCTACTATGCGTCAGGTCCAGTATTGCTAATCTGCTCATTGACACAAAGAGGTGGCATTGATTGGCCCTTACTCCCAAGGAGGAACCTAGAGATCAGAGAGGTAATCTGACTTACCCAAGGCCACATAGGGGCCGGGCAGGCACAGGGGGACTCAGGGCTCAGCATTCCCATGATGAGCACTTGTTCCCGCTGCTGCACCCTAGCCTGGATTCTCCTGTCCCCACTTTCTGGCTCTTCATCCCTCTCCCCACTTTCTGCTTAGAGAGCCAGGGGCTCCAAGGTCCTCCTGGACTGCAAGAGAGGAAACTGGCACCATTGGCTGCTCTATTTGGAGTCTGGGGAAGCCCAATTCTTCCCCTCCCCAGAACCCTTCCCTCCCGGGGCTCCCTCTGCAGGTTTATGTGGGGCAGAGAATCAGGTTAATGGAATCCTAGCTGCCTCTGGCTAGGGGGGTGGATAGCCTCCCTCTGGAATCCATCATGGTCAGCCCTCTGCTTCGAGCCCTGCCTAACACAGCCCCTTCTGAGCCCTTGGAGAGCTGGGTGCTTCCCTCACACCTTCCTCAGGGAACCCATGTTGGCATCTCCCACCAAGAGCCACCATGGGGATTTGGTTTGATTTCCACGTTCATTGTGGACCTCATCGTTTAACCGTCTCCGCCAGCATCTCCTGATATCTATGCCAGCGTATAGGGTTTTAAGGCTCTGAATTTGGAAGGCCCTGGATTCCTCCTGCCCTGCTCTGACCTTAGGCAAACCATTCAGACTCCTTGAGCCTCAGTTTCTTCATCTGTAAAATGGAAATAACAGTGGACTCACTTGTAAGGGTTGTTGGGTTCAAACAAGATGATTTATACAAAGGGCAGGTTGTGGCACATAGTAGAAATCTGATATTTTTTGAATAGAAATGCTATCATGCGATGCTCACAGCTGAGTTTTTATGCAAAATATTGCCACATTTTATTGGGGGAGGGAGGATAGCAGGGGGCAGCCACTCCCTATCCCAGTTTGGGGTTTGTAGCCAGTGCTCGCTTGGATACTTCTCAGGACCTGAACACCTACTATGTGCAAGATACTCTGCGAGGCATTCTATAGGAATGGCCTCACTTAATGGCCATCACCAGGCCCGTGGCTGCCCCCAGCCTCAGGGGAACCACTGCTCTGCCACTCAACAGGGTGAGAGGCCCCCAGCACGGACCTGCAGGGATGCAGTAAGCACCTGCTGGACTTTCTCAGAAGCCCTTGGGTTACTATCTGCCTTGTCACCCCAGGTTCAGACTCTCAGACTCTGGGCTTTTATAGTTTATACCCAACATGGAGATTTAACTCCTCTCCCTTCATCTAGTTTCCACCTCTGAGCAAGCACACACTTGGCTGTTCTACTTCTGAAATGTCTGCTAAAGTTCTCGGGGCCTTGCCTCTGTTTTCCTACTTGTAAAATGGGGTGGCTGGACTAAATGCTTCTTTTCTATTGTAGGCCTATTGGCATAAAAGGACTGAAAGTGAATTTTGAGCCTATTTGAGGCTGGGTAACTAGTCCCTTCTGGTAGCTCTGTGAGGGAGGTTCCATCATTAGCTCCATGTTACAGATGGAGAAACTGAGGCTTGGGGACATAATGTCACCTGCTTAACTCACTCAGCAATACAAGGCTAGTCAGGATGGGAATGCAGGCTTGCTTGGCCCTTTTTCCTGGTGTGCAAACTTCCAAGAGATTGCAAAAAACTGGAAGGAATCGTGTGGTCCTGGTGTGGGTCCCGTTCAATGTCTGCAAACTGCCCCTCCCCTCAGAGCATGGTGTCTGGTGCCAGCCTCAGTGCACAAAGGCGGTGCAAGCAGCGCCCCTTAGCACAGCCCTGGAATTCCCGCTGAAACCCTTTCTCTGTATTTTTGGAGCCCAGCCCGGGCTTGGCCCACTAGTCCTGGGAAGGAATTTGCAGTTTCTTGTTTCTCAGGGAAGGAAAAGCAAATTGTAAGCTCTAGTCTCCCTTCTCACCAAACTCAAGCATGATCATGAACTTAAACAGCCATTTACCATTCACAAAGCCCGACCGCCTTGGCCTGCACTCACAGCTTCTGCTCAGTGCCTCAACCTCCCTCTCCAGCCCATTTCCATGACTTGGCACCTTCTCTGCTGCCCAATCAAAGGCCCCTGATAATTCCTGGACACACACCAGGTGTGGCTGTCTCTGGACCTTCAGTCCTATTGCTTCCTTGCCCAGAATGTCCTTACTGCCATCCCTATAGATCCAAATACTGCTCACTTCTTTTTTTTTTTTTTTTGAGACAGAGCCTCAAGCTGTCCCCCTGGGCAGAGTGCCGTGGCATTACAGCTCACAGCAACCTCCAACTCCTGGGCTCAAGCGAGTCTCCTGCCTCCGCCTCCCAAGTAGCTGGGACCACAGGCGCCCACCACAACGCCCGGCTATTTTTTGGTTGCAGCCGTCATTGTTGTTGTTTGGCGGGTCCGGGCTGGGGATTCGAACCCGCCACCTTAGGTGTACGTGGCTGGCGCCTTAGCCCGTTGAGCTATAGGCGCCGAGCCAATACTGCTTACTTCTGAGCCTAGCCCTGGGGAGTCCTCTGTGATGTCCCCTGCCCATCCCCACATGCCCCAGACCACCAAGCACTTCATCTGTATCCCCAAATGGCCACATCAATCTGTTCCTTAGGGCAAGGGCTGTCTTGACTCATGCCAATCTTTCCAGTGCCCAGAATATGACCTGACCCACAGAAGTTGATCTGAAAATGTCAACTGCCTGAACGGATGAATGACAGACGAGAGGAAGGGTGAAAATCGGTGTAGCCATCTGTGCACCAGACAGGTGAGGGCTGGGGCGGGTTACTGGGAGGCCTTTGGGGACCAGCACTCACGGCCCCTCACACCCTGGCTTGGTATCTGGGTGAGTCCTGCAGAGCTGACCCCATCAGGCTAGGGGCATCCTGCCCACACACTGGAAGTATATTCAGCAGGCCCCAAAGATGCATTTTAGCAAAAGGAGAACCACTGACCAAGCCTCTCTGGTCTGGGTGTGTGCTGGGGTGAGGAGGGGCTGACTGCAGGCCCAGGCAACTGCTCTCACCTGCCTTGCCAAGACTCCAGTGCCGGGGGTGGGCCTCCTGCCTCCCAGTGCCCCCACCCGTAGTGGAGTCCACCCACTTCTCTGGCTGTCATGCCGAGTAATGAGTTTGCCGACGTCTGTGCTTTACACAGAATCTGGCACAAAACACGTAAGATGTTCTTGCAGCTCTCACAATCTCTTATTCCTAATGTGACACTGTAACACCTGGAGATCGAAATATTCTATAACTCTTAATGTGACATCCTACTACGACAGCTTTCTACAATTCCTGCCTCTCAGTCTACAAGTGAATATTCTATGTGTGTGTGTTTAGTATAATAGTCCGTAGTTCTGTGACTGTAACACTCTAAAATTCTTACTTGTAAGGCTACAATTTTAACATTCTATGGTTGTAAAATTCTATGATTATGACCTTTTTATGCCTGCGGCATTCTAAACTCCTGCTACTTAGTCTCTGTGTGCTTAACTTCCTTAGTGCTCCCATGATTATGTGATTGTAACCTTCTCTAATTCTATGATTATAACCTTTCTAGGCCTGTAACATTCTAAAATTCTTGCTTGACTGTGACTTTCACACTGTACAATTCTGTGGCCATAACAGGTGGTGATTGTAACATCATGTGAGCTGGTGATCCTGGATTGTCTGACCTTGTCACGTCCCCCAACTGCTAGCTCCTGGGTTTCCACCAGGACTTACAGTTCCCTCCTGAAAGGTCCTACACTTGCTTCCAGAGTGTGGACCCTCTGGCCTTTTCCTGCCAGAACAATGATTGGGTCAACTCAAAGCTCATCCCTGCAAATGCAGAAGAGGCCCCAGGAGCTCCCAGGTGGGGTAGGATGGGGTGGGCAGGGCTGGGGGGAAGGTGTGGAGGGACTTGGATGTCCTCCTTCCTCTTCCCACTGTTGGGTGGGTTGGGGGCAGCCTAGGCCCTGCTGCTGCTGTGTCCACCAGGGCATATGGAGAGGCCTGTGTACCCGCTAGGGAACCTCAGATTAGAAATACCCCAGCTGCCATGAAGTGCCCCAAATCCCAGTAGATCTCAGCCCCTGGTGATGTCTCGGCTCTAGGCACTGACTCAAGTCCTGAAGCAGCCATGACCCTCAGGCAGCTTACTTAGTCACGGTGGAACCGAGTGGGTGTGGCTGCACTGAGTGGCCAAGGCCCGGAAGAACAGGGGTGCCCCCTTCTCCTGGCCACTTCTGCTTTCAAACATTTGTCTTTGCCTGGGGGTCAGGGGTGGGCAAAGCAGCCTCTTTCTCCTTGTTCTGAGTGTCTGCACGCCCACACACCCAACTGTGGGTGCCCTTGTCAGCAGCTCTAGCTCTGTCTCTGCAGTATCTCTGTGCATGTCCCCGGTGCACAGGGCTCTGCCTGTGTGTGGATGATAAAGCCCCATGGAATAAGGCCAAGTGCTGGGCTGGTCACCTTTGGCTAGTTATCTCTGCAGTGGCTGAGCTGTTTCCAGGTGGCAGTGGCAGTGGAGGTTAGCAGAGCCCATGCAGGGCCAGCTCCCAAACTCAGAATTAGGCTGAGTTTGTGTAAACTACCCTGTCCCCCTTGTCCCCCCAGACTCTGGCCTGAAGGTGCGAGCACTTCACCATTATCACTGCCATTGTTTACTGAGCACTGACTATGGTCTGGGCACTCCACATGGGTTCCCTCATTAGGACCTCACAGCAACCCCACCAGGTAAGTGCTATCATTACCCATTTTCCAGATGAGAAAATTGAGACCTGAAGAGATGCAGCTCAAAGTTACCAGTTGGTTAGGAGGCAGCTGGTTAAGAGTCAGGTTGTGTCCATGCTTGATGGACAGCAAAGTCACTGCTATGTGTAAGATGACCTTGCTATGGGCCAAGCTGGCAGCCATTCACCTGTTGCTGGGAATACCCTGGGAGCAAGGGGTAGAACTCTTCCTCCTGCAGGAGACACAGATTAGAGTTTCTATTTCCTGCCACAGACATGGACAACACAGGCAAGAGAGGACCTGAGCCCAGGGTGCGGTACATGCTCCTGGGGCTCCAAGGACAGACTGACCCATCTGGGGAAAGCAAGGAGGCCTCTCCGGAGGCAGCCTGGTCTGACATGGATCTGGGGAAAGGTGTAGGGTTTCCGTGGGCAAAGGGAGGAGAGTAGAGAACGATGGGGGATTCTCCTTTCATAGGAATCTTATGTTCCAGTGGGGAAGAGACGGGCAGGAGCTCGGAATTCACACTCCGTTTACTAAGAATTTCAGGAAAAACTGGTTTGGCTTGGCTGGACTGAAGTCGAAGATCAACTGGAGGTCAAAAGCAGGGGGAGGGGGGTGGTGGGACATCCTGAAGAATTTGCCCCAATTCACAAACCCTCTCTGGGTTCAGGCCTGTGTCAGGCCCTGAGACACGGAGATGAGCCAGAACTAGGGGGAGGTAGGCCTGACGGCATTTCTCAGGGCTGGACAAGGCATGGGTCCTAGGAAAAAGGAATGCTCTTTTGTGACCCTGGGAAACTACCTCTCCGGAGCTCAGATGCTAGGCTGGGCAGTGGGGACGCATTCCTGTTCAAACATCACTGGGAAAGAAATGTTGCTCTAGAACTTCTCAAAACCAAATTTGCTTGTTTGTTTGTCAGCATCAGCATCAAAATCTAAATCAGAAATTTAAAATTCTCCTAGACTTCCTAGACCCCTGAGCAGCCATTCGGGACCCCCCTCCCCATCCTGAGAAAGTGTGCGGTATAATTTGAGAGCTGGTGCCACAGAGAAACTCTAAACATGCTTCTTAAGCCCAAGGCCATGGGAGAGGGTGGGGTCCCCCACCTTTTGTAAAGAGGACCCACTTTCTGTGCTTCTGAAAGTCTCGCTGAGCCCTTGTCACAGGCCTTCCTGCCTCCTCATCAAGTTCACTCACACCCCCTACAAATAGCCCATCTCCTGATCATGCTACTCCCCTGTTTAAGACCCTGCTATTGCTCCCCAGCACCCTCGGGGTTATATCTAAACGCTTAGCTGGCTCAGGGGGGGCCTCCTTACTCTTTGGGCCACAGCCTTCACCCCCACCCTGCACTCTTAGCTCCCAGCCACACTGGGACAAGGGGTCTGACTCAGCTTCTGGGCTCTTCCCACTGCTGTCACCAGCCAACTTCCCCTCAGACGATCCTCATTTGTCTAACTCTCTTGGCAGATGCGTTGGCTCCCACCATGGGGCAGGCCTGCTGATTTGTTTCCCACCTGCAGCACAACCCTACAGTCAAGGCAGCCACAGCCTCCCCGGGCGGTTCCTGCTTTGCCTTGCAAAAGGCAGAGGCATCACCTGGGCCCCAGCACCAACTCCCACTAAGCCCTCCTGCTCCAGATGTGGGGTTCTTTGAGCCAACTGCACATCTATTCACCAACCCTGGTCAGAGCACGAGGGGTCCCCAAGAGCATCTTGCTCTCCCCTCCCCTGCCCTTTCCACAGAGTGAGGCATATGCAGAGAGGCCAAGAGTGGCAGGTAGCAGCAGGGCTGGGACTAGGACCTGGGCCTCCTGAGTCCTGGCTAGATGTTCTCTCAGCCCCTCCAGTCTCCCTCCCAGGCCTCTCCACACTCCACCCAAGGGTGGCCACCACAGCGTGTGTTCTGCCTGGGCTGTGAGGGGAGGTGGGTGTGCACACAGCTCACCCCTAAAAAACTGCATCTCTATTGGGAGCAGGGTGACGGCACCTCGGTTATCAGCCCCAGTTCCCAGGGGCTCAGAGAGGTCAAGTGCTTTTTCTAAGCTCACACAGCTAGAAAGTACCAAAACTAGAACATGAATCCAGGTCTTTCTGAATCCAGAGCCCATGTCTAGAAAGCGTGGTCAGTTTACAGGGCCTGTGTAAGACCAAGGTGCACTCACAGACAACTGTGCTCTGACTTATGAATGTTCTGGGAGCCCCTGGTGACCTGAGAATACTCCCTTGAGAAGGTGAAGAGAGCGTCCCATCTCCAAGTTCTCTGCCCCCGAGACCCAGGAGTAGCCAGGCTCTCTGTTACCAGCTCATCCTAGCCCTGGGATGCTTGGCAATGCCCCTGGGAACCTGGCTCTGGCCAGCCCACCCTGCCCTGCCCACAGGTGCCCTGGGATGGAATGCTCATAGGACGGCCATCCCAGGCTGGAGCTGAAAATTAAATTAAAACCACGACAGGGACAGTTAATTAAAGCAGATTAGCGCGAGACTAATTAGGGACACTGACACTGGAACCATCGCACTCCAAGATGTTAATTAGCTGTTCATTAATGTCAGCTCCCTGTTCAAGAGAGAAATATGAACAACCCTTCTCCGGGGCTTCAACCGGAGCTGAGTAAACAGGGGCAGCTGCCCAATGGCAGCCTCAGCCTCCACCCATCTCCCCTCCCTCCCTCTGGCCCGGGTATATGCCTGCTCCCTTTGTCTCCCTCCTACCCCAGTTTCTGAATGTGGGCACTGCTAGAGAGACCCTAGACCCACAAGAAGGAGGAGCTCAGCCAGGGCCAAACACACAGAGGTCTGGAAGAAAGATGGCTTATCTGCCCTACAAGCCAGCTATGTACTCAGGGAACCCCCTATCTCTGTCTACCCACTCTTTGGCCTAAGCTAGATGGAAGCCATTCTTCATTCCTTCCCTTCTTCTGCCCCTCTATCCATTATCCCATCCATCCATCCATCCATCCATCCACCCACCCTTCAGCCTGTCCATCCAAACATTTTATATTTCCCAAATGCACACACACATTCTGTGTATAATTTCCATCCATCCATTTACCAGTTCATCTAACCTTCAGTGTATCCATAACTGTCTATGTTTCATCCATCCATCCATCCATCCATACATTCATCTGTCCATCTATCTGTCCAATCATGCATCTACTCATCTATTCACAAATCCATCATTTTTACCCATCCACAAATCCTTTTTTCAAAAACCTGCCTTCCTATCCATCCCCTCCCCATATCTATTTTTCCCTTTGCTGATCCATTCATCTAGTCATTCATCTAGCATTAATCCATCCAGTCACTCTGCTCACCCATCCATCAACCTATCTTCCTACGCCCTGATTCATCCATCTACCCAGTGAACCTACCAATACATCTGAGTCTTCTATCCATAAACGCCAGTCACTTACCCATTCATTCATTCACTGTCGTTCCTTCAGTGCTGATTCTTCTACCTACCTACCAATCACTCATCCTTCCATTGCCTCTCACATCCATCTACTGAACACCTACTGTGTGCCAGGCACTATATACTAGGTACAAAGATAGAGGAGGAATACAGAGATGAGGAAAATCTTAGATGGTAGAATCCATACTCTTATGCTTGCTTTTTTTTTTTTTTTTTTTGAGGCAGAGTCTCATTTGGTCATCCTTGGTATAATGCCGTGGCGTCTCAGCTCACAGCAACCTCAAACTCTTGGGCTCAAGTGATCCTCCAATCCTCAGCCTCCCAAGTAGCTGGGACTACAGGTGCCCGTCACAACAGTCGGCTATGTTTTAGAGACAGGGTCTCGCTCTGGCTCAGGCTGGTCTTGAACTCCTGAGCTCAGGCCATCTCCCAAGATGAGAAAACCAAGACGGAAGGAGGTGAAGTTACTTGCTTAAGGTCCATCCAGCAAATTATTCATCCAGTGTTCATTTAATTCATATTTATTATGTTGCCTGTTTATCATATATCACTTGAGAACAGAGTGACAGACACAGTTCCTAACAGTATGAGCACCACAGTCCAGAGAAGCAAGAGAAGCAATTTGCAAGATGATCTAAATTATTGCTGACCCCTCAAATGTACCCACACATTTTGTAAACAAATAATTTCAGGGCCACGCATGCACCTTAGGTCAAGATCTGTGACCTTGGTACTGGTTTGAGAGCGATACAAGTAAAGAGCAAACCCAGTGCTCTATACTTCATAATACAAAAATCAGGAGGAGTCAGTGGAGGCTTCCTGGAGGAGGTGGTACCCAGTTGGTAGTGAAGTATGGGCAAGGTTAGCCAAATGAGGTTTTATGTGCAAAGCTTAGAGGAGTGAGGCCACCAAAGGTGCTCTTCTGGAACTCTGGTGGGTCAGTCTGGGGTTGAGAATGGAGCCTGCTGTGTACAGAAGGCAGAACAAACTTGGACCAAGGTGCCCTGCCCAGCTTCTCCTAAAACTTAATCAGAACCTGCCTCTGGCCCCACTGTCCTCCTTGCTTTGGGAATGGACATAGATGAGGTACATGGAAGTCTCAGTGGCTCAACTCCGGACAGGACCCAATCACTGCCAGATAATCTCCTGGAAGCCCCCAGGCTGCCATCCTCTGCCAGACAGAGGGAAAGGGAGCTACATTCTAGGTGTGAACCTCAGCCAAGTGACTCTGTGGGACAGGTCTTTCCTCATTCCAGCCTCTGTCTGAGAGTGGGAACTGGGAAGCGGGGAGTGGAGGCCTCTGTGGGAGGCAGCAGGACGCAGCTGGACAGCAGGCCATGGCAGCACATGACAGATCTCTGGCAGTTGGTCCAGGCTCTGGCCTGGATACCGGTGCCTGCCTTGACCCAGGACAGGCCCCTGCAGCCAACATAGCCTTCTCTTTGCTCTTGCCCACTCTCACTTGCTCTGTGATGGTGGGTACCTGTTCTAGGTCAGTATCCCATCAGGTCAAGGTCACGATGCTGGTTGTCTTCAATGGAGACAACTAGATATTCCCAGACCAGCAGGAATTTATGAGGCAGGAAGACCTGGGTTCAAATCACACCTCCACCATTTAGGAGGTACATGACTTCAAGGGAGTCACTTTACCATTCTGAGCCTCCACTGTGAAACAGAGTTGCTATTAACACCATTCCTGCTTTCTTTTCTTGTCTTCATTTTTAATTTACTCATTTTAAATTTATTTTTAGCATTGCTTGGTAGGCCTTCTCCATCCCTTTACTTTTTATTTATTTATTTATTTATTTTTTTTGAGACAGAGCCTCAAGCTGTCTTCCTGGGTAGAGTGCCGTGGCATCACAGCTCACAGCAACCTCCAACTCCTGGGCTCAAGCGAGTCTCCT
>NW_003852404.1:2690079-2694917 GCF_000181295.1 Otolemur garnettii
TGTTGTTTGGCGGGTCCGGGCTGGGGATTCGAACCCGCCACCTTAGGTGTACGTGGCTGGCGCCTTAACCGGCTGAGCTATAGGCGCCGAGCCCATCCCTTTACTTTTGATCCTTCCTTCATCATTTTGCTTCAGATGTGTCTTTTAAAGATCATGTAGCTGTACCTATTTTATCTTTTACCCTGAGGGTCGTCGTCTATCAATAAGGGGATATAACTTGCTCACATTTATTGCAGCACTGTACATGGCAGGTGCCTAACAAGTATAATTCTTTCCCCCCAGCATCTCCCAAGGACCTTAGCTTTCTGTTCTTCCTTATCCATCACCCCTTTCGCCTGTACCACCTTTGGTGCCCCATACACTTGAGGAATATGGCTCTATTGGCAAAGCTTATGTCTGCTAAGCAAAAGCTACTCTTTGCTTCAGGGTATTCTCAAGATTCCTGACTGCCAGAGCAGGAAAGACCTTTAAAATCCTCAGAACACAATCCTGAAGGCCAAGATCAGACATCTTTAGTATGGATGCTGGGAACAGAATCAAGTCCTCTGTTACTTAACCCTGAAAAATCCCCAAAGTGCAGCAACCGTAAGGCCTAAGTAAGGGAGAAGAGAAAATGGGGAAGTGAGTGGAATAATCCAAGAACCAGAAGGACGGTCCCAGAACGTGGGAGGGATAGAGAGTACTGGGCCAAGAAATTGGTTTTGTGATTATTAAGACAGGCTTTTGAACCTGACTCTGCATCCATTCTCCATTCAAGTCCTGTCCCTTCTCTGGGCTTCAGGTTCCTATTCTGGAATACCAGGAAGCTAAGTTCGAGGACTTCTCAAATTGCACTATAAAAGTCCGTCTAAACATCAAGAGCAGTGATTTTCAACCAGCATGCCATGGTTGTGCCGTGAGAGGATCTTAGGTATGTTGTGAAAAATTTTAAAGATCATTAATTAAATTATTTTTGAAAGAAGTTCAAAGCTCAGTAAGCACACTCTTTTCTTTTTTTTTTTTTGCTCTTTTTATGGATCAACATAATTTAAGTGTGCCAGAGAAGTTTAACTATACAGTGTGCTGTGAGATAAAAAAAGGTTGAAAAACACTGATCTAAGCAGGGTAACCTAAGTCTTTGTACACTCCATGAATCCCAACAATAAAAAAAAATAAAAGAAAGAAAATAGGAGACTAAACAATTAAAAAAAAAAAAAAGGAAAAGAAAAACACTGATCTAGAGGGATAGTTTAGAGCTGGTGTCACTGATGATTGCCCCAGTATCTGGTCTCCCCTTGTTCCTCAACAATAGCTCCTGATTTTTAGTTGGGCATGTAGCCTTCTAGAATCAAGCCTATACTTCCTGCCTGTCTTGCAGCCAGGTGTGGTCATGTGATTTGGTTCTGGCCAATTGGATGTTAGCAGAAATGGTAGGTGCAATTTCTAAGAAGTGTCCTTAAAAGAAACATGCATATTTATCTTTTTCCCCTTTCTTCTTTCCTACTGGCTGGAAGGTGGATGGGATGGTTGGAGGGTTGGCAGCCAATGTAGGTCCTGAAACCAAGACGGGAGCCTGGGTCTTTGGTAATCATGGTACTGCCATATCAGTCTTGGACTGCCCACCTCTGGATTTTATTCACTTGAGAGAGGAATGAACTGTTATCTTATTAAAGTCATGGTTATTTTGATTTTCTGTTACTCACAACCCCAACCGATATAAGTTGTTAAAAATACATGCTGTGGATTCAAACACATCTAGTTTGAATTCCACCAATAACTGGAGTGATTTTATGCAAATCACTTAATCTCTGAGTTTCAGTTTCCCAATCTGTGAAATGGTTATAATAATGCAGACTTCTCAGCATAGTTCCAAGGAGGAAACAAAGTTAAGAATGTGAAGCTATTGGTATAGTGTCTGTTTCACCATTAAGGGCTTAGTAAATAACAGCTACTCTTTGTCCTTACTAATATTATTATCAGCTCATCGCTTTCCTAGGAGCTTGAGGAAAGCTGTAGCTTCTGTGGCTCTCTGGCTTTTAGGAGAATCATCTTCGCTCTACATGTGGCATTTTGGGATGGTACAAATAAGAATGGGGACACCAAGACTCCAAAGCCAGAAAGACGTGGGTTCAAATCTCAACTTTACCAATTATTAGCTGTGTGATCTTAGCCAAGCCTTGCCACCTTCATGCCTTGCCTGCCTCATCTTTTCCTGGGGAGGGTGTTTTTTCACTAGGGTTGTTTTTTGGTTTCAATCTTATAACCTTGTGGAGGGCCAGGGTGGGACTATTGCAGGAGAAATGGGAGTTGTGGCTGATAACCTTAGGGAGGGCCAGGGGTGGGATGATTGCAGGAGAATGGGAGCTTTCGGAAGTATCTGTCTTCAGAGGGAAGACACATGAGTGGTGTGGGTATGACCAGACTGGTCTCAGCTCTTCCGGAGAGTAAAGCCACACCATCACTCATCTTTTAGCCTAACTGGCCCTGAGGGGGTGGTTAAGACGCAGGGAGAAAAACCATAGCTCCATTTTTAAAAAACCCAATCAATTTGCAGCAATCCAAATAAAAGCCATTAGATGTGCTTCCCCACCGGAGATACCCAGGGGCCTCTTCCTCACCAGGCTCCCAGGAAATTGATTGGCAATTACTGACACTAATGGGGGCTGGAGAGGCCTGGTGATTTCCCCATTACTCTCTGGGGACAATGATGACATGTCAAGATCTGTCAGGCTAAGCTCGTCCTGGGGTGGTCGAGACCCCAGATCTGGCCAGAGATGGGGCAGCCAGCTGGGGTTGAGTCCCCCCTTGGGACCCTCACCCCTTTACTTATTTATAGCTTGGTTGGATTCATGGTGAGTTAATGGTCCTACTGGGGCGGTGCAGATGGTGGGTCCCACGACAGGAGGTGGGGGACAGGAGAGGTTTCCAGGTCTGCCCTTTGACCTGGATCTGGAATTGCATAAAGGAGGCCTCAGTTCACACAGGAAGTCTGGGGGCAAAAAGGGAAAGGAAGGGTCGCCAGAGAGCCTGAAATTGAAGTTGTGAGAGGCGGAGGCTACAGGCATAGTTTTGAGACAAAATGCAAAGGCGCAAAGACCAGCTGGGAGACCGAATTGTGGGACTGTAGAGCAGGCAGGGCCCTGAGGACCTAGTTTAGGATTGTTTTTAAATAGATCCTTGGCAGCCAAGGCACAGAGAGGACAAGGCACTGGCCTGAAGCCTCCCAGCACAGCTCTGGGGAAGACGGGTGGGACTAGCCCTTCACTAGCTGCCCAGCAAGCTAGAAAGGGCGATTTCCCCTGGATGGGGGGGAGGGTTGAGACTGGGGGGATCTCTGAACCTGGGGATGAGTCCCTGTGTAATGGGAGGGAGACACGTGAACAGAAGAAGAAAGGGGAGGCAGTGGAGTGTGGAAGCTGGAGGAAGGGGTGGCCACCTGTCCCAGTCTTGGGGAGGGCATGGTTGAGGGATGATTCCTGGAGGAGATGACGTCAAAACTGAGCCCTGAAGGATAAGCGGGTGGTAAGACAAATGGTGAGGGGGAGGGAGCAGGGAGAGGGAATTCTAGGCAGCAGAACAGCACTGCAAAGGCTTCGAGGTGGGACCAAGAGCATCCCTGCTGTGCAGCCCAGCTGGCAGGCAGCATGGTGGTGCCAGGGGAAGAGGCCAGAGAGGAGGTCAGGCCAGGAGGTGATGGGCCTTCCTGGTAGGGTGGGAAGGAGTCTGAGCTTTGTCTGTACATAATCAGGGGTGTTTTAGGAAGATATGCACCAGGACCAGATTTCCATTTTAGAGAGAAGGTTCTGGCACTGCTGGAGGACAATGAATCAGTGGGGAAGAAGCAGACAGGGGGTACAGTCAGCAGGCTGTTGCAGGCAGTCAGGAGAACCATGATAAGGCCTGCTCTGGGGCAGGGAGGCATGGGCTGGAGGGAAGGTGGCTACTTGGAGGTATTGGGAGGGAAGACGGACTTGTGGTGTCTGGCTGCACGGTAGGCCTAAGGTGTTGGGGGGTGTCTGGAGGATGTTGTGGGGGTGAGATTGAAGGGAAAGGCAGTACAGGGCTGGCCAGGTAGGCTGAGTTTGAGGGATAGAAAGGACGAGCACAGGGACTGATATGGGTAGATAGCCTGGCTCAGAGAGGGGTGAAAGGGAGGCAACAGACTGGGGCTCAGAGAAGATAAGTGTGTAATCCCAGGTTACACAGCCGGGTGGGGGGGCTGCTGGGTTTAACCCCCAAACCTATTCATTTCCTGTCACTCAAGTTCCCCGGCAGGGAAGAGATTGATGGGTTGCCCTCATCACCCAGAGGTTCCACGGGTGGCCGGGACTGTCTGTCCCACCTCCCAGGCCAACTCCAGAGAGTGCAGGGCTAGAGTTCTTTCTAGTCCAAGTGTCAGGCTAGTCCACCCTTGGCAATAGAGATGCAGGCCTTTGACAGACAGGTAGTGAGGTCAAGATCACTCCACTCTGAGACCACCCACTCTGGATGTGGGTGACTTCCTGGCTGGCATGCATTCTTAGAGACCTGAACTTCAGTCACACCCAGAGTGACTGTGGAGGCCAAGCCTGCCTTCAACCTGCCTGCTCTGACCTCTGGCAGAAAGAGGTTGAGCCTGCGCACCTGCTGGGTAGGTACCTCTCTCACTGGTCAAGGGGCCCCTCAGCAAAGAAATTGCAAGTCCTGAAAATTCTAAGCAGCTCAGGAGCCAAAGTCTCACTGCCTAAAGCATAGACGGGGGCTGAAGACGAGGTTCCCTCAGTGGGCATTCTGAGCTGGAAGGAGCCCATGGGGGTGTATGGCCACAGAGTTGTCCATGTGACTATAAAGGCAGCAGTTTATCCCACTTACAAGCATAG
>NW_003852404.1:2695166-2699427 GCF_000181295.1 Otolemur garnettii
GAGAGGATGATGATGATGCCACAGGTGGCCACATCAAAGTCATACTATTCTGGTGTGGCTTGGACTGACCCTGTGGAGGGAGCAAGCCTGGTTATCTTTCTTCTTGGCTCATTCTTACCCTTGGGGGCTGGTTGTGGCATTGAGCGAGGCTGCCCATGCACTTGGGCATCGATCTTCCCATCTACCAGGAAGGCATGAGGCATTTAACGCATCAGTCAGCTGCCCGGGGATTATCCCAGCTGGGAGCCCGCCTGCCCACTTGCAGCTCTGCAAGTGGGTCACGGAGTTGGAGGAAAGCAGAACTTCTCCGAGGGGCCCCCAGGATAGGGGTAACAGATTCCAGAATCTTTAAACAATCTAGTGGTCAATGCCCTGGTCAGGAGACTTGGACAGAGGTCATGGCTTGGCCCCAATATCCCTGGTGACCTTAGAGAAATCACTCAGTCACCAACAGCCTGATTGCTTTTAGAGTTTACCCTGGACAGGAGTAGACCCTACTCCTGTCTACCACCACTGCATCTGACCCTCACAACAACCTGGGAGTAGGGCAGAGCATGAGTCACCATTCCCACTTTACAGAGGGGGAAACTGAGGGTCAGGAGGGTCCCTGCCCCTACCAGCCTGCCCAAGGCCACACTGCAGGTAAGTTAAGTGGCCTCTCCAGGCCTTGGTTCTGTCTGATACTTCACTCTGGGCCTACCCTGTTCAGTTGCCATGGGGAGTCACCTGGTAGCAAGAGCTTTAGCTCTGGAGGTGACAGAGACCTGCCTGCCGAGTAGTGTCCACCACTGTGGTCAGTAACATGAGAGAGGAGGTGGTCAGGCTGCAGGAGAAGGCGCCTCCAGGCTGGGGTGTGGGAGAGGCAGAACAGGAGTTCTAGGCAGAGGGAGGCAGGGGGAGGCAGGGGCAAATCTGAGACATATGGTACGGGGGGCGTAGTTGGCCAGTGATGAGTATTTGGGGGAAGGCTGCTGGAGATGGCAGTGGGGCATGAAGGACAAGAAGCAGGACTAGGAGTGTGACCAGGGGGAAGCTTCCATGGGGCATAAGCAGGGATGGGCCTCCTGATCAACCAGGGCCTTCAGCACAGTGTACAGCCCCCCCCAGTGATGGGACACAGTAGGGCTTCCAGCCTGGAGGGAGACCCCTAATTCACACTTGCTCAAGTGGCTAAGATGAGATGGGAGAGGGGCAGTCAGATCTGAAGAACAGGGAGGTATAATTCCCACTTATAGATGGGGAAAAAGAAACCCAGAAAGGTTAAATTATTGGCCTCAGGTGGCACAGCACGTGAGTGGGAGAGCTGGATTCTAAATCTTGTCCCACTGCTGCCAACACCCACATACCTTCTGCTCCTCAGAAGAGCAGATGCCCAATGGACTCAGTGGCTTCCCAGACGGAGGCCTTGGAGAGAAAGCTGGGTGCTCATGCTGCCATTGGCTCCAGCGCTGTCCAGGGCAACCAGCCTCCTTCTGACCCCAGACGCCCACGCTGCCTTGGGACCTTTGCCCAGGGCCTGCAGACCACTCTGGAAACCATGAACAACAGCCCTTGCAAAGGTAACAGATTCCGAAATCTTTAAACAGTCTTTAGAGCCTCAAAACAGCTTCCAGGACTGACAAATTGCTTCCAAAATGTTCAAATGCCTTTGGAATCTTTGAACAGCCCATGAGACTTGGATCAAAATTAAGAGCCAAGGAGGGGCTGGGGCCAATGCAAGGCCCAGGCTGCCCATGCACCTCGCCCACAGCCTGAAACTGGGCCGGACCACACCTCAGGTCTGACGGAGCAGTGTCATGGTGGCCCAGAATGAGCACTGAACCCAGAGTCAGGGCCCAGCAAGGCTTCCTCTGGCCTCCACCTTGATGGGTGATGGTGGGCAAATCATTTCTTTTCTCTGAGCCTTGGTTTCTCTATTCACAAAATGGGGTTCTGGATTCAAACCCAAGCCCCTGCTCCCTGCCTGACCCCTGGCTTTAGCCTGTCCTGATCCCAGGGGTGGGGGGGTGGCCAGAGAGGAGGCCCTGGCCTGTGCCTCTGCCATCAAGGAAGTTGACTTGACCTTTTCATTCTTCACAGGAACTGGATTTAAACCCTCACCCTTTATCTTTAGCAAGTGCTTCTTGCTAAAAGAACTCCACGGGTGCCTCACCCAACGTGGCACCTGCCCCAGCACCTGGCAGCCTTCACGCGTGGCCACAGAGGGTGGCCGGTGTCAGCCACCCAGAGCTGTCTCCATGGTGACAGGCACCGAGCCAAGCTAGGCTTTTGAAGAACACTCACAAGGGCACAAACTTACCCCAGATGCGCCAGTGTGCATTTGTGAAGCAAAACAGCTCAGGCCAGCCCCATGCCTTGTCAGCCGCAGCTGCATGACCTCAGTTAGGACACAGCTTCTGGGCTGCTGGGCTTGGGCTCCTGCTCCCTCCCAGCCTCCCTGGCCCTCAGACCTAAACCCCAACCTTATAGCTTTAAAGGTAGAGATGCACCTTAGCCGCAGTTGGCTTCGTGGCTGGCTGTGTGACCTTGCACAAGTACATTCACCTCTCTGAGCATCAGTGTTCTCATCTGCAATGTGGGCTTGAGGAGGCTACCACGACACATTGCAAGGAGGACTGAAGGGAGATGAACAGAAAGGGCAGAGCACAGTACAGAGTGGGTAGTTGGGGGTTGTCCAGCATCACCCCTGCACAGGTGCATAGCATGCACTGCTGCAGCCAGTGTCAGGGTCTCTCCCACCTGCTCCCACCACACCCTATATGTCGACCTGCATTAGAGCGCACCTCACGTGGAATGGCACTAGTCTATTCACTTGTTTCCAAATAAGCGGCTGACACCAGTGCCCGCCCGACCATCCTTGCTGAGCGATGCTGGGGGTTGGCACTCAACAGGTCCTCAGTAAATAAATGTAAGCCAATAAATACACATGGTGGCTATCATTTCTGAGTCTCAGATCTGGGGCCCAGTCTTTGGAGGACCAGGAGGCATATTTCAGGGGGAAGTAGGAGATGGTGGGGATGGAAAAGAATTCTGGTAACTGACAGAAAGGTCAGCCAGGGTGCCTGAGGGCTCTGGGCATAGGCCTCTAGATGTAAAAAGCCCAACTTCTGTCACTGGAGCCTCCATGTGCTGTGGTCATATGTCTGGTAGACAGTAATGCTTCACCCAGGAAACCTGGGCATGCCCATCCACTTCCTGAGGCCTCGGGGTGCCTGCCGCAGGGCCTGTCTCCCAACTGGCCTCCATAGCTTCGACCTTTTGCCCTCCACTGGCACCCACCTTGGATGCCCACCTTGAGGTCAACCTCCTATGCATGGGCCCTTTGTGCTCCCAAGAGGAGCCATACTACACCGTTGAACATGTATTAAACTGTCCCTGCCCTTGGCCTCTAATCTCTGAAACTTGACTTCACCGCATTCTGCTTGATCTCACCCTACATCCTATTCTACACCTTCATGCCAGACTCCAAAGCACCCGAAACATCCCATTCCTGCCATCAGTGCCCCTCCAAGCCAATAGATTCAAGGCTCAATTTCAGTCCTGCCGCTTACAAGCTGTGTGACCTCTGACAAGTTACTGAACCTCTCTGAGTCTGGGTTTCCTCACCTGGAAAACAGAAAGAGGGGAGAACCTGCCTGACAGGTTACTGAGAGGATGAGGCAAGTTGAAGGAGATAGATATGCTTTGTAAATAGAAAAGTACGAGGTAGGTGCTGGAGTCAAAAGAATTATAATGGGTTATAATATTGAACGATAATGTAAGTACATCCTATGATGTGGCTAATTATAACAAATTACAAGTCGTTGATTAAAAGGGTACCAGATGCCAGCAACTAGCTGGGGCTTGTGGCTAACAGAAGAAAAATACAAAACACAGATTTTAAGCTCCTATGTCCAGTGGGTGTGGTCTCTAGTCATTCACATGTCCCTTGGTCTGTCTTGTTGTCAATCTGGCCATTCTGTCAACACTCATTAGACTTCTGCCAGGCACAGGGTGCTTGCAAAGGCTCAGACAGGGTGAAAGTGACGACATACTTGACCTCCACCCATGTTAAAGATCATTACCAGTTACTGTTTATGGAGCCCCAAGTACCCCACCTTGCTCAAATCCTCTTTAAGTCTCACAACTATTACTGCCCCATTTCACAGATGACGGTGCCAAGGCTGAGAGAGCCTAGGGCCAGGATCCAGCTCCACTTGAATGGCCTTCTTGCCTTGGTGCCATGTCCTTCTCCTCCATGGCTACCCTGATGTCCTTTCCC
>NW_003852404.1:2699844-2703326 GCF_000181295.1 Otolemur garnettii
CCTTCATTCTGGAAGGTCCCTCCCCCAGCTCAGTCAGGTGGGTCTGGCACCCCCAAGTACCACCCTCCTCCCTCTGTGCTTTCCAAGGGCTCATAATTTCCATCTCCATCCGTTCCTGATTAATTTCCTTACAAAATGTGTTCCGTGATTTCACTGACATCACTGCTGCCCACTCTGAGTGGAAGCCTTGTGGAAAATCCCCAGGTGGGCCTGAGGTGCACCCCCCCCCACTCCCCTGCCTCGCAACGGGCTCCAGCCCCACAGGCAGGGCTGCAGCCTCACTGCTCCCTACAAGGCTGTATCCTCTTCCTGGCCAGGCAAGACAAGTGGGGCATGACTGGTGGTGCCTGATTCACTACGATTTCATATTCCTCCCTATATCTAGAGGTGGATGTGATGCCTGCATTTCACAAAAAATGTCCAGGGGTTCAGCAAAGTGGACTGATTTGCCTTGGGCTGCACAGCTAACCAGGGCTAGAGCTGGGAGTTTATGCTCAGCAGGGCCTCACTCCACTTCTTGTGCTCAGAGTTTTCTTTAGCCCCTTATCTCTCCAACCATGAGGACAGGCAGGCTTGGGACAGACAGCCATGCTGAGAGTGGAGGCAAAAGACGGCTTCCTGCCCTGATTTAGTTGGACATCCTGAGTCTGATGGGGCTGATGTGAGCTGGCTCTGGGCCCCAGCCATCAGGGTGTGAGGGGTCATGAAGCATTTGGGTCCATGTGAGAGGCACATGGAGCATTTGGGTCCGGTGCAGACTTCACAAATGTGGGATCTGAACTTGGCCTTCCAGGATTTCCTAAGCCAGTGATATCCAAAGCAGACCATGCCTAGGCTCTTCCTCAGACCAATGGCTTTGGATATAAATAAGATTGATCTATCTATCATCTATCTATCCACCTCCCTCATTTTACAGATGAGAAAATAGTGGCTCACAGAGGGCAAAGGGACTGACCTAGGTCACACAGTGAGTGGGGCTGTCAAGCCTCAGATCCTGTTTCTTCTGACTCTTCAGTCTGGGTCCTTGTCATCTCACTCCAAGGGTGGGAAACGGGGCATTTTAGTAAGAGGCCACTTGGGGGCTGCCAGAGGGCCTTTTATCCAAATAGATACCCTCTGTGGTACATCAGGATGCCTGAAAATCTACTCTCTGAGCTGTGCTTCTTTCCCGGCCTTGGGGTGGGATGACAGGGACGAGGTGACCCCTCTGGGAAGATTTAAGTGACAAGGAATAAGATGGGGCCTAGAAGGGAGAGACAGAAAGACTGGAAGATAAGCTTCCTGTCTTGACAGCTCTGCTGGGGTCAATTTTGTCCCTGAATGTGCCCCTTGTCACGGTAAGTCCCTGTACTCCTGTCCCCATCCCCCACCCACTGGGAAATTCCCAAGAGGTAGAGATTTCTCTCTCATTCTCTCAGAGAACTCTGAGATGCAGAGGAATAAGGGTCACCAGTGACTTTGGGTTTAGTTCCTTCACTGATGTCTGGAAAACCAAGGCCCACAGAGGAGAAGAGATGTGCCCCAGGTTACAGAGTGAACTAATAATGGCCTAATTCGAGGTAGAGAGGGTGGCAGACAGGTGGATATGGAGCTCTTGGAGGATGGCAGCTGAGCCACCTCCTCTGTGCCCCTTGCCATCAGGGGACCTGAGAAATAGGAGAAGCTGCCAGAGGACTGCAGATCCCTAGCCTGGCCCAGTGCCCCCGCTGGGTGGTATTGAGCAGTCCCTTTCTGCCATAGGATCGTGTTGGTGATGGCAGGCTCCTACTCCCATCTCCAACACCTTTTCTACCTGGCTGGTACCCAGGTGTCCAGCACAAGAGCTGCTCAGTTCACCTGTCTTAGCCCCTGACTCCAGTGATCTTACCAAACACCCAGTTGGACTGCACTCAGAGTCACTCCTTAGCATATAAAGCATTGAAGCGTCCATGCTTAATTCTCCACCTGGAATGCCCTTTGGACCCTTCCTCACCTGGCAGATTCCTATTCAGCCTTCAAAGCCCAGCACAAGGTTTGTTTCCTAAGTGAAGCTCTACCCCAACTTCAGAACCAACACGGGCTGGCTAGACCTCCTTGGGCTCACATACCATACAGAACCTTGAACGTGATACTTCCCAGAGCAGGGGAGGGGGCGCCTCTCATTCTTTTCTATAGCTGGTGCAGAGCCCACACGCTGGGTTTGCTCTTGCCACTGGCTCAATCTTGGTGCTTAACACAGTGCTATGTAGACTCAAAGAACCAGGAGGGAAGTCAGTTCTGGGTTCAAGTCCCAGCTCCCCTGTGTGGCCTGGGAGATGTCTCCTAACCTCTCTGGGAGTCAGTTTCCTCATCCATAAAATAGGATTAATTATGTCTGCCTTGCAGAGAGATAGTGAGGATTCCACAACATAAGGAGCCTGGCATGTAGTAAACGCTAAGTAAATGAATGAATATATATAGGTAATGTATATTAATATATCATGTACTAAGAAGAATGAATAAAGACTGCAGTTCCCTAGAAATTTGTTCTCAGGCACTGATCCCTTAGAAAAACATCTTAGGAGGGTTTCCATCTGATCTATAGACATCTCTGCACCCCAGCCTAAGCTGCACTTAATTGTCTCGCTCTAAGGGTGCCGAGTAAATACTCCAGGCCAGCTGGTGCCTGGAAACTGCCAATTGCCGAGGAGCAGCTCGTTAATTTTCCCGTCTCTGCATATAGACCCTGCAGCTTCTGCAACTCATCTTGGGAAATTGAGTGGAGCAGGTCAGGCTGGGGCCAGGGGTCACAGGAAGTGGGGCTGGGGGTGCCAGGGGACTTGAAAGGGCCTACAGAGACACCACCGGGAAGCTGTCCCGGCTGGAGGAAACAGGCCTGGAGTTGCCGAAAGGCAGACGGATCCCAGGCCTGGCCCAGCCCTGCCGGCTCTGACTCAGCTTTCTGGTCTCCACTGGGGTGGGAGAAGCCAGGGCCTCCTAGAGAGGCTGGACACATGCCAGTCCTCAGGGTGGCCAGTTCTGGGACCATGAGGTCCTATACAAATGTAGGAGAGGTGGCATGGCATGGAGGTTGAGAGTGTGACTCTGGAGTGGGGCTCCTTAGGTTGGGATCCTGGCCCTGCAACGTGGGTGTGTGTTGTATGTGTGTGTGTTACTTTGTGCCTCAGTGTGCCCCTCTGTAAGATGAGAAGACTGAGATTAATATGCATGTCACAGAGCTGTTGAGAGAATTAAACATACATTAAGAGCTTAGAACAGTGCCTGGCATATAAAAATTACTCAGTAAATGTTAAGCTTTTATTATTCTCTTTTCTTCTTCTTTTGGAAGCATCCTATTTAGATGTTCTCATCTGGGAAATGTGAGCCCTGGACTTGACTCTGCGGCAACATGTCAGTTTCACCACCCTGGCCAGCTCCCGGAAGTCTGCCTGTACTTCCTCTGGACTGGGTGAAAGAGGGCTGTGGTTTGTTTGCAATGGCCCCACTGGGCCCAGAAAGGAAGA
>NW_003852404.1:2703462-2714950 GCF_000181295.1 Otolemur garnettii
AGGGGAGTGGTGCAGTCCTGCATTCAGGGGTAAGCCAAGATCCCCTTCTGGGACCATTTTGCTGTGTGACCTTAGCCCTCCTGGGCCCCTGTCTCCTTATTCACAATGGACACAGTGACACCTTTTCTAGAATTTGCTTTCCCTGCCCCTGGCCTTTGGCTAGAATACTCTTGCCCCACCGTCCTCTTTTTTGAGATCAACTATTCACCCTTGAGAACTGGCTGAAACGTTCCCATCTCTCCCCGCACTCACTCCCTCCTCTGTGCTGCCTGAGAATTCTGCAGAGCCTTCTGCTACTGTAGGACACTGCCACTATGTAAGGGTCTGTCCGTAGCATCTTCCCTTTAATGGGACCACCCGGAGGGTATGGTTGCAGCTGTGCCTTCTCTGAAATACAGGAGGGTTGCCTGGCATGTGGCACAGATGCAGACCACAGGGCAAAGGCCAGCAGGGAGCTAGATCAGCTGCCCTTTCAACCTCTAGGAGTTTGGGCTCCTCCTCATATGCTTACATCTGACTAGTATGCTGCAAATGTCAGAAGGCCTGATCTTAAATGCAGGTTCTTCCACTTTCTAGTCAGGCCTGGCCAAGACAGCCATTTCACATCTCCATCTATAAAACGGGGATACATCAGAATTATGTTCCAGAGTCTCTATGCCCTAGTATATAGCAGGTGCTCAATAAAAGACTTTTCTCTCTTTTCTTTTCTTCTTAAGATAGTACTCAGGGCCAGTATCTGTGCCCTACACTGCCCAGGTTAGAGACTAGGTCCCATACAACAGCTCAAATTCCAGGAAGCAGGGTCCAGAGGAACAGAGGAGACAGAAGGAGAGTCAGAAGGTGGCAGGTCCCTTGAAGGTGCTTTAGCTGGACTTGGCACCCACAGACTGTTCCTCGAGGAGTAAGACCCACGGCCACAGGCCACTCCAGGGTCCCCAGCTCTTCCCCTCCCTTCCCTGGCTGGGAAGCATTCCCATCCTTCCTTTAAGCAGAGGCGCCTGCCTCTTGGTGCTGCAGCCGCTGATAATAAAGGCACCTCTGTGTGTCTCTGGGGAAGTGGGGCTAGGGGGTGGTGGCAAGGGGGGGCCCCCACAAAGCTCCCGCAGCTGTGTGTTTGCAAACAGGGGAGCTGAGCTGTGCAGAGGGGCTGAAAGCACTAATTGTCTTTAATTAAAGGAGGTTGGAGGCAGTGCAGGCTTTGACAAAAGAGATTTCCAGCCTGTTAGCAGCTTCAGCCTGCACAGGGGCTGGGCCGCCCAGGCTCGCCCTCGGCTTTGTCACTGTGGGGCCTGGCCCTGTGGAGGGCACAGCTAACACCTGCCTGGTGAGGGTGGAGGCAGCGGGGGCCAACTGCAGTAGGACCCTACTGTGCTGAGAAGCTGGGCTCCTGGGGCCTGGGAAGACATCCTGGTGGTGAAGCTGTTCTCTCATTCATTCACTCACTCAGCAAGCATTGTGGAGTACCCACTTTGGGCCTGGCTGATGATCAGAGCCAGGGGTATAGAGATTTGACAGTCCCTGCTGTCCAAGGACTTTATATTCTAGAGGTACAGCAAGCAAAGACTCAGGAACCAGCTGGCTTGGGTTTGAATCCTGGTTCTGCAGTTTATAAGTTGTGTCCTATTGGCCAAGTTACATCACCTCTCTGTGCCTCAGTATTTCTACCTGTGAAAGGGAGGTGATTAAAAACGGTGGATACTTTATCAGTTGTGTGAAGATTCCTGAGTTATCACTAAATGTTGGCATGGTGCACTTGAGAAGCATCAATGGTCATTGTTCATTTTTTCATTTACCCAAATTTACACCTGATTGTAGGGCCCCAAGGCACTCAATTGATGGGAAGAACCCTGGTCTAGGAGGCTGGCTGGCTTCCAGTCCCAGCTCTGTTACTTGCTCTGTGGCTTCCCAGCCTCAGTTTCCCCAGCTCTATAATGAGGGCTGGATAGGATGGTGTGTGAGGGAGGGCTCTGCAGGCGTGGATGGTTCCTCAGGCCCCTGGGAACTGAGACTCCTCTGAAGAGCAGCCTTGCTGGGCTCCAGCTCCCTGCTGCATACAAATGGGCTCAGCCTCCCACCCCAGGCGGCTGCTCTGGCTCACTCCATTCTTTTGTCTTCTCTTTCACCAGGCTCACCCTCAGACACATCTGCAGGCCCCCTGGCAGGCACATATGCGCTAGTGTGTATGCGCTCTCTCTCTCACACACACACCCTCACATGTGCACCTGCCTGATTCACATCCACATCCCCACTCCCACCCAAAAGAACCACAGCCCCTCACTGCCACTCCCCCCCTCCAAAGGCTTGCTGACCCCTAGGTCCAGAGTGGGCGGGAGAAAGGGAGACACTCACAGCCTGTGATCCCCTCCAGCCAGCTGGCTGGGCTGGGTGGTCGCAGAGGTAGAGAGAGGGGGCAGAGGACGAGTGCATCTGAGCCAGACTCCTCCAACAGTGGGAGGGGAAGTCTGCTCCTGAAAGGCCGGCATGGGGAAGGGCAGATCTGGAATGTCCACCTTGGGAAGCACTCAGGGAGGTCGGGAGATATTTACCCCAGCCCACTCTGGGTGGTCAGTCTCTTGTTTAATCTGTTCAAGGGCCCTGGTGAAGAAACTGAGTCTCAGAGAGGCTGACTGTGGGTCAAAGACACACAAAGGAGGTCATGCTATACTAGCTACCACTCTATCCCTTAAGAACCCCTTTTCTAAAGTCCCTTCAGAATCAACAGGCCAGGCTTCTGTGCCCGGCATGGGTCACACAGATGACCCATGTGTGATTTGATGTGGACCCACATATTCTCTAAGCTGTCCAGGCCTTGGACTGGGTCCCGACCAGTGGCTTCCACTAAGGCCTTAGCCCCAGTGTCACTCAGGACAGAAGTCCTCCATAGCCTCTGTGGGCTGACCTCCTATAACCGTGACCTTGGCCCTTCACTCTGCCCCACTGGCCTCAGGGTCAAATGGGCTCTGATTATGGCTTTACCATCGTGTCCCCAGAGTCTAAGGGGTTGGATTCTCCCATTCACCTGCCCTCCTCTTCCCTTTCATCTTCCAAGCCCACTCCTGAGCACCTACTATGTGTCAGGCCTGCTGCATCTCCTCTGAGCTTCACACTGAGCCCTTCCAGGCAGACTCTCCTGCCCCCATTTCACAGATGAGAAAATGAAACTTAGAGAGGCCAAAGCACCTGCTCAGGGCACAGAGGGAATTGGAACTGGGGCTATGGGAATCCAAAGCCTGTGCTCACTTTCTGCACGGCCCTAACCTGCTTAGTAAAGGTGTGTACAGCAAATAAACTGAAGAATAGGGAGCAGGTGCTCAGCCTGGCCGGGTGATTTCGGCAGTTTGCAGGTAAGGAGATATTGGGGCACAGCCAAGTGTGTACACCCAGCCCTTCCCTAAGGCAGAAGGCTAGGGCTGTTTTCTGACTCCAGTTCAACCCCAGTGTGCTCAACCCAGCTTTACCCTCAGTGACGCTCTCGCCTGGGGCCCTAGTGTGTCCTGCACTGGTGGATGTCCCCTTAGGGACTGAGCAAAGGCAAACAGGGAAGAGGTTGGAGAGAAGGGGAGAGGGCGAGAGAGCCACACAGGGAGGACTAGAAGGAAGAAGACACTGAAAGGCGAGGGTGTGAGGGGACCCAGAAGACAAAAGGAAGAAGGAGGAGTCAAGTTCAGAGGGTGTGGGGTGGGGAAGAGCTGCAGCAGGGCCAGGCTGAGCCCCGAGAGGCCCCAGCTGGAGCAGGGCAGGGCAGATGGGGAGGTCCCCAGAGGGGCTGTCAGTTGAGCTGCTGTCCTCGCCCAGGCACCAACCCTGAGGGAGGGCGGGTGAAGATGCATGCGTGAGTGGACCTTTGCGTGTGTGTCGGAGTGTGAGCACGTTTTCCTGCATGAGTGGGTGCGAAAGTGTCCCGAATGTGAGAGTGTGAGCATGTGTTTCAGGGTGTGTGTGTTTCCATGTGTGAGTGGGTGTGTGAGTTTCCATGTGTAAATGGGTGTGAGCATGTGTTTCAGGGTGTGAGTGTGTGTGAGTGTGTGTTTTGGGGTGTGAGTTTCCGTGTGTAAATAGGTATGTGTCCTTCTGAATGTGAGTGGGTGTGAGTGTATGTTTCAGAGTGTGAGTGGGGGTGAACACATATTTCTGAGTGTGAGAGGATATGTGTGCTTCCAGGCCTAGGCAGATGACGGTGTGTGGGAGGCTGACTGGGTGCCTTTTCTTGATCTCTTGGGTCCACTCACCCTCCCTATTTTGTGTTTGACAGAACTAAGCTGAAAGACTAATTCATATTAAATACACCTTCGCTGGCAAAATGAAGGGCCGTGCAGATTTGTTATGTTTTCTTAAGGCACCAGGTAAGGAAAGAAGAGTTGATTGATAGGTGCTAGGTTTTCTCCATCTGCCGCCCCCCAGATACTCCATCTCCACCCCCACCCACCTACTAAGTGGCTGCTATGTGCTGGGTAGGAGCACCAATGAGCGATCACTCAGCAACCACCAGGCGGCCTGTTGACCCACATGCACACTGAGGGGTGAGGTGGGAAAGGTCTAATGGGGTCTTGAGTTTAAATGCTGGGTCCACTGCCTGTTGGGACCTGTTCTCTCACTTGCTCTCTGGAGTAGCTGAGGATGAGCTAGGGTCTGTGTGGTGCCTAGCATGGCTAGAGAAATGCGAGATCTCCAAAGGCCTCCTAACCACTTTCTCTAAGCAGCTTCTTACTGAAGATCCTGAGCATCCAGAGGCTGCCAACCCTCCAGGCCCAGGAGGTGGCCACAGCCCCCCAGGGGCACTGGGTGGAGGGCGGGTCAGCCCCCGCCTGGCCCTGGCAGCTGTGGGATAAGCAGAGGAGCAGCAGGAGTCCTGCTCGACTACCCAGGGCCTCCTCAGGCTATTCCTGCTTGGCCTCCAGGCCTCGCTCAGACTCTCCTTCCTCTAGGAAGCCCTATGGGCCTCCCAGGCTGAGTGTGGCCCCACTGCCACCTCCTGGTCCCCCTCCTGGGTCCTCACAGTCCTTGCTCTCCAGTTCACACACCCGGCCTCTGTGCATCAGGGCCTCCTTGTCTCTTCACACCAGGGACGCCCCTGTGTTCTGGCTCAGCACAAGGCTGGGCACACAGTAGGCTCCTGCATTTCCAGAGTACCTGGCGCACAGTCAGGCTGTATTTTCCATGGAGCTGCTTTCCCCAAAGGTCTGACCTTCCCTAATCTGCTTCTTTGGACTCCATGTCCCTCCTTGGAAAGGGGCATGAGGGACTCTCCTCACTCTGGAAGTCCAGGGAGTTGGGGGAGGGAAGGCTGGGTGACACAGAGGATAGAGGTGCATGGTGGGATGGGGGGTGGGGATGAGACGCTCAGCTCCACCAGACTGCCCTTGAGTTCCTGAGCCAGACCTTTCTCCTCTTAGAGCTCTGTTTCCTCAGCTGTAAACTAGGACGGTAACTTTCACGGAGGGCCAGGGAAGGGCGTAATCTTTGATCTTAGACTGGTGGCTCTGTCAAGAGGTGGCTGGCGGTGGGATGTTGTTTAGACACATCTCTCAGTGGCAGTCCCCTCCCCATTCCTCGCCTCCCCAATCATATGCAAAGTATTTTGCAAATGAAACTTCATTACCCAACCCCTGCAATCAAATCAACCTCCCAAAGCCCCTTCCAAGTGGAAACTATGGCACCCCCACCCCACAATAGGCGGACCTGAGTTTGACTGCTAGCTCTACCCAAGCCTCAAATTCGGAACCAAAGGACTCAAGTGGGCCATCATTTCTCCATGCACCCTCTTTAGGCCAAGGCCAGCCAGCGCCCCACCCCCTCTTCCTGGCTTCCCCAAGCTGGATTCAGCATTGGGCAGGCCTCCTCCCTCACTCTCCGCCGGGATGTGACATTCACCACCATCACTTCTGGTCCCATCTGCGAGCGCTCCACCCCCGGCAGCTAATCCCCACAAAGCCCCGCGCAGGGCCCAGCATGACAAGCAGCCCCCGCGCCGCTTGCAGCTCGGCCGAGCGTGCTCGGAAGGGCCGAGGCGGGATTCGGCGCGGCTGTCACTCTCTCCCTCCGCTCCTCTAATTGGATTCCCAACACGCAGAGGTCAGCAGAAACGCTGGGGAGAGGAGAATCAAAGGGAAGGGGCGTCTGGGAGATAAAGAGAGGCATTCTTCCCGGGCCACAAAGACTTGCAGCAAGAGGGGAGAAGGGGACCCGGCGCGGGGCTGCCCATATGGAGGGGGAGGGGAGGGAGAGCAGGCGGTAGAGGCTGAGGGCGCGGTGCCTCCAGGCGGGCCGTCTATCCTCTGCTGGTGCAGGTCCTTGGGCCTGGATGCCATCCCAGCCTGAGGAGTCTGGACATCCTTCAAAGCTTGGCCTCCTTCTGCCACCTGCTCTCAGAAGCATTCCTGGAATGCAGCAGGAAGGCTCAGGAGTCAGCCAGACCTGGATCCCCATCCTGGCTTTGCCACCTGCTCCCTGTGAGGTTCCAAAAGTCCTCACAGTCCTCTAGGTCTGTTTCCTCCTCTGTGGAATGGGGGCAAGACCAGCCGCCACACAGGGTGGTGGCCAGGATGAAATAGAGGAACTTCAGCAAAGTCTGCAGCAGGGGACCCACTGTAGGGGGCAGCTCCTGTGGACTTTGCTGAAGCTCATCCATTAGCCTGTCCAGCAGGGACACAAGCCTCTGTTTCCAGGAAGAAGGTGGAAGTGCTTCATATACATAACACTGAGACAGAAGAGATGGGCATGACAATCCCCAGCTTGGCCTGGGACTTCACCACTCACCTTGTCACCCTGTGCCTCTCTGGTAGAGGAAGAACCTGAGGCTCAGGAAGTGAAGGGACATGGCCAAGACGACATGGCTACCAGACAGGAGAGCCTGGACAAGGAGCCTGGCCCCTTCCAGCCCCGCGGGCATCATGCTTTCCTGAGCAGGAGAAGCAGGTTCTGTGTGTATGAGTGAGTGTTCACACACAACCAGCAAGGGAGGCAGGCGGGCCAGGATGGCGGCTCCCTGCAAAACAGGCCCTATTTGCTTTAAGAACACCGGAACCGTGACTTTCCTTCATGAAAGAGACATGAAGAGGACCTCAAAGGGAATTTCTGAGAGGCAGAAAATCAATGGCCCTGACATCCTGGCCCCAGAAAGTGTGTGTGTGTCTATTGATCCAGAGTATGCACACACACACATGCTCACAAATACTCATTTTCAAGTGCACGTACAACTGGCTTGATAAAATATACACGGGTGCACACATATGTGTCCACTCTGGCAGATCTCCTTGTAGGCGGGTATGCATCCATGCACACACATATCTACATGACCCAGTGAGTGTGCTCCCAGAGTGGTGACATACATGCATGGATGTGGCCCTCTGTCACTAGGTTCGGACACTTGTTTGGTGCTGCACACACATTTTTCAGTACTTTTTTTTTTTGCAGTTTTTAGCTGGGGCTGGGTTTGAACCCGCCACCTCCGCTATGGGGGGCCAGCGCCCTACTCCTTTGAGCCACAGGCGCTGCCCTGCACACACATTTTTATGCATGCAGTTGTCTGACCCAGCACACACATCAGTGTGTTCCTCCCTGCACAGACATGTGCCAGGATATGTCAGGCACACATAAATACAGGGGGTAAAGACTCTCAACAGGCTCCAGAGTGACCCGCACAGGCAGGTGCACACGCACAGCCGCCCCTGAAACGTACGTACGTGCTCACAGGCCCAGAGACGTTCCAACCGCGCATGCAGATGCCGGATCAGTGGGTACCCTCATGCACATACAGGCACACAAATGACTCCCAGCAGGCTCAGCACACACGCATGCGTACCGGGGACCCTTCGTGCTGACCCAGCACATGTGTGTACATCCCTTCCAGGTCTCTGGGGAGCTTCCACAAACAGACGGCTCTGACAGCCAGGGGCTGTGGGAGGAGGACAGGTTGGGGGCAGGGTTGCCAGGGATACGGATATGGGGCTCCCAAAGCTACAAGACCTGACCAGGCCGCACAAAAAGGCCAGTGGTCACTCTTGGATCTTTAAAATATGGCTAATCAGTTGGCAATGCCTTAAAGGGAGGAAACTGGAAACCAGCTTCTTGGTTTCTTGGAAGGAGCCAGTGTAAGCCTGACAGGTACCAGGTCAGGCTTGCTAATCCCCCAGGGCAGCAGAATCTCTTCTCTCCAGGGCTGACACAAGGCCCTGGGCCCAGAATATGCTGGGGACATAGGGAGAGAAATAGCTCTGCACGGCCCCCAAGCCTCAACGAGGCCACACCTCCTGCTCTACCAACCTGTGTTCATGACAGCCACTTACTAGCTATGTGGCCTAAAGCATGTCACTTGCTTTCTCTGAACCCTAGTTTTCTCGTCTTCAAAAGGGAAGTGTAACAGCGAGTTCCAGGCTACAATCAGCAGAGCTAACATTCACTGACAGCACACCTGGTGCCAGATGCTATGCCCAATGCTTTCTTTCCACTATCTCCTTGCATCTTCATAACTGCTCTGAACATGCCGTGTATTATTAGAGATTTTCCATTTTATAGACGAGGAGCTCAAGGCTTTGGGACAGGAGTCATCTGTCCATGGCCACATGGGTAGTAAATGTCGGAGCCAATATTTGAACCCAGGCAGCTGGCTCATACCTACATTGCTAAAGCTTTCTGCTCATGGGTGTGTCAGGTAATGTGGGGTCCTCAGGTCACAGATGGTCACAGCTGCCCTGATGGTCTCTTGACAGGCACCAAGAGAACCAGGTAGAACAGAATCAGAGACTATTAGTGCCTAAAAGTCTTTCTACAGATAGTGACACTGAGTTTTAGAGGTGGGAGAAGGTGGGGAATGTGTTCTGCCAGGGTCCCAGAGCAAGGGAGTGGGGAAGCAGAGCCCAAATCTGGACCCAGGCACCCTGACTCTATAAACTGCTCCCGTATTACTCAATAAAAACACACTAACTGGTTAAAACATGCCATCCCACCAGCACACACTAGGCACCTGCTGTGTGTCCAGGCTTGCTTGTAACTGAAGGGTCATTCATCACCATGTCAGTCCCCTCCCCAGATGCTTACACACTGGCCTGCTATCTAGGAACCCTGCCAGGCATTGGGCCATGCCCCCGCCCCAAGAAACATTCCTTCCTGGAGCAGGGTGACCCTTCTCTCCCGCCTCCTTCTGCTGTTTTCTGAGTTCTGTTTACTCCTTTGAGCCCCTTCGAACATTGGGAAGCTAGGATGACCTGTGGCATTTCACGACAGGGAAACAAAGGCTCAAGACAACCTGGCCAAGTGAGTGTAGTAGGTGGCAAGGGGCAGGGCGGGGATTCTCCTCCACACCAGGTTCCTTCTATCTGCTCTTCTAGCTCTGTGTCTGCACAGCCCCAGGCACATGGTGGGAGAAATGAGCCTCATAGCAAACCCTGGCCTAACACCACATCACAGGGACTTTGAATACTGTCAGCCCAGGGCAGGAATGGGAGCAAGGGCGGAAAACACGTTTATCAATGTAAAACCTGAGTAAGACCAAGAGATGCTTTTTGAGGCCTCCAGTTCCAAGAAGGATTTGAGAGCTTATAAAAATGCTGATTGTCAAGTATAAGGACCCTCCATCTGTGCCGGGAAAGGCCTATTTGTTATGACCATGGACAGACCTGCTGGGCATCCTGGCTATGCTGGTCCCCCAGGAGCCCTCCCAAAGGGAACAGGAAGAGCTCCAGCCTCTTCAAGGACCTTTGCTGGCAGTTCCACTCACATCAGGGTTGGGAGCGTCCAATGTTTGAGACAGGGGTGGGCGAGACTCTGAGCTAAGCACTATCCTAGCAACTGGACCCAGACACACAGAAAGGCCTGCCCTCAAGCAGCCTACACTCCGCCTGCGGGGATGGCAGTATAGGATACACCAGTAATACACAGTATGTCAGCTGGAAGCAAGGATGATAGAGGGATGTAAAGCTGGGGAGGTGGCAGGGAACAGGCTACATGCCTATGTAAAGCATGGGTGAGGGGGGACCTCGGTAGGAAAGGAGACATTTAGGCACAGACCTGAAGGTGAGGAAGCAGCCATTATGGATATTTCAGGATAGGACATTCCAGGCAGAAGAAACAGCCAAGGAAGTCAGCATGCCTGGAGTGGGGAGGCAATGGGAGGCACAGATCATGGGGGTCCTGGGCCATTTTTAGGGCCTTAGCTTTGTTCTGTGTAAGATGAAGAGCGTCAAAGGATTCCAAGCAGACCGAGTAGTCCCAGGGACTCTACAGACTAGAGAAGCAGGGTGGGAGCAGGTGGAGGTGTCCAGGGGGCAGCTGGGCAGGCAAGTCTGGACTTCAGAAGATAGGTCTGGGCTGAGTTAAGCCTGAGGAAGGTATTTGAGGCTGTGGGACTGATGGAACCAAGCAGGGCAGGAGAAGGGGTGGCCAAACACACAGCTCTGAGGTCCTCCAAGGTGAAGCCGAGGGGGAGGTGGACAAGAACTGGCCACAAGCACCCACAGAGGGAGTAGGGACCCCAGAAGCCAGTGTGGCTCCAGAAGAGGGAGGGATCACTTTATCAAATGCTCCTGGCAGGTCAGAGAAGCAGAGGTTTGGGAACTGCCCATGGGGTTGGTAAGATAGAGGCCTGAATGATATGCTGTTTTAGTAGAGTGAGGAGGGCAAATGTAGGAAGCATTCACTAGAGCTCTAGGATCAAAAGTCAGCAGAGGGGAGCCGTGAGGGCCTGAGCCCAGGCAATGCGATCTAACCAACCCAGTGACCTTACTCTAGTCCTAGCTCTGACCCTGTCTAGCAGCGAACTTTGGACAGGTCACCTCACTTTGCTAAGCCTTAATCTCCTCATCAGAAGAATGGGGATAATACCCCTTTCACGTCCTAGGGTTGTTAAGAATCAAAGGAGACAAGTGTGAACAAAATTACTAATGATGAAACACTACAGATATTTTAGTGGGACGAGTACAGGTGTTGGATTTCATTTCTGGCTCCAGCATCATTGGCTGTGTGGCCTTGGGTTGGTTATTTGATCTTTCTGAGCTTCCACACCCAATGGATTCAGCAAGTATTACTCACCGAGCCCAGGGAACAGGCCTGTGCATAGTGAATACTCAATCCGTACGTATTTGGTTCCTCCCAAGGCTCTTATTTCTGTTACTTACAATTAGAGTCCAGCAAGAGGTCCACAGAGTTGGGAGGAGGACCCACAGTCTGAACACATCATTTTATCTAACTTCTTTGGGCCTCAAGATTATTAATATTTCTTTCTTTTTTTTTTGAGACAGACCTTCAAGCTGTCACCCTGGGTAGAGTGCTATGGCATCACAGCTCATAGCAACCTCCAACTTCTGGGCTCAAGTAATTCTCCTGCCTCTGCCTCCCAAGTAGCTGGGACTACAGGCGTCCACGACAATGCCTGGCTAATTTTTGTTTGCAGCCGTCATTGTTGTTTGGTGGGCCTGGGCTGGATTTGAACCCGCCAGCTCAGATGTATGTGGCTGGTGCCTTAGCCACTTGAGCCACAGGCGCTGAGGCAGAG
>NW_003852404.1:2716684-2721183 GCF_000181295.1 Otolemur garnettii
CCCACCAGTTTGGCGCAGTGGGAATTCTTGTTAAGACTCTAGGAGGCCCGAGTTCTGATTTTAGCTCTTTACCTGACAAGGTGAATGAAACTGGCCAAGCCACCCCCTTCCCTGGCCTTAAAGGCTTGGGATGGATCAAAAAAATGTTGGCTTTAGAAGGACTTTGTTAAGTTCTGCCAGTGAGGAATTAATGAGGCAGGGAGTCTGGGACAGAGGAAGGGACTCAGGCAGGTCTCAGTTCAAGCCTCTTACCTGCTGTGCATCCTAGGGCAACTCCTTTGCCCTCTCTGGGCCTCAGTTGCTCCTGTGAGGTGCTCTCAAAGTTTGTACCTGGAGGCTTGGGCGGGGAGCAGGGAGGGGAGAAGCAGCAGTGAGGGGGGCTGAGGACAAAGGGCCCCTGAGGGGCAGGTGCCCTAACAGCGTGGGGCATAGGCCAGAGCAGGCCAGTGGGGCCCGAGCCAGCTGCCACAGAGCAATGAAAATCTCTTAACCACACAGAATTGTTAACAGCTCCCAAATCCTGTTGTACCACAGGCTTAGAAAGGCTTAAACTGTTAAATGCATAAACTTCCTCAATAAACGAACCTCTCTTGCCAGATCCCGAAGCCCAGCCAGATAAAAAGGCAACGGCTGGAGAGAGGGGAACTTCTCCAGCTGTTTATGGTCCTCCTGGAACCTTCTGGAGGCAGCTTGCGACCAAAACCCGTCAAACTGGCATTTTAAGGGTTGAGATGAGCCTGTCTGGAGCTGTGAGAGGACAACACAGGGCTCTAGGGTCAGATGGTCTGGGTTTAGATCCTGCCCCTTGCTCTCTTTATCACCTTGTGGAAGCTTCTTAACCTCTCTGAGCCTCAGTTTCCTCTTCTGTAAAATGGGGATGACCTTACCTAAACTTACAGGATGACTACAGGTGCAGAAGGAACGAGAAATGGGAGGCACAAAAGAGAAGATCTGCCTCTGTCATATAAGAGGGATGCGATGCCAGCCTGGGCCTCAGTTTCCTAATCTGATGGGAGGATTCAAGTTAACTGAGCAGGAAGGGCCAGCATGAGATAAGCATTTGGTAGATGCTGTATGGGACGAATGAGGGGTTTTTGTCTCCGGCTATAGGTCAGCCAGGGGTGGGGATGTTCCTTCCCCAAGGCCTGTGCCCCTTGACATGAGAAGAGGCCTATGGGGGCTTCCCCTGACCAGGACTGTGCTCCATCTGTCCTGCCTCACATCTCTTGATAGGAAAGCAACTCATTCTTCAAAGTTCAGCCATGACTCTCCCTCCTCCCCTGAGAAGCCCTCCTGGTTGCTCCAGAAGTGCCATCCTTGCCCTCCAATCCTTGAAGTCCCACCATCTTGGCCATGAGCCCGTAGCCAGTTATCTGTCAAACTCCTCTCAATCCCACCACCTCAGGGCTCCTCAGTCATCCAGAGGTGGGCAGGGCAGGGTTTCATGTCCCCATTTCTCAGGTAAGGAAACCGAAACCCTTTCCATCACCCCCTGCTGGTCCCTCTCCACAGATTCTGTGAGATGGAGGCTCAGTAGCCATGTGGACAAGACATGGGTCTCAGTAGCCATGGGACAAGACACCTCTCCCTCAGGTGTTAAAGGGAGAGAACATTATGGCATCAGCCCACTCCAGGTCAATATATTGTTTTGGCAAGTTGGAGAAAGCTAGGCTTAAATCCTGGCTTATCACTTAGTGGCTGTGTGGTCTTGGGCAACTTGATTACCCTCTCTCGATCTCAGTCTCATCATTTATAAAATGGAGCTAATAATATCAATAGAAGATTCAGTAAGATAATGGCAGCACAGCACACTGGGCACACAGGTGTCACCTTTCACCTTCCCATCTTGGGCCTCTCCAGGCCTCTAAGGACTCAGCCTCTGCCTCTCTCAACCACTGACAAAAGTGGAATTCAATCCCTGGAAGTCCCTCCCACCCCTTTCCCTTGGCTAAGAACACCTCTTCTCTGCTTCTGCCTGGGCAGCTGCAAACTATCTAGGGTTAAGGCAGAGGAAGGGTTTAAAAAAAAAAATCCAAATCATCTTGGACAGTCTTTATTTCTGGACTGATTTTCCTTTCTGCCCTTGGTTCTTCCCATCCTCCAAAGCCCTGGGAAGATGGCTCCTCTTCCAGGAAGTCTCCCAGCCCTCTCCACACTCCCTCCTACGTTGCCCCAAGGTTGTAGTTATGGATGGAGCTGTCTCCTCCACCCCAGACTGAATCTCCAGGGAAGGCAACAAGGGCCTTCATCATCTAGGCAGCGCCCACACCTAGCCCAGGAACCTAGCAGGTGCCTAGGGAGAGTTATCTGAATAATGAATGAGCTGTTCAGGAGCCAAAATTATCCAGTCTTTCCTGCCCAGACCACCAGAAATATGAAGAGCAGAAAGAATCATCTCCCACACTGATATCCAGATCCTTCCACTTAGCTGACTCAGAGAGGAGAGAGGGCTAGGGTGACCCCTGTGCTTCCCCGGGGTACTCACTCTGGCCACCTCTGGGCCCTGGCACCGCCTCTTCACTTGGCTAACTCCTGCCCTTCACCCAGTTCCTCTCAGTGTCCCCTCTCTGAGCTACCTTCTGACCACTGTGTCCCCAGATGGGCTGGGGCCTCTGTCTGCTTCTGGTCCCTCCTAATGCTCTGCTTTTCTCATTATCACAGCAGTCCCCCTGCACCTCCACTGTCCACAGATGTGTCTGCCAACATCTCTGGACTGGATGACCCTTGAGAGTCGGGGCCATGGCTGATCTTTCCTAGGACCCTTAAATGCTGGGGACATGAAAGACACTCAGTATGTGTTTGCATCCTGGTCCTCTACAAAGACAACACTCACCCCTCCAAGAAGGAGAAAAGCCAACACTGGTGTACAGTGGATATTTGATGGATGGTTGTGTTATAGATGAATGGATGGATGGATGATTAGGTGGACCAATGGATGGATAGAAAAGGAGAAGTGAGGAAGGGTGCAGAACTTTTCCAGCTTTTATTATTATTATTATTTTAGAGACAGAGTTTCACCTTTTTGCCCTTGGTAGAGTGGTGTGGCATCACAGCTCACAGCAACCTCCAGCTCTTGGGCTTAGGCGATTCTCTTGCCTCAGCCTTAGTAGCTGGGACTATAGGCACCCACCACAACGTCTGGCTATTTTTTTGTTGCAGTTTGGCCGGGGCTGGGTTTAAATCCACCACCCTAGATATATAGGGCTGGCGCCCTACTCACTGAGCCATAGGCATTGCCCAACTTTTCTAGCTTTTAAGAGCAAAGACCTGGTAGCTTAAGTGCATTGGCCAGGGTCCCCAGCTAATTCCCTTCCTAAAAGGCTACCTTGTGTGGTCTCAGCTCTGGTTTGAATCTGGGGGTCTGTTATCCTTCCAACTGGGTATCTGTTCCCTACTCTTGAAAAGCAGCAGCAGAACTTTCTGTGTAGGAGTCTGAGCCTTCCCACCCACCCAGCTTTCCAACCCTCATACCCTTCCAAGCTAGCAAGCTCCACCAGCTGTGCCTTCCTCCCCTGTCCCAGGATTGGCCACACCCCACCCCTGCAGACTCCCTCAGACACATCTGGGCCACTGCTCTAGCTGTGAAAAAGCCTGGAGCTGACAGCAGGGTGGGAGGGAGGCCACCCCAAGGGTGGCCCAGGATCTAACTCTGAAAGCCCAAAGAGAACCCCTGGCTGGGGAAGCACAGGATTCTGGGAGTAAAGCAGAAAATAAAGCCACAGGCGTAATATCCCATGCTGGTGAGCATGTAGGGAAAACAGGCACTCTCAGAGACTGCTGCCAGGAAGGTAACTGGGGCCCAGCCTTTCTGGAGCATAATTTGGCAACATGTATCAAAAGCTCTAAAAAAAGTACATGCCCTTTAGCCCCACAATTCCACGCCTGGAAATGTATCCTATGCAAATACCTGCAGCGGAGGCACAAAAAGAGAAACAGCAAGGCTCGCCCCAGTATTTGTTTAAGACAGTGAAATACCGCAAGCAATCTGCCTGACGATCAATAAAGACTGGAAAATAAACTGTGGTACATTTATACTACGGAATTCTAAGAGCCTCCCAGAATGATGTTGTACCTCTAACATGACATGTAAAGATGTCCATGAAATATTAAGTCAGAAATCCTCAAGTATTTTAAGTGAGAATCCATCTTTTTCTTAGAAAGAAATCAATATGTGTAAATACACAAAAATACAGCTGGAAGGATTTACACCAGTTTGTTAACTGTGCTTATCTCTGGCTGATGGGATTATGGGTGATTTTAATATTTTCCTTTTTTGCTTCTCAGTAATTTCTAAAGATCCTATAAATAACATGTATTGCTTTGTGACAGGAAAAATAAAAATAAAAAACTTACCCAGAAGAAAGAAAATAAAAAACTTACCCAGAAGAAAAAATAAAAATAAAAACTTACCCAGAAGAGGCTTGGCACCTGTGGCTCAAACGGCTAAGGCGCCAGCCACATACACCTAAGGTGGCGGGTTCGAATCCCCAGCCCGGGCC
>NW_003852404.1:2721472-2722849 GCF_000181295.1 Otolemur garnettii
AAAAAAAAAACAACTCAAAAAACAACTATCCACAGGCAAAGCCAGTGTTCATAAAAGTCTTTATTCTTATTTTTATAACACTCTTCTAGGTATTTTCTTATTTACCCTGCACGAGAGCCTTTCTGTTTATCCTGGTTTGCAGATGAGAAAACAAAGGTTGGGAGAGGGTCAATTGCTTGTCCAAGGTCACACAGCTAGTGGGAGGTGGAGCTGGAGCTTGAAACCAGGTTACTCTAAAGCCAAGGCCAAGGAGAGGCCATGGTATGGGAGAGAGCAGGCCGGGGGCTGCACATCAGGGCAGGGTGGACCAGAGGGAGAGACTGGGAGGAGAAGCCCAGCAGCTGGGAACTGGGGAGTCTGAACTGGAGCCAGTGAATCAACATGTGCGTGCAACCACCCCATGCTGGCTAACAGCCCCTCTCCCCATCCAAGCTAAATATTAAAAATCTCATTACGCCCCGACAGCATTGCAGTGATCGTGCTCACTGTGGACCCGCCTCCAGATCTGTTACAGATGCGGGCTGGCTATTGGGAGGGAGGAAGGCCCCCAAAGGCGGCTAGGCCGGGGCTAGGAGGGGCAGGAGGAAGCGGGGTGAGGTAGGGAAGGAAAGACCAAGGGAAGTAGGGATCCAGAGACAGGCTTGGGGAAACTGAGGCAGGGGCACATAGACATTCAAACCTATAAAGAGCTGGAAAGAGAGAAATGGGCTTGGACCCTTGGATGGGAGCAGCTATTGCAGAGAAGGAATTCCAGGGTCACTTCCTGCCACCCCAGCAGACTTGCAGGTGGGAAGCCCCAGTGGGGACTATGACCCTGAGGAGACTGGGGTTTGAGGTAGGGGAAGGGCCCAGAGCTCTTCTCAGGGAAGTCACTGGCAGCTGCAGTGAATAGTGAGTAGGTGAAGGAATAGGGGAAAGTCATCCCCTGGCCCCTGCCCCCAGCAAAGCACCAGCCACCTATCAAAGGCATCCTGACCTACAATTCCCTCCCTCCCTCCCTTCACTTATCCAAATCCTACTCACTCTCATTCAAATTCCACTTCCTCCTGAAGCCTTGGAGACACCTGGTCAAAAAAGATGTCTTCTGGCCAGGTGTGGTGGTTCACACCTGTAATCCTAGCACTACGGGAGGCCAAGGTGGGTGGATTGCTTGAGCTCGGGAGTTCAAGTTCAAGACCAGACTGAGCAGCGTGAGACCCTATCTCTAAAAGACAGGTGGACGTTGTGGTGGGGGCTAGTAGTCCCAGCTACTTGGGAGGCTGAGGCAAGAGAATCACTTGAGCCCAAGTGTTTAAGTTTGCTGTGAGCTATGACACCACAGCACTCTGCTGAAAGTGACAAAGTGAGACTCTATCTGTCTCAAAAAAAAAAAAAAAA
>NW_003852404.1:2722899-2732594 GCF_000181295.1 Otolemur garnettii
TCTGCCTGCATGGACCTCATCTCTGCCTTGTTTTTGTTCTCAAGTGTCTCAGTCCCCCACTCACCCAGGAGCCTCTTAAGCCAAATCCTGAGTGTCCAGGTTTCCCAGGTACCCTCAGGCCCATCAGCTCACATGACACCTCTTCCAAGAAGCCCTTCCTGAAGTAGGTCCTCTTTTTGATCTCTACTTTTGTACCTCCCCCCCCTTTACTCATCAAAGTCTGCAACTAGTTTATTTATTAATACTTGTTCATTAACTTTTTTCTCCCTCCCCTATCTACCCACAAACTCCGGGAGGGAGATGAATGTGTCTGCCTTGTTCATTTCTGAATTCTCCAGCACTGGGTTAGTGCCTGGCTTACAGTAGGTACTCAATGAATGCTTCCCCAGGCCCCTCCCCTCTCCCACTGTGCCCTGCACACAGCAGGCACCAGAGGAACTTGGTCAAAGTGAGTCAGTTTAATCCATAGTTTCACAGGCCACTTACTTCATCAGGAACTAGCAAACCTTTTCTTACCACTAGTGCCCACCCCTGGGATGGTGACCACTCGCCATGAGGACCCCGACTCCCTATGTGCCAAGAAGACTTTGTCCAGCCTTATTTTCTCTAATTTACATAAACAAAGCAATGGATTTTTTTCCTATCACATTATATCTCAATATTAAATGGATCTTTTCAAACCACACCCTCTTAGAGATTCTGCTAATATTCCTCCTCTCTTAGCACAGATGTTCCCTCAGGTGGTGTTGGGGCTGGGCGATGGTCATCCCTTTCCATATCTGAGCTTAAGGTCATGTTACAGAATCATCAGGGCTGCTTGTTTAAAAATGCTGATCCTTGGCCACACCACCAGACCTGGGGGACAGGTTTGAGACAGACCCAGGAGTCTACATTTTAGCCAATTTACCAGGTGATTCTGATCCACGGTAAAGGTTGAGGATCCCTAAGCCAGGGGAGGAGAAAGCACCTGGCCAACCACTCAGATGTGAGCTGTAATCTCCATTCCTGCATGTCCCAGGCTGACAGGGCCAGTGCCTGTGGGGCTTGGCTAGAGCAACCCCAACATCTGGGTGGCTGTAGCACACCCCACAGCAGCAGCTGGTGTCCTTCTGGGCTCCCTGAGCTCATTAATCACACCCTGACTGGCTCTTATCCACAACCATGGCTGGCTGAGTAGGGCCTGGGCCATGAGTGGCCTATCAGTTCTGGGGGAAGATGGGAGCTGAAGAAGACAGGCAGGGTTGGGCACACCCTGCCCCAGTTAAGTGTTACCTATGTGCCACCTTTCAAGAAACAGAACAATGGTTGCAGGTTTGGAAACCCTGGAACCGGAGTGCCTCATGGTCAGCTCCAGGCCTTTGCCCTTGTCACCCTGAATTGCAGTTATCAGGCTCGAGTCTGCAGCCAAGACCACCATGCATTTGCAGGGGCACCTGCCCCTCTGTGGCCCTTACCTCGGCAGATGGTGCCATTCTCCACGGCTTCAAACCCCGCTTTGCACATGCAACGCCCAATGGGCACCAGCCACTCGCCGTCCCCATTACAGTAGAGCTTGATGGGTACATCCACTTCTTCAGCATTGGCGATGCAGCTGCCCCGGGCAGCCACCAGTGATGTGCTTTCAGCCCCTGACAGCGTCTCCTGGAAGATGGCGCCATTCTGGATGATGCGGGGGCACTTACGGTAGAAAACACGCACAGCGATGAGGGACATGCAGCCACCGTAGTCCTGGAAGGCCAGGTAGAAGCCACTGCGGGACACGGGTCCGAAGCTCCGTACCTCAGTGTTGATTTTCATGACCCGGCCCCCCAGGTCCACCTGGGAGAAGCTCTCGTCAGCCGCAATGGTATCCACCTTCACCCACGGATTCTCCATCCAGTTGGGGAAGGTCTTGGTGGCCGAGTCATAATCAGCCTCATAGTAATAGAGGTTGAAGGTCTCCTTGCAGGAGCCAGGCACGCTGGGGATGCTGCTGCAGTCACGCACCGAGAACTTCATCTCCACGTGGATGCGGTGGGCGCCACGGCGCCGGATGAACTTGGTCCGTAGCCAGTTGTTCTGGCTTGACTCAAACACGTTGCACACCTGGTACGTGCGGATCGTGTTCATGTTCTCATCGTAGCCACTCACCTCTTCCCACTGTGGGTGAAATGCTAGTCAGGTGGGGGAGGCAAGGGCTCAGCCCCAGCAAACACCCTGTCTGAGGGGAAGACACAGACTCTGCCTTAGGGAATCCTTTAGTCTGATGATGAAGATATCAGAGAATTCCCAATCTAATGGGGAAAACACAGCCCTGGCCCTGAGGAATTCCCCAGTTTCTAAGGATGACACCCCAATCTAATGGGAAGGCACACACCCTGTTCTCGGTATCCCCTAGTCAGTAGGGGAGACACGGGCCTTATTGTCAAGGGTTCACTGGTCTGGTAAAGGAGACATGTACCCTGATCCCAGGAAGTTCTTACCTGGAAGGGAAATAGGGGGCACCTTGCCCTTAGAGAGCTCTTTCCTTTTTTTTTTTTTCTGAGAGTCTCACTCTGTAGCCCTGGGTAGAGTGCCTTGGTGTAATAGCTCACAGCAACCTCAAACTCTTGGGCTCAAGTAGTCTTTTATCTCAGCAACCTAAATAGCTGGGACTACAGGTGCCTATAAAAATGCCCAGCTAGTATTTGTTTTTAGTAAGGACCGGGTTTCACTTTGGTCAGGCTGGTCTTGAACTTATGAACTCAGGTGATCCACCTGCCTTGGCTTCCCAGAGTGCTAGGATTATAGGCTTGGGCCACCGTGCCTGGCCTAGAGAGCTCCTTCTGATGAAAGCAGACATAGCTTTGTGCTGGGTGGGGGGGAGGCTATTGATCTGAGGGGGGAGTCAAAACCTCTGCTCTCTGGGAACTCCCTGTCTGATGGAGGAAGACAGTCCTTGTCTCCACTGAACTTCTGGGGTGAGCGGGAAGGCAGGACCCTTCACAGGAAAGCAGCTCTACTCTGAGGCTTTCTTTTCAGCTGCTCAGATCTGTCTGGTACCCAGAAGGACACTGCCTACCCTCCCTGCCAGGCACAGGTGCTTCAGCTCCCTTACTAGGTCCCAGCCTGGGGCTCACAAACGCAGCTGAAGAGTTGCCCAGCCTCACTACCAGAGGGAGCTGGGGATAGACCATGGAGAGTTTGGCTGGGAAGGGTGCAGAGCCCATGCTGTCTCCTCAGAGACTCTCAAGGCCAAGGTCATTCCCACTGCTGAGCCTTTGCTTGCACTTTTGGGCCCTCCTTGTGCCTCCTCTCTTGTCTTCCCTACAGCAGGCTTTTGGGCAGGCGGCCTGCTCCTAGCACTCGCTAACCTTCCCTTGAGCCTCGGGGACCACCTCCCTGGGCAAGTGTCTAGCACACTCAGCCCTCCTGGTCTGGTCTCAGTGGAACTGAGAACCTGCTGAGAGGTAGCCACTCATCCTGTCCTTCTCCTGTGTCCCCTTTGGTGTTGGGCTGGCTTCACATGGAGTAGATACAAAGGAGCCCCACAACAGGTCTCCGTCCCCCACCAAGTCAAGCCTGGGGCAGGGTCCCCTAACACAATCTCGCTTCTTGTCACAATTATCATGCATGGTATGTATGGTTATCCATATTTTATAGGTGAAGGAGTACGGACCAGAGAAGTGAAGTCACGTGATCCAGGTCACACAGACCCAGACCACTCATGGGCTTGCCCACACTGCTTTGAAACACAAGGACCCCAACAGTGCCCCAGGAATCCTGGTTTTCGTTCCAGCTCCACCAACTTGATGCACGGCCTCAGGCAAGTCACTTTCCCTCTCTGGGCCTCTATCTCTCCAAATGTCAAATGTGACCGTGAGGGGTGGCAAGTAATAGGAGAGGTGTCATCCTCAAGTGGGTATTCTTTGTCCTTTTGACACTCAGATTCTCTGGGCCAAGTCATGTGGGCAGAGTGGAGGCTGCCAGCCTGGGGAGGGTCAGATGCTATGAAGGGCAAGTGTGCATGGGGAAGGCAGGGCTGGAGCTTGTGGGCTCAGCCTCTTCTTCAATGGCGACTCTGAAGCTCCCTACATTGCGTTAAAAAAATTTTTTTTGGTGGCACCATGTGACAAAGTCAGCCCCTTGTTACAACCGCTGCTCTTCTTCAGAACTTAATTAGAGCACTTAATTAGAGCACTCTGCCTTTCTCCCCTCTCTCTAATTAACATGCGGAGGCCCTGCAGCCTAAACACCCCAAATAATTGGGACCGGGGCCCTGCAGCCCAGCCTGGCCTCATTACTGGCAGGGTGGGGCTGTGGGCCCAGCCGTCTTCGCAGATGGAAAATTGGTGACAAGAAAGAGCCACAGAAAGAGGCCTGACCCTGGGGCCCTGCCTATTGAGAGCACAGGCCTGGGGGGTTGAGGGAGATGTAGCTCCCTGGGGCAGCAGCTGAGTCCCAGTGGATGAGCTGGGGTGGGGGGAAGGGAAGGGATGGATTATGGAGTCCAGAGCCCCTCCCCAGAGACCTGGGGGATGAGAAGTGAATTATTAAAATTGATGACGATGATGGTAATGATGGTGATAATTATTATAGCTCCTCTTTATTGGGAACCCAATCTATGCCAGGCACTGTGTTAGACACTCTGCAGGAAAATTTCTCAATTGTACTGCAAGGAAGGTATTATTATCACCATTTTATAGATGAGGAGACTAAAGGTCCGAGAGATTAAGGGACTGGCCCCAAACCACACAGCTGGTGAGTGGCCGAGCTAAGACAGAATCGCAGGAGTGTCTGGCCCCCAGCCTGTATGCAAGTGCTGAGCCGGTTGTTGTGGGAAGAAAGAGGGATCTCAAATTATACCCAATCTTGCTCTCAGGGAGCTCACAACATAGACATAGGCTCAGACTACCCCTCCCCAAAAATATGATAGTAAGAGCCTCATGTGTTATGGGGACCCAGAAAGGGGACAGAGAGGACTTGGTCACAGCCCTGGATAGAAACCTGAGCCCTATTACTTACTATCTATAGAGCCCCAGACAGGGGGCTATACCTCTCGGAGCTTCAGTTTCCTCATCTGTAAAATGGAGGCAATTTCTTTCTGTGGAATTGGGGATGATGTGTACAAAGGTGCTTAATACAGAACGGGTACTCAGAAAATGACAGTTCGGTTTCCTCCTCTGTAAAATGGGGTAGTGTGAGTACCTGCTTCTCATTCTCTTCCTGAGGGGTGGATGCGATAAAGACTTGAAAGCACCCAGCCTGTGATCACCATAGCTAGTGCTCCACTATGGCAGGGGATTGAAAGGGTGGGGGCAGTGGCCGGCCTGGAATGTGAGGGAGACACTCAGTCTCTGCAGCAAAGCCCGAGGGATCTGGGGACCACTGACTCACCCCTGATGGAGGATGCACCATCCAGCCCAGCTCAGCCGTCGCTGTAGTGGAGTCCATTAAGGTTTCTGTGGGGAGAGCAAAGAGTCACTACCCGCCCTGCCCTTCTGTGCGGTCCTAAGACCCCACCCCTCCAGGGCCTTCTTTACAGAGCTCCGCCTACTTCCATTGCCCTACGCAATCATCTGTCTAATTCTTCAGACGTCTTCACTTTAGACCCCACCTCTCCACCCCATAACCCCGCCTACTCTCACAGCCTAGCCAATCAACTGATTTCCATTCCTCCAGGCCCCGCCCCCGAGGGAAACGCAGGCCTTTCTGTCGTAGTCAGGCCCCTCTCCACAGCCAATCCAGTCCCACTAACCTAGGAGGGGTAAGGTATTCTCACATCCAGCAAACCTGGGGTCTACTGGATGAGTTTCAGAGAATCTACCACTAAACCCTAGCTATTCTACATACAAACTTTGGGTATATGTTTGCTTTTCAGCTTGTATTAAATTCTGAAAAACTGGAGTGTGGGCTTTCTGTCCCAGTTGAGCCCTCTGAGATAACCCTTCTCTTCTCCCTTCTCCAGGAACGTGAAGTCCTCTATTGTGTCTCTGCCTTTGGGGCCCTGCCCCCAAGTCTCAGCCAGCTCTGCCTCTAGAATAAGACCCAGGGGTGGCGGGTGCTGAGGGCAAGCACTGTGGCCACTGGTGGCCAGTTGGCACATGACTTCTGAGGAGCCAGTAGTCTCAGATCAGCTTCTGAACTAGCCAGGGCCCCACTTGCCTTCACTCATACCAGCAGCTAGAAGGGAGGAGACACATGGCCTAGGGGGAAGGGCCCCTAGGGCTCTAGAGATTCCCCATTCACCCCAGGTCAGGCTCAGGACCCCCATCCTCTATTTCCCTGCCACTAGCGCTCCAAAAAGCTTTTTGAATGTTATAATAAAGCACTGAATGGATTTAAATCAATCCTTTTCTAGCATTCATTCAATAAATACATCCTGGTGATCATATGTACCAGGCACTGTGCTGGGTACCCTAAGAGACAAAATGGTGAAAAGCAAGGCTCTATTATGGAGCAGTGAACAGTCTGATAGAGGAGGTGTGAATGCAAATAGCGATGAGAGAGTAGGTACCTAGAGAGTTGCAGTGGGATCTTCTATACCAGCAGTTCTCAGCCTCTGGGTCACAACCTCTTTCTTCCATTTGTAACAACAAGGCAATTAGGAAGGTTGAGAACCACTGTCCTATACTATCCTGCTCAGCAAGAGTGGATGAGAGGCCTGCTCGCTGCTATGCTCTAATTCTGTACCCAGGGCAGACATTGCTAATCGATCCCCACACTCTGTGCCTCAAAATGCTTCTCACCAGTGTTTCAGAAAATGAACACCGATCATTTGTGTGTGATGCTGCCCTGGTCCACTCCAACTGCCTCATTTTGGAGACAGGGTAACTCACAGGAAGGGAAAGGGACTTTCTAAAGATCAATAGGAGTCAGTGGCAGAGTGGGAAGGGTGGCTAGGTCCTGTCTCCTACCCTATAAACTTCCAGGCACTTGAAACAATTAGTTTGATGATCTGGGCTGGATGTACTAGGGCTAGGAGATTAGGGGCAGTGTACCCAGTGTCAAGGCCACTGAGAAGGTACAAATGAGGTCTTGAACTACGCCAGGGGTGGTGGGGATCAGAGGTGACCGCAGTCAGACACATGAGGGTGCAGGAGCATCCCTATAACGGCCTATGGCTTGTGTTTATGGTCACTGTGTCCCTTTGCACTGGGGGCCAGTGCAGGGAGGGGACATGGGGTGGGGGTGCCAGGGATAGTGGAGCCAGTGCCAAGGGCATCTTTTTGATGGCAAATTGGAGGGAAGTCCTATTATGCTGTTTTGGAGCTGAAAAAAAGGGTTCCTTTTCACACTCCGAATGCTACAGATTTTTCTTCCTGGAGAGAACAAGGGCTGAACTTTTAACCTGTTTTCTCTCATCGGCCTCAGCCAGAGACGCGCCAAGTCGGGCTCTCTGCCTGGGCCAGAGGAACAGCTGCTGGGAGCTGTTCAAACAAGGGAGAGGAGAGACTCTGCTTGGGACCAAAAAGGGGTCTGGTGGGGGAGGCCAGCCCGCCAAGCAGGTGGCCCCACCCCTTGGCTGGATTTCTGGGCTGACCCAGAGGCTAAGCATTAGAGGATTCCACAGCCGGGAGAAGGAGGGGCTGGGAACTGACATCCTCATTGTACAATGGAAACAGGTCCAGAGAGAGCAAATGACTTGCCAAAAGTCACACACTTACCCTGGGCTCCAAGAAGCTCAGGCCAGGAGTTCCACTACCCCCCTGTGCCTTCTACCACTCCTGGCCCAAAACATGCTGGGGGAGGGTCTCAGAAAGACTGAAGGTAAATGGGCCAGCTGTTTCACAGACAAGAAGGGACTAAGAGGGAATGGGAAGTTTGCAGACTCCCTAGGGAGGAGGTGGGATGGCAGGTACCTCCTTTGTTCCCTACTCCTGACTTTGCCTACAAGTCTGGCTCTGTGAAAGCTGTCACCAGGTTGGCAGGAAGCAGCATATGGGTGCTGTTCTCCCCTCAAATCCTCCTTGGTCTTTTGTTTTTCTTTTTTCTTCTTCTTCTTCTTCTTTTTTTTTTTTTGATATGGGGTCTTGCTATGTTGCCCAGGCAGGTCTCCAACTTTTGGCCTCAAACTATCCTCCTGCCTCGGCCTCCCAAGGTGCTAGGATTACGGTCATAAGTCATCATGCCCAGGCCTGCTTTTCAATGTTGACACTTCCCTCTACCTCTGAAAGTCAGGTAAACAGAGCAGAGAGACTTGTGGAGATAGACCTAGATTCTCATACTGGTTCTGTCACTTCCTTGCCTAGTAACCTCGGACCTTTCTAAGCCTCAGTTTCCTCACCTAGAAAGTGGCCAAAATACATCTGGAGTGCGGACATGAGGAATACAGGAAGGGGAAGTGCAGTAGGTTGATGCCCACCACAGCAGACCCTTACCAAGTGGTGGGTACTATTTTTAGATGGAGGGTGGTGCTTTTTGGCTAGCCCAGTGCCTGCACACACACTACCTCCTTTGGGCTCATTAGGTGGCCCTTGAAAGGGAAGGCAGGTCCAAGAATCTCCAGTTTAGTCTGCCTAGCCTCCCTCATGACCCAGATTGCATCTGCCAACATCTGACAAACATCAGCCTCTCGCTTGATGGCCACAGCCTCCAAGGAGCCCTTCCCAGCCCATCTGATGTTGCTTGCCTGGGATGCCCTGAGTTTACTCTTTGCTCTTCTCAAACTAAGAACAAAAGCCAACTGCTGGGGAATCCAGTTAAACTTCTTCCCTCGGGAATGTAGACAAATTTGGGGAAGCCATACTCCATCTCTACTACAGCACATCCTTCCTTCTCCCCAAAGATTCCAGACATCTCCCCTCTACTCCCCAAATCTACAAAGGATGAGAACACATGTCCACTGAGACCCTGCTAGGAGCCAGAAACTCTCACCAACATTCTCAGAAGTAGTTGATACTGTCCCATTTCACAGATGGGAAAACTAAGGTTTCTAATGGCTCAGGAACTTGCCTGGGGTTATACATCTACTCCACCTGCAAGCTGAGCCCCAGTTGCATAGACTGTCTGGTGCTCCCTGCTCTGTCTCACCCCTGTACCCCACACATCCTGTCCCTTCTCACATTCCCCGCTCTACACTGTTTTTGCCTGCTGCTAATTTCCCTCGCCCCTGAAATCTCAACTCAGGTCACCTCCTTTAGAAAGTCTTCCTGAATCCACACTGCCCCTTAGCTCTGAAGCCACTGATGTTTTTAGATGTGCCAGTGCTTGCAGATGTCCTGGGTGGTAACTTCCCATAGGTGGTAACTATCCTCTCTGATGGTACCCTACCTGTGGTATCCTAATGGGGAGATATTGCATACTGTTAAGACTCAGTGTAGGGCTTGGCACAGAGTAGGCCCCCTTCTGCCATCTGTCGGTCTTGGATGTGCACGCCAATGTCTGCCCCATCAGCGTTGCCTAGCCTTGAGCCTTTCGTGCAGACAGCATTTATGACTTTAGCCATTTTCATCTACAGCCTGTACAATTATTTAGTTACTACTTTTCTTCCAATTGACTCTTTTCTTTCTAAAGTACATTTTAAAGAGGAAAAAAGTAATCATTATTATAAATGGAAAACCAATATAACTTGCCATAAAAAGAGGAAAAATAAACACAGACTATTGCAATTAAAAATGTTCATCTGGCTCGGCGCCTATAGCTCAGCCGGCTAAGGCGCCAGCCACGTACACCTAAGGTGGCGGGTTCGAATCCCCAGCCCGGACCCGCCAAACAACAATGACGGCTGCAACCAA
>NW_003852404.1:2732754-2744198 GCF_000181295.1 Otolemur garnettii
AAAAAAAAAAAAAAAATGTTCATCTGCAGACTACTACCAAACATCATTTTGCTTTCCATGTTTTCGGGGCCGCTGGGCTGCATCGAGCTGCCTCTGAAGTGCTGGAAATGCCCCCATCCCTATCCCCACTGTGACAATGACAATCCCTTGTGCAGGGGAAGCTGTTGTCACTGTACACAGATAATTAATCACCACATGCTGTGACAAAGACCACACCAGGGATGTGCATGGTGTATTAAGGGTCATAGGAACTGGGTGTAGAAGGCGGAGAAGAAAACGTCAAATCTAGAGATGGCTTCCCAGAGGAAGTGATACTTGAATGGAGACTTTGAAGGGAGTCAGCTGACGTTGAGTGGGAAGAGTGTGCTAGGCAGAGGGGATGGCAGAGGAAAAGTCAGAGAGGTGAGTTGAGCCAGAGTCGGGGGGTGAAGGGGGGTTGTGAGACTCCAGTGGTGGGTGAAGGGTGGAGCTGGGAGAGGTGGGAGCTGAGAGCTGAGCCTGCAGAAGTCGGGGCGGGGGCGGGGGGGCTGCCTGTTAAAAGGTCAGCTGCCCTCTGAGGCTCCTCTGCTGGGCTGTGCCATCCACCTGCATCCTTGCCAGCTTTGCTGGTGTTACCTGTCCCCAACCCCGCTGACTCTGCCATTTCACTTGCCCCTGGCTCCTCCCTAGCCCCATTGAAATGTCTAATTCTCAGGCCTTGACTGCTCTCAGTGCCCATTTAAAAACTTCCTAACAGATAGATGAGGAAAGAGAGGCTGCATAGATTCTTAGCATCCAGACAAAAGCTGGCAATGAGGCCACCAGCCCAGAGAGCCTTCTTTAGTGGGAGAACAGGGATCTGGGCCATGGGAGCGACTTCAATCCTAGCCCTACGGTGCCCACACCCCCTCGCCTTCCTGGAGACTGCACAGAAGAAAGCAATCAGGAGGCCCTGATTGTACAAGCTGGGGAGGCCCAACGGCCCCTCCGGCTACGTGTGAATGAGCAGTGTGCATTTCAGAAATATTTGAGCTTAAAGGAGAGACACACTGAAGTCGTTAGCGTTAGGCCGATAGGAGGTGGTTGTGTGGGGGCCCCTTGCTCTCAGGCTGGGGCGGGTGGTTGCCCCCTGCTCCCCAATCTACCCCGGCAAGCTCTGCCTGACCCCCACGTGGGGCATAATTTTCTAGGGCCACAATTCTTTAGAACCACAGGCACAATTTGTCTGCACTAATGACAGTACAGGAGAGTTCCAAAGCCATGAAGAAGAAATTTTCCTTAAGTGCCTGTTTGTGCCAAGCATTGGCTAGAGCACTCTAAATGCCATTTCTGGCTCATGACATTACAGGGAGCATACTGTTATTAACCCCATTTTACAAATAAAGAAATTGAGGTCAGAGAGGGGAAGTAACCTGCACGAGGGCGCATGGGCACAGCTAGGATTTGAACTCATACCTGTCATTTCCACATCTGTGTTAGTTTTAAGATGCCATGGCCTTGAAAGTCAGACAACGCAAAACAAAACAAAACAAATCATCAGGGTTTGTGTGTGTGTTTATTCTCTCCCTCTGTGTGGGCCTGTGTGAAGAAAGGAGGGGAAAGAAGAAAAGGTGGCAGGGCAATGGGGCACAGACTGTCCAGGCCAGAACCTTGGCTCTGGCACTCTCTACAGACAAGCCAGGTCCCCTCTCAGGGCCTCGGTTTCTGCATCTGCAAAATGGGTCATTGTGAGAATTAAATGACTTCATGTTGGTGAGTCCTGTTGATCCAATGCCTCCCCAGGTCAGTGACTGCCTTGTTTACCACTGTCCCCTCTGCGCTGAGAACTGAGCCTGGCACATAGGAGATGTAGGTAGCTACATCCAGCCTCCACGTGGCAGCTGGGTGACGTTTCTAAAGCCCATGTCTAATCATGTCTGAACAGACCTTAATACCTCTCAGAGCTTCTGTTGCCTGAGGATAAAGTCCTATCTCCTCAGCAAGGCATTCAAGGCTACTGCCAACAGGGCCAGCTAATTACCCTCCAGCCACCCTCTTCCTCGTCCCTAGTGTCCAGCCCTCCTGAATTTCTTTCTGCTTACAAAAGGCACTGTATTTCCTTGAGCCTTGATGACTCGACCCTTCTAGATTTTTCTGCCTGGAATGTCTGGACCTTGCTGCCTTTAGCCTGGCTATGTTCTCTTCCAAAATTGAGTTCAAAGCCTCCTTCTTCCTGGCAGCTGTTCTGACATCTCCCGCTCTGGCTGGGTTAAGTAACAAAGTCATGGTCATTCAATGAACATCTCCCTCACCCAATGTGTGCCAGGCACTGGGAACACAGAGACAGATCAGCGGCTCCTTCCTTCAAGGCGCTCTCAGACCAGTGCCCAACATGCGAACTTACTCCATGGAGAGGCAGAGGGAGACGGCTGGTCCAGGCTGGGAGCCAGGAAACCCAGAGGAAGAAGGGATTAGTTCTGACCAGGAAATGAGGAGAGGCATCTCAGAAGAGGTGGCATTTGAGCTGGGAGGAGAGAGAAGGGCACGCCACATCGAGGGCAAGGCAGAATCAAAGGCAGAGTGGTATGAAACATCGGGGAAGTTTGAGCAATAGGAAAACGGGTGACTGGCTCTCAGTGGTGGGCGCTGGGCCAAGCCCTGAGCAGTCATTATCCCATTTCATCGTTAACTATTTGTGAAGTAAGTACTTTATGATCTCCCTTTACAGATGGAAAAACTAAAGTTTAGAGAGGTTGTTGAAGTTTAGAGAGGTTGTTTCCATGGCCAGGAAGTGGTGGATCTGTGTCTGCCTCACACCAGAGCCCATGTTCTTAACTACTCCACATGCAAGGATGTCTGCCCCTTGTATTAGGAGCAAAATGCTTCATGGAAGGTTATAGTTGCACAGGATGGGGCCGGAAGGTGCTGGGGCTCCAATGTGGGGTTGAGGAGTTTAGACATTGCCTTAGAAGCAGTGGGGAGCTATGGTGGGTTCCTGAAGGGGCATGGTCTGTCCTGAGAACTGCTAAGATTTCAAGCTGGTCTTGGCAGAGGAAATTAAGCTAGAGTTGGGAGCCAGCTGGGAGAAGGGTTGAAGCTGAAGATGAATTGACACCTACCTGCTAGCCACACTAGGGGTCTTTACCCCCAGAATGGCCAGCAACCCACAGCCCAAGGCAGCAAATCAGCCTGGTATGTGACCCAAACAGCAGATGCCACTCTGGACCTTTCCCCGTCCGGGGCTAGTGGAGCTGAGGTACTTGAACCTGACCTGGTGAGACGCCAGCTTAGAGGCCTGACCCAAACCATCAAAGGCCAGGAGTCAGAGCACTCTTTCTCTGGCCCAGATTAGAATGCTAAGAAGAAGCATCAGGAGATAAAGTTCAAGACCACTGACAAGCCTAGAAAAGTCACTTCACCTTTCTTAGCCCCAGTTTCTTCATCTATAAAATGAGGATGACAAAAATCCTTGTTTGTACCCAAGGAGGTATTGAGTGCAAAGTGGTTTTTATAACATGCAAGGTTGAGCCACGCTGAGGCTGTAGGGAAAATCTCTGAGACTTGTGGAAGCTCCTGTGGGCAGGTGCTTCAGCAATTTCATCTCCATCGCAGGGCAAACTTACGAAGAAACTGAGGCACAGAGAAATCAAGGTCTCCCTCAAGGCAACATTGCTGTAACGGGCCAGGCAAGGTTTGGCACCTTTGGTCCAATTCTAGAAACCACCTTTCCCATGAAAGGAAGGGGAAAATCACTGCTTTTGTTTATCAGTGCCCTTGGAGCGAGGTCCTGAGCTGAACACTGCACACCCTGGAACACTGGTACTTGTAACCCCTGTACAGAAGTGGAAACTGAGCCCAGAGAGGCTCAGAGATTCCCCCAAAGTTACACAGTCAGTAAGAAGCAGAGCTGGAATTTGAACCCAGGTCAGCCTGATACAGGAGGTCTCTCCTCGGAAAATACAATGAGGATGGGAGCCCAAGAAGGCCTTGGGTTCATACGCCCAATGCAAGGTGAGTTGGGGGTGGTGATGCCAGAAAAACCCTGGGCCAGCCTCTGGGAGGCTGTGGGTTTTCTGAAATGAAACCCGTAACAGGCAGCTTGTTGTTTCTCTGGCTTGGCCCCCTGCTTGGCCCTCAGGCTCAAGGAAAGGGAACCTGGCTAATGTAAAATCCTTCTGCCCAAGGACTCTCGAAGTCCCCTCCTTGTCCTCCTGCCACTTGGAGGCCCTCCTCTGCCTTGGTTGCCTGCCTTGTGTTTTCTCAGGCCCGGGCGGAGGAGTCCCCACGACGCCGGCTCCTCCACTCTGTCCCCCGCCTGCCCGCCGCTGGCCTGGGCATCTGCCAGTGCCGGCCGTCCCGGCTGAAACCCAATCCTCTGGGCCAGCCCGGCTGCTCACTAACAGCGGGCTGCATTGTGCGGCCGGGGCTTCGGGAGAGTTTGGATTCGCTGCTTGGGGACCCACTTAACCTCCGCAAAGGACAGGATGATGGATGGGGGTCTGGGATGGGGTTGCTGGGGGGGTGGGGTGGGCGGTAAATGAACACCAGGGCTTGCTGGGGAAGGAAAGGGAGGCAGGGACAGGAACGGTCCTTGGACATGTTAGGAGTCTTTTTAGTTCTCATGACAACCCTGAGGGAAGCCTGTAGTGTTCTCATTTAAACGTAAGGGAACAGAAGCGCGGAGAGGTTAGATGACCTGACTAAGGTCACACAGTGAGTCTGAAACTGAACCTAGGCCTCTCGCCTTTGGGCCTTTCTGACACACCAGGCTGCATCTCACAGCAGCGTCTGCCCAGTGATTTTTAATTCTTAAGACCCTTTTACTTCAACAAGTCCACATGCCCTTCACACCTATTAAGTAGGTAAAGCAGGGTAATCATGGCAGCTGGCATTACTGGGCACCCACCGCATGCCTGGCACTATGCTTTGCATTCTGCTTCCTCATCTCTTGAGATCCTAATGTGACCCACCGAGACAGGAACAACCATCACAACCACTTTGCAGAAGAGGAGAGGGACGCTCAGAGACGGGAGTCCCTTAGCAAGAGGAGGCAGAGCTGGACCCTCTCAGGCTGGCCAACGGAGGCAGGAGGCTTGGGCACCCCACTTGTTACGGCTAGCACCCCTTCTAAGCAGTTCTGAATATTGTGCATCTCCCCTCTGCCCTTCAGACACAGCCTCTGCAACACTCCTGGCCTGGCCTATCCTGCCTGGGATACTCAAACACATCCTTTGAGACCCATCTCAAATGTCACGGCCTCCGAGAAGCCTTCCCTGATGGTCTTGGCAGCAGGGCTTCCGCAGTTCCATGTATATTTCCCATCATCGTTCTTGTCACCCTGCTCTTCGATTTTCCTTTCACTTCAGGGCCTCTAACCTGGATGGCGAGTGCCTTGCAGGCAGGGCTGAGTCTGGTTCACTGTGGTGGCACCGGCCTCTCTGTTGAAACCATCTTACCCCTGATCACACAGGCTTGCCCAGACATCAAATGCTCTTTCCTAATTAAACCATCAGTTTTGGTATCTGGATGTTCCTCCAGGAAATATGGTCACTGGTTATCAAGATGACTCCAGACACTATATAATTCAAAGCGCTTGCTTTGTGCTAACTAACCACTGTGCTGAGCTGTAACACATATTTTATCCCTTGATTTTCACAATGCTTTATGAGACAGAATTATTATTGTCTCAATTTACCGCCCCCCTCATTGCCCATCTACCCATTCATCTCACTCATGCCATCCCTCTTTCCCATTCTATTCATCCAGTAATCCACCACCATTCATCCCCTCACCCATGCATCTAGCATCCTGCTTGTGTATCCATTCATCACCCGTACATCTTCCTACTGAAGAAACCTTCCTTCCTTCTTGTAGATGGTAGAAATAACCTTCAGAGAGGTTAAGCAACCTGCCCAACATCACACAGCTCGTAAGCGGCAGATCCAGGAGTTGAACCAGGTCCTCATTTAACCACTCTTGTCGTGTGGCCTCTTTGCTTTCTCACTTTATTTCTCACTGTCCTGTTACATGCAGGTTTAATCTTATAAGTCACCTCAAATCCTTTTGGATGTGAGTGGAGTGTAAATTACAAATCAATAAGACACAGGCCACTGTAAGTCCAAGCTGAGGTCTGTCAGGTTGGAGTCAATTAGCAAGCCTGCTGCAGGACCTGCTGGGACTGGATCTATTTGCCTAATTGGCACTGGTTTCCCCCAGTGAAGGACAATTAACTCAAATCCCAGAGCCTGGACCACCCTTCTGTTTCTGGGCAAGGTGTCAGGCATTTAGCTACATGAAATTTACTGTTCACTCATTCACCCATTGACCTATTTGCCCACTCATCCATCTATATTTGCAACCATCCAATCCTTGCAATCATCCATCAACTATACTGACATTTACCTACTTATTATATTTACTCACTCACCCACCCATCTATATCTATCGGTCACCCCACACAGCCACCCACTCATCCACCTACCTATCCATTGAGCCACCCAATCCAAGCAGCCATTTATGAAATCATCCTGCCATCTTGCCTTCCACCCATCCGTCCACCTACCCTCTCGCTCCGAGTGTCTATCATTCCTCCACCCATTTACCCACCTACCCATATACCTCACATCCACTTAGTTATTCATCCTTCTTTCCACTGAACCAACCCCCTCCTTCCCTCTCCTTCCTTTTCTCTCTTCTTTCTATTAATCTATCTACCTGTCCATCCTTACCTACGTATGCATCCATGCACATCATACATCTGCTGTCCACACCTCCCATACAGCCAGCCTGCATTTGTGAATACCTACTGTGTGCCAGGCCTGTGCTAAGTACTGGAGAATCAAAAATAGGCACTGTCACAGATCTCAAGATACTTGCTGATTTGGAGCCAACCCCAATCCCAGTGACTACAGACTTTCTAAGCTCCAGACTCCATGCTTGGATTTGGCCCCTTGCTCAGTCTGGTACCCTGGGTTCTGTTCTGCTGCCTCTGAATCTGGCTCCACTCTGCTTCCAGATAGCCTATCTCACCAGGGCCCCACTTGGCCTGTAGACCTGTTTCCCACATCACATTAGGCGTGGACATGGCCAAGGCTCATTCTATTCCTACAGAGGTGCCAGTGAATAGGAACATGAGCCCACATCCAGCCTCACTCTCAGCTTGGCCTCCGTTCCACAATGTGCAGAGAGGACTCCGAACTCCCCACATAATCCCACAGCAAAGGAGGGACCCTGACCCTGCCTGCAGATCAGAGGAGACTTCTCCAATAAGTGACACCTAGTCTGAACCCCAAATATTGAGTAGGAGACAGCCAGGGAAAAGGAAGGAGGGAAAGGGGAAGAATTGAGAGAAGGAGAGAGGATGCTCCAGACAGAGGGAGCAGCTCATACAAAGATTGGGAGGATAGAATGAGCAAACCCCAGCGGGGGGCTGCACGAGAGCAAAGGAAGGCCTAGGAGAAAGAGAACTCCAGATACTGCAGAGTCGTGAATGCCAGCTTGGGAGGCTGAGACTTCGCCCTAGAGCCAGCCGGCATCCACTGAAGGGAGCCCTTACTCAGCTGTCACTGAATTCCCTTATGGAATGGATCCATTTTTATAAGAGGAAATTGCAGCTCAGGGATCAGAGAGGTACAGAGGGCTGTCCTAGGCCACAGGGCGGCTCCGAGCAGAGCAGAGATTTCACCCCAGGTCTGATGGCTCCAACGCTCTTACTTTTTCTGAGAAGAGCTGTTGCCCAGGAGGAGATGTTTCCAGAATGCCTGCATCCTTTCTACATTAACGCTCCCCTCCAGTCCAGCCTCTGTGACTCTCGGCAGTGTGGATGCAGTGACAGAACACCCCAGAGTGCCATCTCTGCTTGGCGTGACTCCCCGGGCTCACTTGCCAACAGCACCTGGCATCTCAGGCAGTTAAGCAGGCACAGCTCTGCTGGGGCGTTTTCTTGTGTGTCAAGGTTTCTCAGGAGAGTTGCTCAGCAATTTCCCATCATCATCTTCACGATCAGAGCCTCCATGTCCCCATCATCAGTTACCGTTCATTTCTTACCAACCTGATACCCTGAGAGGTAATGCCAGGCAAAGAGCCAGGCCTGACAGCTCCCGGCATGAGCTGGTGGAGCTCCTGACACAGCTGGGCATGGAAGGGTTAGAGGTAACAGGAAGGGTCTAAGAAGGAGCAGGGCCAACCTCCTGTCAGAAGCCTTCAGGGGCTGCATGGAATGGAATGAGTCTTCAGGACAAGCAAGGAGTGTCCTCTGCTGTTGCCCTTCCACTGGAACCCTGGAGGAGCCCCTTCAGGTGATATGGCTACATTGCTTCTCTGGGATCCCACACTGGGGTTCCCCCTCACCAGGAATTCTATACTGGTGGTGGTGGCAGCAACCTAGGGTGGCCTCATCAGACTAACCGACGCTGGAAGCAGGCTCAGGAATTCCTGCTGTAATTAGGAAATTGGATCTGGAACCTCAAACATCTCACCACACTGGCATGCGTCCTGCTGGGTCAGGATGCTTCTCTGATGGGGTTAAGGTGTGTGGTGGGTGGTCCCCTCGGTTGATGGGGGCTCCCAACTCCTGCTGTTGGCCCTTTCCCCCATCCCCACAGCACTATAGCCTCAGCGACCCCATCTGAGAAATGGGAGCAGCAAATAACACCTACTCACAGGTTTAGATGCAAAGTTCGTAGCACAAGGCCTCTCACGGTCAGCTTGGCTTAGGAGAGGTTAGTATCACAAGCCTTATCACCCCTTATTCACCCTGATGCCAACAGGATTGAGAACAGCTCCCAGAGATACCTTTGGGGTGAAGAGGGACGGGTGGACTGGGATAATAATCACAATCCTAACTTCTAGCCAACCTACTGGGAACTACTATGTATTGGGCACTGTGCTAACTACTTTTTGTAGGTGAAACCGTGTGGTCCCCATTTAACAGATGAAGAAACTGAGGCTCAGAGAGAAATGTGGCTTGCCTAGGGTCACCAAGGAATTGGTGGTAGTGCTGGGATTCCAAGCGTCATTTGGGGCTTCCTTCCTGCTGCCTTCCTTCAGAGCTCAGAGTCCCCTGTGCTGGGCCTGGCAGGGAGCGTTAACTTGGCCTTATTTAAAGTTGCAATTATCTGTCCCATTTCCCACTGGCTGCAGCTGAGCTCTCTGGAGAGGTGGGAAGATCCTGATGGAGGATGCCATGAACAGGGAGTTCCTAAGGAATCCTTCATGAGCCTCTGCCTGAACAAGCATGGAGGTCCCCTTATCACACCTGGTCTCTCTCCCTTCTGTCCCTGTTGCAGAGAGCAGACCAAGCCAATGAGGGGTTCCCCAGGGTGGGGAGGCTCCTTCTCAGTTCTGCTGAAGTTGTAACAAAAACACACCACAGGTGAGGCCTAAGGGATTGTTAGGAGGCAGCATGAAGGTAGCACCCAATGTAGAGATGGGAAGACCTTGCAAGGCAGCCTGGAAGCAATGTGTGGGGTCTAAATCTCAGAGCAACACAGACCTAGAAAATGGGTCCTAGAAATCCTTTTGAGAGGAGGAAAGATGGAATTGGGGAAGAGGCCCAGGGTTGGAGCAAAGCAGAGTAAAGGTGTTCAGAGTTTTCAGCCTGTGACTGCCTCCTGAATGCTTTACAAGGGGGTGGAGTACTACAGGAGCTCTGTTATGCAGATGAGAGCCTCAGAAGAGAAGGTCAAGGTCACCCGTCTACCCCTTAGTGGTGTGGCCAGAATTGGTTCCCAGAATGCCTGGCTCCAGGTCCCACCAGACCAGACTTCCATTCAGACACACACCCCTCCCTTGCTCCTGCACACAGTTCTCAGCACTCCTGCCTACCCTCCTTGCCTCTCCTCTCCTCCATTCAGCTCCCTTCCTTACTGAGCAAGTGCCTCCTGTGAAGTCTACCTCTGCTACAGCCCTGCCTGACTGGTGAGGGTGACACCCAGATGTCAGGTCCAAACAACAGCACAGCACAGCACGGGGCACTGAGGGCGTGGGCTCAGGAGCCATCTGCATTTGAGTCCCAGCAGCCCCAGGCAAGACCTTACTTCCTTTTCTGAGCTGTGGAATGGGAACAAGATTAGTACCTGCCTCCCTGATGACCATGACAAGATCATGCACTTAAAGCTTTCAGCCCAGAGCCTGGCTGTAGTAAGTGCTCAGTAAAACTCTGACTGTTGTCACTATGACTCAAATTTCTGTGCAACTTGGCACAAAGCAGTCATTCAGTAAACAGAAGTGATGATACTATTATTATCAACACCAGCCAGGCCCCTCTGGCCAAGACAGAGGCAGACAGAATAATTGCCCCCAAAGAGGCCCATGTCCTAATCCCAAAACCTAATCCCTAGAACTTGTCAATGATACCTTATATATCAAAAGGGACTCTGCAGATGAGATTAAATTAGGAATCTCGACATAGGGAGATTATCCTGGATCATCCGAGCAGGCCTAGTGTAATCATGAAGAGCCTTTTAAGAGGGAAGTGTAGTGTCAGCGTTAGAGAGCCGTAATGATGGTGGCAGAGGTTGGAGAAGGAGCCACTAGCTCTGGAATGCGGCCTCTAGAAGCTGGAAATGGCAAGGAAAGGGCCTCTCCCCTAGAAAAAGCCCCCTGGAAGAAGTGTGGCTCCACCGACATCGACCTCAGTTCAATGAAACCCATTTCAGATTGCTAAACCCCCGATCTGTAAAATAAGAAATTTGTATGGTTTGAAGCCACTAAGTTGGCAGTAATTTGTTAACACCAGTAAAGCAAAGTAACAGACCATCCATAAGGGAGGAAGCAATTGTCTCCCCTACACCAGCAACGGCTCAATCTGTGAACCCTGCAGACTCATTCCCCACTGCTGAGAAAGAGCCCAGACGCTCTGCGGAGGGTGTGGGGCTCTGGGGAAGGTCTGCACACTTTGGGTCACAGCTGTAGTCGAAGGGGACCCTCCCCCTGTCTCTGTGTGCCCATTGGGGAGAGGCTGAGGCTGTGGTGAGGCCGATTTTGGTCCTGGGTACCTGCTCACTGGTAGGCCCAGTGATAGCCCCATTCTGGAAGAATGGGAATACAGGGTGGGGTGGGCTGTCTCGGGGCTATTGTGTATTTAGTTGTTAACCACCGTGCCAGGCCCTGCCAAGGACCTAACCTTCCCAAAACTCTATGAGGCAGGCTCGGCGCCTGTGGCTCAAAGTGGCTAAGGCGCCAGTCACATACACCTAAGGTGGTGGGTTCGAATCCAGCCCGGGCCCGCCAAACAACAATGATGGCTGCAACCAAAAAATAGCCAGCAGTTGTGGAGGGCCCCTGTGGTCCCAGCTACTTAGGAGGCTGAGGCAGGAGACTTGCTTGAGCCCAGAAGTTGGAGGTTGCTATGAGCTGTGATGCCACAGCGCTCTACCCAGAGGGACAGCTTGAGGCTCTGTCTCAAAAACAAAACAACAAAATAAAACCTCTATGAGGTAGAAACTATTATTATCTTTTTTTTTTTTTTTTTTTTTTTTTTTTTT
>NW_003852404.1:2744406-2776328 GCF_000181295.1 Otolemur garnettii
CACCTTAGGTGTACGTGGCTGGCGCCTTAGCCGGTTGAGCTATAGGCGCCGAGCCGAAACTATTATTATCAAGCCCATTTTACAGATAAAGAAAGTGAGGCTCACAGAAGTGAAGCAATTTGCCCAAGACCATCCAGCAGGATGTGGTTGGGCTTCTGCTTGCACAGGCCCAAGCCACTCTGGTCCTCCATGGATACGTTGTCCACTCTCAGGCCACTTACATCCTGCCAATGGACCTCTGCTCTGGACCTGGTCATGTGGACCCTGGGGTGCTTTCTGCTCCAACACTCTCTGGGCCTCGAGGTAGGAATCCTGCCCAGGAAGGGTCACAGATACAGGCTGCTGCAGGGACCTGGACTGTCAGGAGGAAGGGACGTTGGAACTCACTGGGAACTAGCACTCCATGACAAATGCCTCCCCTTTCTTGTGAGGAGCAGCAGTCACTGGTGCAGAGCCCTCTCCCCTATGTTTCCTGCAGGTCGGGCCATCGTGTCCCCATTTCACAGAAATCACAGAAATGAGATAGATTATAATAGGGGCCACTGGGGGAGCCCCTGTCCATGCCAGGTACTAAGATAAGCACTTGCTGATGTTTTATTTTATTCCCTCACACATCCCCTAGTGGGAAATTCCTAAATCATCCTAATTTCCAACTAGGACATGAGGGTTCAAAGAAGAGAAGGGGCTTCCCTAGGTCACACAGCTGGGAAGGGGCCAAGTTGGGAGTAGGGGGCTTCTTCACACCCACTCTCTAGTAATAACCTCATATAGAGATAGACCCAGACAGGCTCCTGGCTTGCTCAAGGTGCAGGGATTCAGGGCAGAGGTTTGCAGGGAGATGGGTTTCCAGGCTTTCTTTCTGCCACAGCGTGTCCTTATGACATCCTCAGGAGGTGGAGGCCCCAATTGAGGGCTCTCAGGCCCTGGGAGGGCTGAGGGTGTCCAGACTCTGTTCAGAGACACACTGCTTTGATTCTACCTCTTCCGGTAGGACACCAGCAGCTGGGAGCTAGGAAGCCAGAATCAGGGGTCCGCAGTGGCCCTTGGTGCCACCAGGGACACTGCCTGCACCCCAGCCCCTTCCCATAAGCCACCAGGAGACGTTTGCCTCAGATGACTCCGGGTGTGTTGGTGCCAGGCTAGGCGTCTGCCGCAGCAGGCCTCAGAGCCCCGCTCGGAATCCCAATTGAGCTATTTTTAATGTGCTTCAATTTTCATTTTCTTTTATTGGAAAACACAGATGATGACTTGCTGCCCCCTCACACACACTGAGCAAGGCGCCGACAGGGAGAGATGCGCAGCAGACACATGTACGCCCCCCTCCCTCAGCTGGGGAACAAGAGCCAGCAACCACATCCTGCTGCTGCCCGGGCCTCAGTTCCCCCATCTGTGAAATGGGCTTTGCTCAGGCAGCTCAGAAAGTCCCTGCCACTGTACACTCTCTCCAAGCTGGGCACAAGGCTCCAACTGGGGGTTGGCAGGAACGGGCAGCCAGTGTCAGGGGCACAGCTGCCGGGGAAATGAGGTCTGGAAAGGAGGAAGGAAAACTGCTGGCTGCGAGGAATGATCTTCGTCAACACTCCCAGCCACGCTTTGACGTTTTCCTGCTGCCGTTTTGCAGATGAGGAAGTGGAGGCTCAGGAGAGCAGAAGCACTCCGCCCAAGAGCCAGTGGCTGACCCAGGCCTATGTGAACGCAACTCTGATGCTCCTACTCACCCCTTTCCAAATTATTCCCCTCCAGATGCTCTGTTATTTATTTTTTTCCATTATAAAAGCAATACATGCTCATTAGAGACAATTTGGAAAATAAAGCAAAGTCAGATGGAAGTGTAAAGTACAAAATAATAATTATCTCCCCCGATGCTCCCTCCCCCGCTCCACGACCACTGCCAACATTTTGGTGTGTTCTTTCCACTCTTTGTTTTTTGCTTCCCATGACTTGTCACACTTTTAATATTGTTTGTTGGTGGCACAGGGTAGCAGCCGGCTGTGCATCACAATGGCCTTGGGGCACTACTAAAAAAACACCCATCCTGGCATTCCCTCATCTCCACACCACCAAAGGAGTTAGAACCATGGGGACAGGCTAGCCATTGGCCGCTGGGAGTCTGTATTTTCTTTCTTTTTTTTTGAGACAGAGTTTTACTATGTCGCCCTCAGTAGATTGCCATGGAATCACAGCTCACAGCAACCTCAAACTCCTGGGCTTAAGTGATTCTCTTGCCTCAGCCTCTTAAGTAGCTGGGACTACAGGTGCCAGCCACAACACCCGGCTATTGTTTGGTTGTAGTTGTCGTGGTTGTTTAGCAAGCCTGGGGCCGGGTGCGAACCCCTCAGCCCTGGTGTATATGGCCAGAGCCTTAAGCACTGAGCGATGGGCGCTGAAGCTTCCCAGGTGATGCTGATACAGCCACCCTCGGGCAGCCCACAGCCCTGTGCATGGCCAGACACAGCTGACATCACCTGGCTGGGCTACAGGCTGAGTGTAGCCTTGGCTCAGTGTATTCACCTCTCTGAGCTACAGTCTCCGTATCTGGAAAAACGGGACCTTCCTTTGAAGGCTGGTGGAAAAGATGAGGGAAAAGGCTATGCAGGACTTTATGCTCAGCAGAGACACAGCCACCCACTCAAGGCTGTCATTATAACTGCCCCAAGGCCACTACAAGTGTCCTAAGACCATATTCTGGGGTGGGACAATCGGTAGGCCCTTGGAGCAGAGGGCTTGTTTGGCCTGCTGTGTCTTGGCTCTCCCCCGCCCCATAATATTGCCCCCACCCCTACCCTTAGATACCAGAACATGGCACGCCCCCTCCCTCCAGTGGTTGAGATGACAGGAAGCAGATTCTTAGGGGATCAGGTCTGGGGCAGGTGGAAAGCTGCTCCTAGAGGATGGGGTGGGAGCACTCGAAGCTGGAGAGAGGGGCACAGGTGGGGCAGGAGGAGCTTTCAGAGGCAAAACCACAACTAAGGTGATCAAGGCTCCACCTCCACAGAGATGTCCCTGCCCTTTAAAACCGGGCCCCCACTAACATACCAGGAATGGACCTGAGTCCAAAGTCCTCCTTCACCCTGAGCCCACCCTACCTGCCAAAATTCTGCTCAGCCTTCCAGCCTGGGCTCTCTCAGCCCCCTCTCTGTGAGTCCCCACCCCGTCCCCTAACCGGAATATAATTATTTCTGAGTGCCCCATTCCCACCCAACTTGGAGGCCTAAGAGGGCAAGGCTGGGTCAGATTATGCTCTGAATACGCTAAGCATGAACTTCTCTGCGTCTCAGTTTTCTCAGCTGTAAAATGGGTGAGTTGTGTTATCTCTTCGACTTGCCTCAGAGACCTGGCGTCTCTACCAAGTGAGAGGATGCATTTGAAACTCTAAGCACAAGCCTTAGGTTGGCTGGCAGAGAGAGCGTGGCATGGAAGGACCTGGGGCAGGTTCTCTCCTGCTCCCCACCCTAGACCAGCTGTCAGAGGCCATGGGCTGCAAGAACCATCAGGCAGCAAATGTGGCATGGTTAGGGGATCCCCTCAAGAGGATGCTATGCCATCAAGGAAGGTGAGCAGCTAATTGTCTCTTGTGCGAATGACAATTCCTCTAAAGCGTGTCACAGAATACAGTGGGTCTGTGTGTTGGAAGGGGTGGGAATGGTTTTATATTCTCTGTTCAAAGGCTCAGGGCTCGGCTCAGCACCCGTAGCACAGTGGTTACAGCACCAGCCACATACACTGAAGGTGGTGGGTTCCAGCCCAGCCAGACCAGCTAACCAACAATGACAACTGTAACAAAATAGATGGGCGTTGTGGCAGGGGCCTGTGGTCCCAGCTGCTTGGGAGGCTGAGGCAAGAGAATCACTTGAGCCCAAGAGTCTGAGGTTGCTGCGAGTGACGCCGTAGCACAAACATGGTAAGACTCTGTCTCAAAAAAGAAAAAAACCCAAAAAACAAAAAAACCCAAAGGCTCAGGGCTACCTAGCCAGCGAGGCAGCAGGCAGAGTTATTGGTGTGGGCCTAGCCACGGCTGAGCCTCCTTCACACATTAACTGCCATGTGAGTTGTATTATACTTATTCTAGTTTTCAGCTGTGAAGCATATATAACTTATATGTCTTTTGACCTATCTTTTTTTTCTTTTTTTTTTTGAGACGGAGCCTCAAGCTATCCCCGCGGGTAGAGTGCCATGGCATCACAGCTCACAGCAACCTCCAACTCCTGGGCTCAAGCGAGTCTCCTGCCTCAGCCTCCCAAGTAGCTGGGACTACAGGCGCCCGCCACAAAGCCCAGCCATTTTTTGGTTGCAGCCATCGTTGTTGTTTGGCAGGCCCGGGCTGGATTCGAACCCGCCATCTTAGGTGTATGTGCCTGGCGCCTTAGCCGCTTGAGCCACAGGCGCCGAGCCTTTTGACCTATCTTGATCCAATAAAACACTCTGGCCCAAAGAAAAAAAATTTTTTTGTAGTGTGGCAGTCAATGTGTTAAAAGTGACAGCAATGGAATTGGGCACAGTACTTCACAGTTTGCAAGGCACTTTCCCACCACTGGCTCCTATCTCATTTTTTCTTAAGACAGCCCTGCAACGTGGGCATTCATTCATTCATCAACAAGCTCTAACCCTTGGGGTGAGGCAGATAATGGGGGCCGAGGCGGGTGGGAAGGAGACGGGGCAGACAGACCATTACTAAGTGCGATAAAGGGTAATGGGATCCCCGTCTGAGAGGTGTACAGGGCATGCATGAGCCACACAAAGGAAACAGGCAAGCTTTACTACCCCCATTTCACAGTTGCGGTAACTCTGGGTAGTGGTTCAGGGAGGCCCAGGGTTTTGCCCTCCGTGATCTGTGGCCAAGGTAGCCCCTGAGTCTAGTGCCCTTTGATGATGCTTCATGGCAGGTGAGGAGGCGAGGAAAATAGCTGGGGAAAAAAATATTCCACGCAGAAGATATAGCAAGTGTAAAGGCCCCGAGGAGGGAATATTCATTATCTGATTCAGTCACTTTCTATATGTTCATTACTTATCTAGTTAACTCATCCATCCATCCATCCGCCTGTCCACCCACCAGACACTGGGGGGGCCCTCCATGGGTCCCAGACTCTGTGATGAAGGATGAGGACATGAAATGGTTCAGACAATTGGTCCAACCTCACAGATTATAAAAGCTTAAGGTGCCCTCTGAGAACACTTATCCCTACCCACCATGTTGCAGAGGGGGAAACTGAGGCCCAGAACAGGAACCTAATTATGTCCTTGGCTCTCTTTCTTCTCCATCTAGTCAAATCTTGTCCCCCTTCAATGGTCACTGCCTTTGAGAAACCCTCCCTGTTCGATCCCACCTGCCCCAATGCTCCCTGGAACCTGTCTGCACCCACATTATCCGGTGAGCTCATGCTGGGGTCCTGCAGAGGGTGGGGCTCTCGGGATAGGATGAGCCAAGCCCTGGGCACCCTCAGACCCTCACAACAGCAATCCACCACAGCCTATGAGCATAGAGAAGGTACACTCTCGCTCCAACATCTCCTACCATTACTCTGGGTTTTAAGAAACATTTTTAAGTGAAAAAAAGTATATGCTTATTATGACATATTGAAACAATAGAAAGGGAGAAAGCGAAAAGTCAAAGCTCTTTCCCCAGAAGCCGTCACAATTAGGTATCACTTAGACATTTTACCGCACGGGAAAATGTATTTATAGAGGCATAAATGCATATTTATTCCTTTGAAAGTTGCAAATGGAATCATACACAGCACGCTTTGTATCATAGACATCTCCTGAGCCTGGTATAGAAGCTTCCAGCACATTCTTTCTACGGCCTCCTCATGTCTAAGGTTCTTGTGTGAAGCCCTTCTCTGCTCACCCCCCAGGGTGTCTGTGAGAAGAAACTGAGGCAGCAGGTGCTGCCCTGTTCTGGACCTGGCTCAAGGAAGACCTTCAGGAATGGTGAGCAGAATAGTGTGGGGTGGGTTCCCAGGTGGGCTGGAGAACATCCTCCGGCTCTCCCCTCTCCCACCAGCCCCATCTCAGACATCCACTGCCTCTGCTGTTTCCCCACACCTCATAAATCTGCAGGGGGACAGGGCTGATCAAGCCAGCCGGGACACCCTCCAGAGACTCCCCGATAAGGCACACACAGCACTGGCAAAGGAAGGCGGCCAGGTCTGGGGGCCCACTCAGCACCTCAGCCCTGGGCCCTGACCCAGAGGCCCTGGTCCTAGGGTCCTGGGGTCGGTCTGACTGAAGGCCCCCTGTGCATCCCTCAGGGGACCTTCCCAGGCCAGCTGCCCAGCTAAGCTTCCTGCCTCCCCTCTGGACCTTCCCGTTGCCCATCCATCCTGAAACCGCAGCCACACAGGCCTTTCCTGAACACCCCTTTTATCATGTCACTCCCTGCTCATGACCCACCAGTGGCTCCCCAGCGCCTGTGGGAGAAAATGCAAACTTCTTCCCCCGGAATTCCTGAGCCAGCCCCAGCCGCCAGCCCCCCACCCCCACCCCAGAAGTCCTCGGCTCCCATCCCTCAAAACTCAGCCTCAAAACTGGTGGTTTGGCTCCTTAACCACATGTTCCCACTTTCTCTACTTTACCTGAGTCCATGCAGTGAGCATCTGAGTGCCCAGACTCAGAATATGGCTGCACCCCCACAATGGTGTGACCCTGGTCACATCACTTATGCTCTGGGACAAAGAACTATCTAGTGTTGTTGGGAGGGTTGCATAAGATGAGCTCTGCAAATTGGAGGCACAGGACCTGGCCATTCATAAGGACTAAATAAATGTTAGTTTCCTTTCTTTCTTCACTGTACCTAATAATATTAATAATAGTACTAGCAAACAAACATAGCGCTTGTGCCAGGCACAGTTAGAAGCATTTTTGTATCTTATTTAATCTTCTAAACACTCTTTCAAGACAGGTCCTGTCTTATCCCCATTTTATAGATGAGAAAACTGAGGCACAGAGCAGTGAAGTAACCATCCACAGTCATGTGGCCATTTTGAGGGCCGAGTGAGGATTCAAACCCAGTGCATCTAGATCCCCCCAGAAGTTCCTCCTAGTGAGATGGTTCCCCTCTCTGTCCTGTGTCATTCTCCTAATATTAAAAATTTAGAGAGTCACCCTGAGGGCACTCTGCACCTGGGGGCACGGGGAGGAGGAAGGGAGGCCAGCTGGACAGATAGGCCTTTCTGAGACATTGGCTTCTTTCTCCGGATTTCAGCTTGGGTGAAGGTAGCCTTCCGTCCATTCAATTTTGGGGATCCCTCTCCCCTGCATCCATCTAAAAATATTTCCTTTTTTTTTTTAATGGTGAAAGGGAGCATAAATACATTGAGGGAAGGTAGGTCAGTGCAGTGAAAGGAGATGCCATTTTTCTAGCTTGCCACATGCCTTGGACAGGTCCCTTCCCAGCTCTGGACTCCAGTTTTCTCCCGGGTACAGTCTGCGAGGGGATTTAGTGGCACCTGACACGGCATTCTAGGACGCCGTAAAGTGAGAACGATTTCCCCTTAATTCTCTTCAACCCCCTGATTCCTCAAAGAGAAAGTCTCCACTGGGGCTGCTGAGACTAACACCTCTCTGACATGTGCTGGTCTTTTTTAACAAAGAGAGAGCGGGAGAGCGGGCCTCAGGCTCAGGGCCTTGTGCGGAGCCGCCTCTGGTGCTCAGCTCCACAATAGGCCCTTGCGCTATCTCTGCCTGTCTCCTGGTGCCCATCGCTGGTACCCTGAACCCTTATCTCAGGCTCCCCTCCTTTCTGTGGGAGCCCAGTCACAAAAGAGAATGAGCATCATGCTTGCTGGAGCTGAATGGAATCACCCTGCCCCGTTTCTGTCGTATTTATAGTTACGGTTACCTTCTGTTTGTGCCAAGAGATGCTGGTGTTTTATTTACGACAGGGATATGGACTTTCCATCTTAATACATTTACTCCAGTAAATAGCAAAGTGAGTCATTTACACAACAACACTGAGAACACAGCTCAGGATGGTAGAAATTGAGACTGACAACTGGGAAACACGAGACAAAAAGGTTTCTGAGCTCCTTCAAACCCTAACATTCTGCTTTGGCTCAGAGACATTCCTGGTATCTCTGTGGGTTGAAAGAGATTCCTGCCTCTCTCTCGGGGTAGCCAGGATGGGTCCACTGTCTCCAGGGTGCTCCTTAAAGACCCCATGGCGGGGGGGGGGGTTCTGGCATACAGAGCACTCAGGCTTGGAATTTGGGGTCCCCTCAGTGGCTTGGAACCCCCAGGGCTCAATGCCAACTCTGACCTTAGTGTTGCTGGCTCCTGGAAAGGGGAAACCGAGGTTGGGGAGCAGGCTTGAAGTCCTTCCCATCTCTTGGGACATGGAACGAGTGGCCGAGGACTCATCTCTCCAATCTCAGCACCCTCAGGCTGGAGGCTGAGATTTGGGGAAGGCCCCTTCACCACATCTGGAGCTCATTATGCCGGGAAGCTAGAGAGGCGGAGGATATAAATGGGTCCAGCAAGAGTTTAGATAAATACTGGGATGATAGATCCGTACCAGGTTATTGAGGAGAAGTGAAAGGGGAAGTGAAAGGATGTTCAAGGAAGATCCTTAACCTTGTCAAGCTCCCCGACAAACTGTCCCCAGGAGGCCCGTCCACTCAGCAGCCTCATCTCCTGCCTCTCCCCCACATGTAGCCTGCACAGCCAAAGGCAAAGACAGCTCCTTCTCAGGACTCCAAGCTCTGGCCCGCCCTTGGACTTCCCCCTGGACTCAGCTCAGTGAAACTTTCCCTGACCACCCAGGCTGGGTTTGGTGCCTGATCTTTCTCCATCAGGGCACAGGACTGGCTTACTCACATGTCTGCCAAAGCCACTTGACTTGGGCCATGAGAGCCCAGCAGACGAGGACCCAGTGCATGGTAATTATGTGTCAAGAATAGCCACTGTTCATCAAGTGTTCACCATGGACCAGGATGTGTGCCAAGCATGTTCTATGCAGTGACTCATTTAATCCATACGACAACCAGGTGAGGCATCCCATTTTACAGATGAGGAACCTGAAGCTCAGAGAGGTGAAGCAACTTGTCCAAAATGCATAACTTGTTAAAATACATAAACTTAACTATGCACACAGCCAAGGAAGCAGGGGAACCAGGATATAAAGGTAGGGTTGCCCAACTCTGGGGCTCATGCTTTCTCCTACACCACGATGCCACACCTAGTAGTGGGTGAAAAAAAAAAGATTGTTGATGAGAAAAATAAATAGGAAGCGAAATGTCAGCCTGAATCAGATTCTAATCAGGCCCTTTTTGGAGGCTCTTACTAAAAGGTAGGTTTTAATTTCTTGTGTGTCTCTCGTGTCTGTGCAGTAATCTTAAAAGAGTTTTTCCCAGCTCGGCGCCTATAGCTCAACCAGCTAAGGTGCCAGCCACGTACACCTAAGGTGGCGGGTTCGAATCCCCAGCCCGGACCCGCCAAACAACAATGACGGCTGCAACCAAAAAATAGCCGGGCGCTGTGGCGGGCGCCTGTGGTCCCAGCTACTTGGGAGGCGGAGGCAGGAGACTCGCTGGAGCCCAGGAGTTGGAGGTTGCTGTGAGCTGTAATGCCACGGCACTCTGCCCAGGGGGACAGCTTGAGGCTCTGTCTCAAAAAAAAAAAAAAAAAAAAAAGAGTTTTTCCCAGTGATTTTTGTTTTTTGGGTCTACAAAAAGCATAAAGACAGTCATTAAGTAACAGCTGTAGAGCACATCTGACACTTCAGAGGACATTCATTATGTTTAAGTCTTATGATGACCCTGTGGGGTAGGTTTCACTCAACAGATGAAGAAACTGAGGCTGGGAGGGGACAATTCATGCACTCAAGGCCACATGGAACTAGTGAGTGGCCTGAGTCCAAATCTGCTATCCACAGAGTGAAATTCCAGTCCAGTGCCTGATTTTGAGTGACGCTAGCCCCCCACCTGAGGTCTTAGTTTTCTCATCTCTATAATGGGCACAATGACCCCAATTCATTCTCCACTTGCTAGGACCCTTGTGGAATGAAGCTGGTGCCCTCCATGACAAAAAAGGGCTCTGTAGTGAGGTGACTCTCAAAAGAGTAGTGACATCACCCCACCTTTCTATGCGGCAGGGACATGCATCCTTCGAGCCAATTGTCCTTGATTTTACACATCCCCTCTTGGCAGCTGAGGACAGCACAGCTTGGGGGCTAAGCATCCTCAGGGAGGCCACATAGTGGGTGTGGAGCACAGCAGGTCAGCTCACATCTCCCAAAACAGAGGCCATGGAAGCTTCTGGAAAGGCATGAAGGTAAGAAAGGTGAGCCGTGACCAGCAAGCAGGCTTTGGACAGAGCTCCCCACTCAGGCTGTAATGAGACCTAGGAGAGACGGCTGAGACATCTGATGGAAGTCAGCTCAGTGGTGGCCAAAATGCTGACTTGGGCTTGGGCCTTGGGGCTCAGACCTGCCTGTTCCGGGAACAGGAGAGATAACAGGCATCCTATTACAGCTCTGGGACACTTCTGGGCAGGTGCGCACGCCTCTGCACTCCTGCCATCTGGTGCCCCATCAGGAAGCAGACGGCAGGCGTAGGTGGCAGGTAAGAGCACCCATCTGCCCTGGCGGCTCACAGGCTCTCTCGGGCTGTGTGACTTTTGTCAGGTCCCATCCCTTCTCTGAGCTTCAGCTTCTTCCTCCAGCAACCGAAGGGCTTGGGACGAGCAGCGTTCTTCAAACTTCAGTGGCTCCTGGACTATTGTTAGGACTGTGGCCATATTCATGTAACCACTGGAACTACACTTTACTTTTAAATTGGCCCACTTATTTTAAACTGAAATAAATTCATTAGCAAAGGCAAAAAATCAGGTTACTACCAGAATTAGAAGAAAGGCAGCACCAATGCCTATAACCACAGGCAGTGTGGGAAGTGGTTAAGAGCATGGGCTCTGGGGCCAGGTTTTTGGGTTCGTAATCCTCGCTCTGACACTCACGAGATGTGTAATCTCACGCACGTTACTTAACCTCTCTGTGCCTCAGCTTATCACCTGTAAGATGAAGAATACACCCTATCTCATAACGCTGTAATGAGGACAAAATATTTGTCATATTTGTAAAGCACTTAGTGCTGTGTATGTGTGTTTAATAAAAATACATAAACTTAACTATGCACAATGAAAACAAGATAATAGGGCATTCGGCTCCCTAGCAGGATCTGAGCCCGAGGACTGCTTTTCCCAATTGAAAAGGGAGATTAGGGGCTGTCAGAGAGGTGTTAGAGACATGTTGGCAGGAAACAGACTTTCTCCGTGAGTAATCAGCAGGCGTGGAGGAAAAGGGAAGGGGAACTTTTTTACCGTGTGATTCAGCGTTATTTAATGCCACTTCCGTGTTCCCCCTGGAGACTGTTCTGCTCAACACTCAGGTAAACATGGGACTAAAGCACGTCTGAAGTCTGGCTCCGGTGACCCAGGAGCCAGACTGGGTCAAAGAGATGAGAGCAAACGTCTGATGCCACCTAAGGGTCTGGGCCACAGCACTCATCCCAGCCCATACCCCTTCACCCCCCTACCCCCCGCCCTTCACCTGCTGAAAAGTTCCTCCTGCCTTAGCCACCCTTGCCCTGGATTTTCTTGGGCAGCGCCCACATAAACTACCCCATTCTGTTTCTTTCTACAGAGAGGAGGCACATGATATTAGTTAAGAGTAAGGACTCTGGACTTTCAATTCCATTTCTGACATTTTTCGGGCTGTGTGATCTTAGGTAAGTCACATCCCTGCTCTGGTCCATTTTGTCATCTTCCAAAGAAGGATAAAACTACCCACCTCCGAGTGTTGTGGGGTGACCAATGACCTGATGCAGATTAGGTGATTTGCACAGCTCTAGGCACATAGTTAGCACTTGGTAGGTGATAGTTGCTGGTATAAATTAATTCCGAATTTGGAAAGAAACTCATCTGTCAAACCACGTGCCTTGACTATCGTAACTGCAGCACTTCTGAATGCATTCTCTCCTTATACCCATCCTCTGGTCTATATATAGTCTTTTTGGGTGGTTCATGGGGACAGGGACCAGCTGACTCAACTCACATAGGGTCTAAAACCCAATGAAGGTCCAGCTTAATGAATGAATGAATGAAGCAATGGCTCAGTGGACCTCAGCCACTCTGTAGACCAGTGGTTCTCAACCTTCCTAATGCCGCAACCCTTTAATAACCCTTTAACTAGTCCAAAGGGGTTGTGAGCCACAGGTTGAGAACCAATGCTATAGACAGAGAGGAGGTAGCCTTCTCTCCTTCTCTGTCCTGGGCCTTCTTTTCTTTTCCTTTCTTCAAAGAGAAGCGAGGAAGGACCACTTCCCTCTGTGGGAGGTGATGTCATATGAGATTCTGTGGCACCACACATCATGAAGCAGCTTCTGTCATCACCCACAGAATCAAACACCTTGTCTGAACCCCAATTCACTTCAGGTTTCTGCTGGATGTTCATGATGTGCTCAGAGCTGGGAGAGGCAGTGGGGTGGGGGCGGAGGTAGAGGTTTCCAGAAGAAATGCATATCCCAGTCCCTGCCTTCTGTTCCTCTTTTTTCCATGGCACCAACATCCTGGTAACCAGCAAAGCCACGGAGTACAAAGGAATGGGTGAGACAGGCCCTGATGGTAAGATCCCATAACGTGTGTAGTCCACCCTGTTGGTTTTCATAAAATACTATATATTTTGCTATTTCTAGAAAGAATTGAAGGGATGTAGCAGGATATTTGAATCAAACTTACATTAAAAAAAAAAAGCAGCCAAAAATCCACTCAAGTTAAGGGAAAGAGAAGTCTGCCATGAGCCTAAGTAGGAAGCAATGTTTTTTTCTGAGCTTCCCAGCAGCCAAGGTGAGAAAGGAAACAAGTTGAGAAGGGACGATGAAGAGAAACATGAACAAGAGTCACAGCTTCCTGAATGCTTACTTTGTGGCAGGCATTAAGAGCTTCACATATGGAAACAGTCTGAATGTTCACATAACCCAGTGAAATAGTTAATATTACTCACCCCATTGTGTAGATGGGGAAACTGAACCTGGAGAACATTAAATAACTTGCTTAAGTGGCTCACAAGTAGTGGAGTCAGGATTTGAACTGGGACCTTTAGCTTTAGAGCAGTGATTTTCAACTGGTGCACCACACCACACTGGTGTGCCATGAGAGGATCTTAGCTGTGCCTCAAAAATGTTTAAAGATCATTAATTAAATTATTTTCCAAAGAAGTTCAAAAAGCACAGTAAGGATATTCTTTTTTTTTTTTTAACTCATTTTTTGATCAACATCATTTAAGTGTGCCGTGGAAGTTTAACTCCAGGTTCAAGTGTGCCATGAAATAAAAAAAAGAAAGGTTGAAAAACACTGGTCTAGGCTCGGCGCCTATAGCTCAACCGGCTAAGGCGCCAGCCACGTACACCTAAGGTGGCGGGTTCGAATCCCCAGCCCGGACCCGCCAAACAACGACGGTTGCAACCAAAAAATAGCCGGGCGTTGTGGTGGGCGCCTGTGGTCCCAGCTACTTGGGAGGCGGAGGCAGGAGACTCGCTTGAGCCCAGGAGTTGGAGGTTGCTGTGAGCTGTAATGCCACGGCACTCTACCCAGTGGGACAGCTTGAGGCTCTGTCTCAAAAAAAAAAAAAAAAGAAAAACAAAAAGAAAAACACTGGTCTAGAGTAATACTGGTTCTCAGCCACGATGCTATTCTGCCAGGCCTTTACATATTTTGTGTGTGTGTGTGTGGCTTCACACAAATCTCCTAGGCGGGTGTTATTATCTTCACTTGCTGAATGAAGATAATAACAGAGAAGTGAAGTGATTTGCCCAAAGTTGTACAGCTCACAGTGGCAGAGTGGCATCACCCAACCTCATTGTCCTTTTCTTCTAGCACAGCCGTTCTCAACCTGTGGGTCACGACCCCTTCGGGAGTCAGAAAACACCTATTTCCGATGGTCTTAGGAACAGAGACACCGCTCCTCTGTCCGTCTCCAGGTGGGTCTGCCGACATGCAGATACGCCCACATACGAGTACCCGGCATGATGACATCATCTGTATTAAAGGGCCGCGGCATCAGGAAGGTTGAGAACCACTGTTCTAGCAGATTTGCTTAGCTCCACAGCACAACAGGTTCTAGAGCTCAGGCTACCGACAAAAGGAAGGGAATGAGTTCATTCCACGTGACGAGACAGGTCACACCTGAGTTCTCTTATGGCTGCACCATCCTGACGGCTTGCATGCCTGCTCTCCTGCAAGCTGCCCCTGCTTGAAGAGCTCCCTGATGACTGGGGGTCTGGCAATGCCAGCTCACAGGCCACATGCCAACCCGAGGTGTTTGCTTTGCTCCCCAGGAGTGGGTGAGTCATCAGGGTACCTGCCTCCCCGTGGCTGTGCAAAGACATTGGCAGCTGGGATTTGGAGGATCTCAAGCCCAGCTACATTTGTCCTACCAGGATGACAGGATGACCTGGAACGGTCTAGTCCGTCTAGACTCAACAAATCTTGATTCAAATCTGACCTTAGGCAATCCACATCCCCACCTGGGAGTAATATAAAGGATTAAATAATACAATTCAGTAGAAGCACTTAGCATAGTGTTTTGGCACATAGAAAGTGCTTAATAAACTCTAGCCATTACTAATACAATGAACTTGGCCTGGGCTGTCTGTGGCCTACAGCTCTGCTCACCATGATGGACAGACATGCCTCACGCTGGCACCCAGCCCAGTGACTGAGCAGAAGGCAGTTCTCCCCATCCGCTGGGGTTCCTGGGGTGATGCCTCTGCTACAGAACCCTGAGTTTCAATCTCAGCTCTGCCTCTAACTGGCTGTGTGATCTGGGGCCATCCAATCCCCCTCTCTGGGCCTCAGTTTCCCCCTCTATAAAATAAGAGGCTTGGACTGAGAGACCTGCCTGCTCTGACCACCTGTCACTTCCTTTATTTATCTAGCTTTGAAAGACCCCCTAGGAGGGAGGCAGGGCTGGTCCTGAACCTTTCCATGAATGAGGAAAGCAGGGTTAAGCTAAGAGACTGACACCCCAAGGCTGTTGTAGGTTAACAGGGTGCAGTGGGAAGTTGTATGGACATGGCCTCGGACAGAGTAGAGTCTGAATCCCAGCTCTTCCACTCGTTCGTGTGAAGGTCAAGAAGAAATCACTTCACACCTTCATGACCTGGCTTCTCCACCTTGCAGGTAGAGGGGAGACCTCCCTTGCAGTTGGTGGTCAGGATCTAGAATTGTGCCTGGAAAGCCTAGCACTGTATGTGATCCACAGTAGGTGGTCGATGGTGGAGGTTTTGTTATTCTTTGCAAAAGGCCAATTTCACGATCTCATCTCTCCCTTGCAGAAAACATTGAATGGCTTCCTATTTCTCCAAGTATGAAGACATACGGGTGGGGCTTGAATAGGAGCCCACAGGCCTCTCTGTCCTCATCCTGCCCTCTTCCTTCTCCACCGCCCAGCTCCAGCCACCCCAGGTCCTTCCAACCAGCAGTAGCACTCTGCTGGATCTTTGCTCAAAGCGCCTCCCCCAACTTGGTGCATGCTCCCTTTGCTTTGAGCCAGGTCAGCTCCCACTCATCTTTCAGGCTGTAGTGATATGTCACCACCTCCAGGAAGCCTTCCCCGGCCTCCCTTTCTAGGCCAGTCTCCCCTTACAACCTCCTTTAGAGCAGTTGTCAAAGACACAGTTGTCCCACATCTGTGAAGTTCGTTCTTTGATGACTGTCTGATCTGCCGCCAGGCTCTAAGGTCCATAAAGGCAGGTGTCGGCGAAGTCCCCCACCCCTGGCACAGTGCCTGGTCCAAGCAGGTGCTCAGTTGTTATTGGATTTCGATCAGAGCAGAGCCGATCGCTATGTGGTTGGAGGTCTTTCGCACCAAGCTTTGGTGACATGTTGAGAAGTTAAACATCATAAGCCTTCCGCACCCCCACTTTGCAGGCTGATTGTGGGGGTGTGGAAGCGGGTGTGGAGATAGCCTTTGAAAGATAAGCTGGAGACTGTTACCGAGACAAGAGGAGCGTCAGCTAGGCGCACCAGCCACATCCCCGGGCAGATGCCAGGCCCCCCTTCGCTCACAGCTGTCAATCGCTCAAGGCCCAGTCTGGGCCACGCTGGACAACGTCCACAAAGGCCCCCACTGCCAAGCACCCACCATGAGCCAGGGCCCTGCACAGATTGTAATTATCTCATTACATCCTCTCAATCCCCATGATGCAGGGATTTCTCACCCCCTTTTGGAAATGACGGGAACTGAGGCTCAGTGAGGTGCAGTTACTCCTCCAAAGTAAAACTTAGAAAGTGGGGAGGGATATTATTTGGAATTTTTATTCTTCATCCAGGTACAACTGATACATGGTAAGTAAAGTGCACAGATCTTAAGAGTACAGCTCGACGAATTTTTCAAATTATATACCTGCATGCCTACCACCTAGAAAGTTCCTCATGATCTTTCCTCGTCAATATCCTTCCCTCATCACAGGCAATCACTATACTGACTAATCACCACTAATCACCATTACTTTTGCCTATTTTTTAAGTGCCTCTACAGTAAGGGTGTCCAACCTTCTTACTTTTCTGCATTAGAAGAATAAGCATGGTCATGGGCGACATATTAAATACACAAATGCCAGCGAAAGCGAATTGGCTAAAGAAAGGTCTGTGTAGACTTTTCATGATATCTGACACCATAGATAGGGAAAAAATGTCCTCACAAAATCAGCAGGCAGCCTGCGGGCCGCAGTTTGGACACCCCTACATAAACACAGTCACTCGGTGGATCTCCTTTGGTGTCTGGCTTTTTTTGCTCAACCTAAGGATTGAGGAGTGAGATTTCGGCACTAGGCTGCATGTTATAAGCAGTTTGTTCTCTTTTTTTTGGAGACAGAGTCTTTAATGTTGCCCTCGGTAGAGTGCTGTGGCATCACAGCTCACAGCAACCTTAAACTCTTGGGCTTAAGCGATTCTCTTGCCTCAACCGCCCAAGTAGCTGGGACTACAGACACCCACCACAATGCCCAGGTATTTTTGTTGTTGTTGTGGTTGTCATTTTTGTTTTGCAGGCCTGGGCTGGGTTCGAACCTGCCAGCCTGGGTGTATGTGGCCAGCTTCCTAACCACTGAACTACGGGCGCCAAGCTAGTTTGTTCATTTCTGATGCTGCACAGCATTCCATCGTGTGAATAAACCACAATTGATCCATTCTTTGCTGATGGACATTTAGATTGTTTCCACTTTGGGGAACAATCTAAGTGTTGGGGCATGAACTTTCAACTCTAGTCTCTTCTGGCTAACACGTGTACTCATTTCTCGTAGGTGTCCACAGCTGACCCTTAAACACGACTTTGAACTGCATAGTCCATGTCTACATTAATTTTCTTCTGCCTCTGCAATACAACTGTGAGTTTATTCACATCCTTGCCCCAGTCTACTTCTTAGAGAAGCCATGATTTGGGGGGTTGATTTTATTATTTTGGATAAAGGGAGTCATCGTGTTAATAATAAAATATGATTGTATTCTTTTTAGTATTAGTGGATGATTTCCCTTAGAAACAAAATTCACAAATCAATTATAAACCTTTTGTCTGAACTCCTGTGTTGTAATTTAGGGGTTCAGATAAAGACAGCTTCCTTCCCTGCTGCCTGGATACCAGAGCCTGGGGGCCCCAGTCCACATGACACTACCATTTGCAGAGGTGGTGAAGGAGGCCTACCATGTACCAGGCACTGAACAGAGAGCTTTGGGCATCATCCCCTTTAATCCTCCCAAATGTACTATTAAGCACTGGTGACCATCCCATTTTACAGAGGAGGAAACTGAGGCTCAGAGGGTGAAGTGCCTCAGCCTGGGTCTAACAGGAAAAAGCTGATACTAGTGAGCTGGATGTTAGGGTTGCCATCATTGAGCCCTGGTTTGATGTGACCATTGACAGCCAGAGCACTCCCAAGACCACAATGCCCAGCACAGAGCTGGAGCTCAATAAAAGCTTGTTGGTAAATGAATGACTAAATGAATGTAGCTGAAGTCAACATAGCAATGGATCCCTGGACTAACCTGGGGGTTGAACTTCTCTGCCAAGAAAGACATCAAAACACTTAGAACAGAAAGTCAATAAGCCCTGTTCTCTTTCTGATCTAGGAGAGGCCCAGGAGCTGGAGACATTGGATAGAGCTCCAGCTTTCAGCTTCACCGCCCCCATCTGTTTCTACCAACATTCTCCCCACATCCTAACTGGTCCTAGGCCCACCCTGAATTCAGACAGGGCTGTCTGTCTTGTTCTAGGCATCCTCCTATACCAGCTGGGACAGTCTTGATGTCAGTGACTCTGTCTTGACCACACTATGAGTCCAGAGCTTTGCAGGCCAACCCAGCTCCTGGGCTCACATTAGCCAGGAGGGTGATATGGATGGACCCTGGGAGCAGCAGCCTGGGTCTGACCTGGGGTTGGATCCACCTATCCACTTATCCAGAGGCCTTGGGCAAGCTCTTCTGTCTGAGCAAGCTTCACTTTTCCCATGTGTAAGAGGACGAGTTTGTGAGTAAAATAAAAACGGTAGAGGAGATATGGGTGGTGAGTGCAAGCCACCTCCAAGAGGCCAAGCCTCCCTCGCTGGAGGCAGGGATTGGTCTGAATGTGGGTGCTCAGGCTGCCCATGGACGTTGGCAGCACAGAACCAGTTCAAGTACTGATTCTACCATGCCCCCCTATGGGGACAGGTGTTTTAACAGCACTGAACCTCGTCTTTGAAACAGGGAGGAAAACAGAGCCCTCCTCAGAGATGGGCATGTAAGGCAATGACCCCAGTGTTGGCACATTTTCTGTTCTCCTGCAGGTTAAGTATTCTTGCTGCTCTTGCTGTTGCACTGTGCCATTGTGAGAAATTGATGGTGTTTGTTTCCTGGGAAGAAAACCAGGCTGCTAAAGCAAATACATCCCGCCTTCCCTGAGCCTTTCTGCCTTTAGACCACACCTCCAAACAGGAGGAGCAGACGGGCAGCTCAGTCCTTTGACTCTGCAGTATTTAAGTGCCTACTATGTGTCCAGAGTTACAATGTGTGTCAGGCCGTGGGCTCTGTCTAACAGGTCATTATAGTAATTTGGTGAGAACACCTTATCTCCCAGAGAGAGACAGGAGGGCTCGGGATTTAGATAAGAGGGAGCCTGGAGGCCGCAGGTCTGAGGGAGGGCAGCCAGGTGTCAAGAGGGGAGGGAAAACAGATGGCAGCTCTAGGATTTAGGGAGTTTTACTTAGGAGGAGCATAAATGGAGGGAAAGGGCTTGCAAAGCATCAGGCTAGGGAGACAGGTCCAGCATCCGCAGGAGAGAGGGAGATGTCTCCCAAGGCTGCTGCTGGAGGGAGATCAAGGCACTAGACAAAATCAGAGGATGGGGGGCCTCTAAGGCTGGCACCCCCTAGAAGGATGGGACCTGTGCCTTCCACCATCACAGGGGAGGCCAGGGGATGAGGGCAGAGACAGGCAGAGTGGGGCAGGGTGCATGAGCGTGCATGAGCCGAGCTGCCAATCCCTGCCTCCAACAAGGAAGGCCCAGCCTGGTGGGGGTGGCGCCCACTCACCAAGGGCTTACTGCAGTGGGCACCAACTTCAGAACTTGACACGTCCCGGCCCAGAGCCAGGGGAAAGAGGTTCTATCCTGCTTCCCATTTTGCTGATGAGGAAAATAAGGCTTGGAAAGCTGAAGAAATGAGTCCAAGGCCACCCACGCCAGCAAGTGTAGAGGAGCCATGGGAATGCTGAGGACTCCTGGTGCTGAAGGAGGGCGGGGTTCTGGAAGAGAATGGGGTGGGGGTGTTCCAGGTGGAAGGAAGAGCGGGAACAAAGTAGAGAGGTGAGAAAGGGCAGGGTGAGCTCAAGGGATGCAAGACATTCAGGGTGGCAGGACACGAGGCCAAGGTGAGGTTAGTGGGTCTTAACTTGGAGCGGTGTCCCCCCAGGTGGCACTTAGAAATATGCAGAAGCAGTCTGGGTTGTTATAAGGATAAACAAGGCTTGAGAGCAGGTTGCTGAAGCCACTGAGGTGCCATCCCTAACCTCTTAACCAGAACCCCAGGGCCATGGATCTCACCTTAACCACAGAGGCTGGAGCCTGGGGTGCTAAACATCCTACAGTGGGCAGGATAGTCCCACAAAAGGAAGAACTGTCCTGCCCCAAGGGTCAATAGTAATCGTGTTTAAAAAAAGATTACAGTGATTATGACACCTTCTTGCCAAGGGAACCATACGCCCCACACTCCAATGGCCCCAGTTGAAGAGAATTCCATTGAAGTCTAGTGATGGGGACATCACCCAGGTGGAGAGGGCCTGGCTGCATTGGTACCACTGAAAAAGAGGGTCACTGGGGACCTCACGTTGAGTACCAAGAAGCAACAAAAGGCTCAGGAAAATCATTTGAGCCTGAAGCTTCAAAAACGGGGTTTATTTAGATAATCCCGCGCCAGGCCTCCCTGCCTCAGCGCCTAGTTTCTCTAAGGATTTATTTTGTAAGAATGTCTCTCTCAACAAGTAAGTTATCCTACCCTGAGCCGACGGGGGAATTCTTCTCTATGTTCAAAACCACAAACCCCGGGCAGTCCTTCTGCGGCCCAGCACAACTTTCTGCAGCGTCAGGTTATGAATCACTCATCAAAGCCAAGAACGATTCCAGGCTGGGCTGGGCGAGTGGGGGAGGAGAGCCTTGTTCCCCTCCCAGCTTCAGAGCGGTGGGGGGGTGGCTGCTGCACAGGGCAGGCTTGGACCAGTTTCTCCTGAATCTCACTCCCCGGGGGGTCACCTGCATGTGGCACCAGGAACACCCAGACTGCGTTTGGCTTGCTCAACTATGCCAGGTCCTTCACACAGATGAGCTCCTCGAGGCTTCGGAATAACCAATAGGACTGGTTAGCTCATGTGGGAAATGCAATCAGGGTGGGGGTGACGTGCTAAAACGGGAAAGGTGGCAGAGCTAAGACCAGAAGCCAAAAGAATGAGCAGGCCTCGCTGTGCCAGCTGAGACTCACAGGTGAGCACACTTGCTCCCTGTTGGCACCAGAGCAGTACCAGCTCCAACCTGCCATGCTGCAGGACCCCCGGGGCCACAGGCCCAACCTTTCAAGGACTATGAGGCCACCTTAGCACTAGGGGGTTCTCCCATCACCTCTTGAGAACACGTTTCCTCTTCCTCTCTGCCAATGCCAACCTCATGGTCTCACCTCCCCTGGAAGATTCTGCAGCACATAGTAGGTCCTCAGTAAACCATTGTTGAATGCAAAGAATGAGGAAATGACCAAAATATCTGAAAATAGCATATGTGGTCCATATGAATGTGGCAACTGAATGCATGACTCAATAAATGAATGAAAGGGTTGATGGGTACGGTATGGTCCTAGAAACAAGTGCAAGGAATTCACACGTAAGTCTGAATCCTGCCTCTGCCACTTACTAGCTGGCTGATTGCTGGGGAATTACATTGCTTCTCGTCTGCAACATGGGGGTAAGGGTAGGACCTACTACCACAGGGGGTTGTTAAGAAGCTGCAATGAGACAAGGTACAAGCACAGTACGTGGCACCCAGGTGTGCTCTCAGATGGAAACCATCATTCTCCTGAACACCATCATTACAATGGTTGAAGGTCTGGGGACCAAGAAAACTTGGGGTCTCCTAGCTTTGGAAAAACCATCAACACAGACACAGACAGAGCCAGGCATACTTAGGAAAAAGCAAAGGACCAAGGAAAAAGAAGAGGAGAAGCGAAGACCAGGCTCCCAAGTGAAGAAAGCCATTGGTGCTGCTGTATAAATCATCTCCCCAAAGAAGGCTTAGCCCCTAAGAATCCAAGATTTCCCATCTCAGTGATGAGTCGGGGCTTTTGATCTTGAAATGGTTTCCTTAGGTCTTGCCTCAAGGGCATGATCTCAGAGACCTTTTCAAGGCCAGGTTGATATAAGAGCCACCTTGTTCTGGCCTGAGACCCAGATCTAGTCTCATTCTAGGCTCTACCCAGTTTTAGATGCATTGGAACAGCCCTGAATTATGATAATTTCTTCCCACTTTCAAGGTCTTGTGGGAGTGTCACGCTGAGTTGTAAAAGCCTGTAGGATAGAGGAGGAAGTTATTTTTATGGGCAGACAGTATATTCATTCATTCCCTCATTCATAAAACATCAACTTGAGAGCCTGCTGGTAACAGACCCAGTACCAGGCACTGGGGCCCAACAATGAATAAGAAAGTCTCTACATTTCAGTCTAGTAGGGGAGGGCTATGCAGACAAAATTAACCCTACCTTGATGTTATAAGGCCATCTGTAAAACTTGCAGATAAAAGGCTGAGGGTGGGTACAGAGCAGTTTATATTAAAGAGGGGACTTTGGAGTTGGGCCTCAAAGGATGAATAGGAGCTTGCTAGACAGAGAAGTAAAGAAAGGCATCCATTCTAGGCAGCAGCTAGGGCCTGAACAAAGGTCTGAGGGCATGGGAGTTTATGACATACACATATGAAACCTAGAGCCTGTGGATAAGAATAATAAGGACAGGCAGAGAAGTCACTGGGGCCAAGTGGGTGACCTTAGTATTTTTAGACAACAAGGGACTGAAAGTCTGAGTAGGGAGTAACGTGGTTCAAACTTGAGTTTAGGAGACTCAGTGGTGCTGCTCTGTGGGGTCCAGGGGTCACTGAGATGGTCCAGGAGTAGAAGGGTAAGGCCTTGAGGTCAGGTGGTGACTGTAGGCACAAAGAGGCAAGGAGTAGTTGGAATGGCCAGGTGACAGGGAGGCACAGCAAAAGGACCATGCTGGCTCTTGCCCAAGCAATCTCTCCTGAGATCCATGAGGCCATATCTAGTCTCATTCTAGGCTCTGCCCAGATGCATTGGAAGGAGTAGGAAACTGAGGACTTGTATGAGTGGCCCAATCACTGGACTCACACATACCTGGAGGCCTCTGGCGGGAGTCTCAAGTTCTCAGTTGTGTCTCCCCTTCTAAACCCACCCGGAGAGCTATTGCCATGGTGGCAGCTCAGAGTTCCAAGCCAATCAGTCGTCCCTGTCTCCCTCCTCCCCCAGCTCTGATGGGGAGGCGGGGTGTAGGCTGAGCCCTGTGTCTTGGCCTGCAACTCCATTATCCCCACCCACCCCCAGCTGGGTGACCCCCTGCCACCACCCCACAGTGCACTGGGAAGAAAGGCTCGTCTCTGACAAGAAAGCCCCATTCCAGGCTGGGCCTGGGGTCTGGGCAGTGCCTTTATCTGTGGTGACCCTGCCAGAGTGTCAGCGGCACAAACGCACTGGGCTGCAGAGCCTGCCCCCACCTCCAAAGGGCCTCGTGCTGGAGCTGTGAAGGGCCCTCCTCCCGGAGCCTATGGGAACCAGACTGCAGCCTGCAGTCCCCATTGAGGGTCCCAGACTCCTCCCCCTACCATCTCAGGGAATCACGCTTTGGAAAACATGGTGACCAAGGCGGGATGGGGGGGCAGCTAAACAGAGCCTCTGCTTATGCAGTGAGAAGGGGGGCCCCAAGGAACTCTTTGTCCAGCCTCCAGAATTATTTGGGAGGAAAGTTGCAAGGGAGAGGCTTTTGTGTCTCTGGGTCCCATTTCTCACACTAACCATGCAAGAGGGGCCCCTTTTCCCCAAACTTTCCCCCAGACCAGCCCAATGGCTCCTGCCCAATCCTCCTCCAGGTACAGTCTTGCTGATGAGGAAAGAGAGGCCTAACCCTGGCCAGCCTCTTGCAGACACTTATGTGTCTGGCATTGTCCCTTCTACCGCCCCTAGCTCCCACTTATGGCAATGACAATGACAACCAACTATTGTTTTCTTTATCGAGTACTTCCTTTGTGCTAGGCATGGTGTCACATACCTCTTTGTACTGTATTACCAGCCTCATTGTACTGATGGGGAACTGAGGCCCAGAGAGGGCAAATGCCTTATCTAAAGTCACAGAGCATCTAAGTGTGAGCCAGAATTTGAACCCACATCCATCAAGCTTACATTTTATCCACTACACAAGCCACGGAGGCTGCTCTGCACCCCCCTCTCTTCCCTCAGTCCTGCTCTCAGGGCAGACTCGTGTCCAAAGAGCCCTGAGTGCCCCACGAGAATGATTAGGCTGTCCCGGGGCAGGAGGAATGATTTCAGGGAAGCTCAACTCCCACAATTTAAGCCAAATGAGTCCAGCCTGAATTGCAGCCTTTCCAGAGCTGAGAGAGGCCTCCCCCAGGCCCTCAAATCGGACCCCTAGGAAGTGGGAGAGGAGGCATCCTGCTGGGAGTTGGAAGGAGCCAGAACACCCTGTCCTGCGTATTCTCTCTGCTCTCAGGCCTGGGTAAACCAGAGCTCCTTTTCCACAGTCGGGAACTAACTATGGACTCTGCACTTCCTCAGAGGCCAGTTCTTGACAACAGCCTGGAGGAAGCGCCAACACTGTGCCCCCCAGGCCAGGGCAGTCAGGCAGAGCTGGGTCAGCTCCCTGCTGTGCAGCCTTAGAGTCACCCTCTCTGAGCCTCGGTCCCCCTGCCTCGCAGGGGCGTTAGGAGATAATGTGTGTGAAGCATCAGACACCCTGCCCGACACAGAGCAGATGCTCAGAAAAATGATGCTGTCATCATTGCCATCAGCACCGCAGAGCAACACAACAGGAGCCCTAATCTGTGAGTCCCTGGGTTTGTATATAGAAGTACGCGTGTGGGCGTGCTCGTGGGTGTTTTCAATTTTCTGGCAGGAGGGAGTTCATAGTATTTGGCAGCTTCTCGAGGCTCTTCCTGACCCAAAAGAAGTTGTGACAGCAAAAGACCATTGACGTTCCTGTGGGTACTCTCTGGTGTATACACATCTCTGAGCCTCAGTTTCTTCACCCGAAGACTAGGAAGCCCTGCCCTGCCTGTCTCATATAGATGTTGCGGGGCTCAGGACAGACCATGGCAGTCAAAGGATGCTGTCAACTGGCCAGGGCTGTGTGGGAGGGAGGAGGATCTGTCCTGAAAAAGAGGCAGCTAGGGCCAGCTCTCTGCAGGCCAGGCCACAGCAGCTATTCCAGAGTCTCTTCACAAAGAGGCCTGAGAGAGACACCAGCCCCCTACCCTAGCCAGGGGCCCAGGGCACAGCTGTGTCTTCTTCCTTGATTAAGGAGTTCCTGCTAGGGGTGGCCTCTTGACTCTGGTTTTGTTTTAGAGGCCAGGAGGCCAAGAATCCAAAGTCCTGGGTCTGTCCTCACCAAGGGACACAAGCCTGATGGAGTAGCATGTTATGACCATGGGTTTTAGACTCCAAAGATTGTGGGTTCGACTATCAGTTCTGGGCTGGATGTGGTGACTCATGCCTATAATTCTAGCACTCTGGGGGGCCGAGGCAGGAGGATCCTTTGAGCTTAGGAGTTCAAAACCAGCCTGAGCAAGAGTGAGATCCAGTCTCGACTAAAAAGAGAAAAATTAGCTAGGTATTGTGGTACGTGCCTTGTAGTTCCAGCTACTCTGGAGACTGAGGCAAGAGGATCACTTAAGCCCAGGAGTTTGAGGTTGCTGTGAGCTAGGCTGAGGCCACTGCATTCTAGCCTGAGCAACCAAGTAAGACTCTGTCTCAAAAAAATAAATAAATAAAAATAAAAATCAAATCCCAGTTTGGCCACCAGCTGGCTATGTGGGCATGAACAACTTACCAAACTTCTCAGAGATTCAGTTGTCTTGTTTCTAAACCAGAAATAATAATAGTTACACCTCACTGTGGCAGATTCAACAGGGTAATGCAGTTAGCACACAATGAGGCTGTGCTGATTACCATTTTGAGAACCTATTTTGTAAAATCAATCTGTTAAAATTAATTATTTTTAATATTAATATTAAAATTTTATATTATAATACTTTCTATCATTCATATCATTTCTAATCACCATGTGACATTGCACATGTCCTTGTCCTCTTTGGGTCTTGGTTTCCCCATCTGCCAATAAAAGGGCTTATTAGAAAGACAGGTGAGAGGCTCGGCGCCTGTGGCTCAAGCAGCTAAGGCGGCAGCCACATACACCTGAGCTGGCAGGTTCGAATCCAGCCCCGGCCCACCAAACGACAATGACGGCTGCAACCAAAAAATAGCTAGGCATTGTGGTGGGTGCCTGTAGTCTCAGCTACTTGGGAGGTAGAAGCAGGAGACTCACTTGAGCCCAGGAGTTAGAGGTAGCTATGAGCTGTGATGCCATAGCACTCTACCCAGGGCAACAGCTTGAGGCTCTGTCTCAAAAAAAAAAAAAGACAGACGAGGAATGAGAACACACAGAATTTGGACAGTCTTGGGCTTGAAGCTGCAGAGAAATCCACTTGGGCAAATCCTTTCATCTCTTTGAGCCTCAGTTTCCTCCTCTGTGTTATGGGTCTCGTTTATCTGTATACAACAGACACTTGTGTGTATAATAGACCAGGTCCTGGGCTAGATGCTATTTGAAAAGACAGACAGATGCTCTCACCGCCAGTGATGGGTCATAGTGACACTCCTTTCAGTAATTCAGGAGGAGCAAGTCAACCAGTGACAAGAATATGCCTGGTAAACCGCAGAGAGTTACAGTGTCAGCTGCTGGTAAAGGCCTCCAATTGCAAATTGGAAAATAAAAGGAGTGGGTATCCCTAAATATGCACCTGCTGGGCAAAAATAAGAACCCTCTAAGGCTAAGCGGAGGCACAAAAGGCAGCTTTAAAATCTAGTGATGCGCATGTGTGATGGGGGGCTTGGAACGAAATGAGGTCATATGGAAATGGACTATTTTTATTTTAACAAGGCATTTTAAAAATACTCTTAATTATATGAAGATGGGGAAAAGAATTTCTCAAAAATTAGAGAGAACTGCTAGAGCTGCCCTCTGGCCCCCCACAGGCTTCCCCAAACCCTCCCGCCTTTCACCTCCAGGCTTTCGCCCACCGCACCCCCCTCACCTTTCCCAGGCCCCCACAGCTCTTGGCTCCCACTCCTGGGAGGCAACTAGCCCACACATCTGGGCAGAAGGGAGCCAGAATTCGCTGAGCCCCACCCTCTAAGCCCTTTCCAAGCGGGTTCTTATTTCGTCCTCACCCTGGGAGGCAGGCCCTCTTACTATTCCCACTGCACAGAGGAGGGAAGCTCATTACCTCTGGAGCTCAGGGAGGTTGTGTCCCCAGCCTGAGGTCACACAGCCCGCAAATGGTTTGTACAGCCTGAGACTGAGTCCTTTTCCCTAGAGGGTACCATCTTCCTGCGCAGCAGCAGCTAAGGCTCTGAAAGCCCTGACCAAGAAGGGCACCCCTCGAACTGAGTGAGGACCAGACTAATTCCCCTGGGTGTGGATCACCCCATCCCACATTCCCACCCTGGGGCCTGGCCCTGTGCCAAGCCCCTGAAGACTTCAATATCAGTCTATTCAACTAAAGGAAGATGATGGATGTCACAGCACTCTGCCAACTGTCACCCAAAAGATATGATCCCCTAGTGCACAGACTGGTCAAAGGCATTGCTGGCACTGACTTCTCTGCCTCTGTCCTCTACACATGGTGACAACCATTTACTGAGCACTCACTATGCCTCACAGCCGAATGAGGTAAAGATGGCTATCATCACTATTTTCCTGATAGGGAAACCAGGACTCTGAGAGCTGAAACACCTTGTCCACAGTCACCCTATAGAGCTGACACACCAGGATGTGAACCCAGCAGTGTGGCTGGAGAGGGTCAGCTGTCCTCCACTGCAGCCTCGACCCCCAGAGAAGGAAAGGAACTCGTGCACGGTCACCCAGCAATTCCTAACGGGGTGGACCTAGGCCCAGGCTGGGCCCCTCTGCCTTCCATCCCCCTGGAAGATTCAGCACATGCTGGCATCACCAACGTGGCTGCCAGGAGATCAAATTGTCAATACATTATTAATTTACATTTGAAACAAAGAGACAGATGCTTCCACATCACAAACGCCAACAGAGCCTCCTGGGGTGGTGATGGGCCAGGGAGAGAAGGTGCGCCAGGCCAGTCTTCTCCCGCCGCTTCTGCTCCTGCCCACCTTGTGTGGGGTAGGGCAGGGTGCAAAACCAGGGTACGCTTACACAGGGTGATAGCATCGCATCACCACCCCTCAGTCCAGCCAGCACTGTCACTCCCTGTGCTCTGTGGTGGCTCCTCTGTGCCCTGCCATGCCCCTGTTCCCACAGTCTATCCCCTCATGACAGTCAGAGGGGTGCTTTCTGAATAGGAGTCAGATCCTGTCACCTCCTCAAAACTCTCTACCGCCCCCGTCCCACTTAAGGTAGAGCCACCTGATGCCACTCCCCCCTGTCCCCCCCCACCTTGTGCTCCAGCTGCACCTGCCCCCTTGCACATTCCTCCTGGCTGTCCCCACTGCCAGAAGGCTCTTCCCCCAGGTATCTCCAAGCTTCCTTCCCTGCTTCATTCTGGATTCTTCTGAAACAGAAATGTCTTTCCTGGCCCCTCTACCCAGCTGGCCCCTGGTCTCTGCTGTAGTTACTCTGCTCTAGTTTTCTTCTCAGCATCATCCCCACCTAACCTAGGAGGCAGATATTTAGCATCGGTCTTGCTCACTCAGAGAAAACCTCTATGGGGCAGGCCAGACTCCTGCAACCTGTCCACAGCCACAGCACTGCACCTCCCACCTGCATCCAGTGAGCAGTGGGGGAAGGGCTTGATGTCCACCAGACCCGAGCACATATATGTCCCTGCGGACTGGCTGTGTGGCTCCACCCAGTCACTTCCAACCTCCCCAAAGATCAGAAACCTCATCCATCCACCCAGGAGAAACCAGTGGATTCTTCCCTACCAGAGGACTGTGCACAGGCAGTGTGTGAGCTCCAGAAAGCCAGGCCCATGATGCTGGTTTCACCTCGGATCCCACACCCCCACCCCTGGGGCCTGGCCCTGTGCCAAGCCCCTGCAGACTTCAATACCAGTCTGTTCAATTAAAGGGAGATGACGGATGTCACAGCACTCTGCCAACTGTCACCCAAAAGAACAAACAGAAGCGTATCCTCCTTTCACTCATCTGAGAACCGTGCATTCATCTATTCATTCTTCCAATCAATACATATTAATTGAGCACCTATGTTAGGCCCAGGGAATCTAGTGATGTATGAAGCCAATCATGGCCCCTGTCCTTATTTACTGTCTGGTGGGAGAGACAGAGATGATCAAAGAAGTACACTAATAATTTTAAAGTCATGGCCTTGACATTCACTGCAACAGGTCAGCCCATGGAGCTATCTGGGGCTTTAGGAAGAAGTCCATGAAAAAGCACAGGATGTATTAGTGTTATCCAGGCAATAAGGGAACAGCATTCTAGCAAGAGGGACCAGCCAGTGCAAAGGCCCTGTGGTGGGAAGAAGCCTAGGAATTGTAAGGGACTGGAAGGCCAGGATAGGTGATTGAGCTGAGCCAGAATGGGGGCAGCCAGACCAAGCAGGGCCTGTGGGCCATGGAAAGAGGAACAAGAAGTAATGGAAATGTCTTAGAGAAACAGTAAGACTGGATTCAAACTCCAATCCTGGGTCAGGTTCTCCTAATACACGTCTATGTGTCTGTATCCCAGTATGACTATGGCTGGGGTATGAGGCTCACTCAAGTCTTTCAATTTAGAGATTTCAAGGCCAAAGATCACCTCTTTCCAGCATGCCCAGGTGAGAATGCCCACCACCCTCAGGACTAAGCATTCCAAAGTTGTCTGGGTGCCTGCTGGCCAAGGTCTGCCTGCTGGCTAAGGTCTGTACAACAGCATGCTTGTCACAGAGAATTAAAACCTGCCCAGAAATCCAGGAACCTCAGCCCGGCTCCCCCTGTGATCCTAACTGGGAGGCATTACCCCGAGTGAGCAGATTATCAGGATGTGTAATTTCTGGAATAAACACAGCTGTGTTTGTTTCTCTGTGGAGCGCTCCAGAGAGAACAGCAGCCTGGCCCGCCGCGTGCAGCTGGAGCCTCGCACCTTGGGACGGATGCCGTCAGGGAGCTGCTGGGAAAACACTCCCCACCCAGGCCAATGGGTGCTGTCATCCAGGCAAATCTGCCATTTCAGGGGCCCTCAGGAAGCCAGCAGAGAGACCCAATAGGGGACACAGCATTGAAAAACCTCCAGAGGTCCTTTCCCTTTGGGACAGGGATTGTTCACAATCAAGACAACTGTCCTTAGAGTCCTCAGCTATGGGAAGGTAACTTTTAGTGAGACAGATCTATGTGTAGAGCCCTGAGAAGGTCAGAGTCCAGCCCTGGAATTTTCTAGATAGGAAAACTGAGGTCCAGGCAAGGGGAATGGGGAGTTAGGGTAAGGGACATGATCCATCTGGCCTCCCTGAAGTACCACGGCATTCACTCAGCTCTAGCAGCTGCGCAGCCCCCTGGCCTGCAGTGTCACACAGAGTAGGGCATCCATCCCAGTTCCACGGCTCAGGAACTGTGCGACCACGGGCGAGTCCTTTACAACCTCTCTGAGGCTCAGTTCCCTTACCCGCAAAGCGGAGGAGACAGTCATACCTACTCCACCGGATTATTCTGAGGATTACGTAAGATCTTGCCTATAATGGGATATTACATAATATCTTACCCTATAATGGTTAAGATCACTAATGGGTATTTCTCATTCATTCATTCATTCTGCTTCTATTTGTTGAGTGCCTGCTATGTCCCAGGTGCCATGCTGAGCACTTGTAAACCAAAGATACAAAACCCTCTGCCTCCGTGAAGTTTATATGCTTACCAGGAGAAAAATGGTGACTATGTAATGTTTTATGTTTTTGTCGTTGTCATTATGACGACAGGGCAAACTTAGGTTTAGAGTGGTTAAGAAAATTTTCCAATGCCCATTATTTAGTTTTATTCCACCTCACTCTTAAAAGGGCTAAAGACAGATGTTAAATAATATGCCTGAGTCTTCACAGCTAGAAGAGGGAGCTGCCAGTTTTAAAGCTCCCTCAGAAAGAGTTATAGTAGCTGTGGACTTAGTCCCAGGTTCCAGCCCTGACACTGACTTTATGCAACCGCAGGCACGTAGCTGTCCCTTCCTGGGACTCAGTTTCCCCATGTGTCCACCTCTGACATTTCACAATCTGGAATGGTACCCAGGGTGCTGGGGTTGGGTTGTCTGGGCTGTCTGGAAGAGCTAGGCCCCAGCAAGGTGCCTGTAACCTTTCCCTGGCATCAAGGAGAGAAGTAAGCAGGGTGGGACAGGATCTGGAGGAGCTCCCTAGGAGCTGGGGGGCTTCAGCAAAGAGAGAAGGGAATCAGGCAGCCGCCCTGCCCTGACTGGTTCACTCTGCTAGGGTCCTTTACAATTCTGGTCCACCCTGCAAGTATGTGGCTACATCCTGGCCTCTCCCACTGCTAGAATAGCTGGCTAGGCAGGAGTATCCTACAGCCAGGATCTAGCATACTAGAGGCCAGGCCCTTGCAGCCCTTCCAGCCTGCCTCTCCCTGCTCCGGATCCTCCTCCCACACCAGCTTCTGCAACTATCTTCCCTAAGCCTCCCCTACTTCTGATTTCTTCCAGTGGCTCCCTATTGCTCCCAGCATCAACTCAGACCTCTCTCAACTGGCTCAAACCTCCTCTGTCAGCCTCATCTCACATTGCCCTCTTTCACATGCTTTTACTCACTGTAGCTTCTACAAACCTGCCTTTTTCTGGCCTCTAGGCCTTTGCTTAGGCTGCTGCCTCTGCTAAGAATGCCATTTATGGCTGGACATGAGGGCTCACGATCTATAATCCTAATACTCTGGGAGGCCAAGTCAGGTGAACTGCCTGAGCTCAGGAGTTTGATAACAGCCTGAGCCAGAGAAAGACCTTGTCTTTAAAAAAAAAATAGCTGGGCATTGTGGTGGGCACCTGTAGTCCCAGCTACTTGGGAGGCCGAGACAAGAGAATTGCTTAAGCCCAAGAGTTGGAGGTTGCTGTGAGCTGTGATGTCACGGCACTCTACCATGGGTGACAAAGTGAGACTCTATCTCAAAA
>NW_003852404.1:2776348-2791785 GCF_000181295.1 Otolemur garnettii
AAAAAAAAAAAAAAAACAAAGAAGAAAAAAAGAATGCCATTTATTCATTCACTGTGTATCAGAATCCTACCCACACAAATACACTTTTCCAATAGCATAGGCCGGAAGGCTTTCCCCTCTGCACTCAGCACCTTCTGCCTCAAACACAAGCATGTTTTAGGAAATGCGAATTTGGGTACACCCTGGACAACTCTGAGCCTGCTCTTCTATCTGCAAAATGAGTGGTAATAACTATTATGCAGGGTTGTTGAGGGGAATAAATGACAGCATGTCAGCAAAGCACCCAGGACAGTGCCTGGCACTTAGTGGAGGCAGCGATGATGGTGACACTGATGAAAGAGAAAAAGAAGGAGAGAGAGAAAGAAAAGAAGGGGAAAAAAGAGGTGGAGGAGGAGGAAAAGGAAAGAGAGATGGAGTAGAAGGAAGAGAAAGGAGGCCTTGCCTATGACCTTCACTGGGATATAATTCTTTGCTATCAGAATGCCAATTATCTTTGAATTCTGTCTATGTCCCCCAGCATCCTAGAGGCTTCAAAAATGATTGTTGATGGACAAAGGAATGAAGGAGAGAGAGTAGGGTTGTGGGATGAAAGGAAGGAACTATGGACAGATGAATAGACAGATCTGTCTGGAGGAGACCGAGTGTGCTATTCCAGAAGCCTAGCAGCAGAGCATCCCACTGGCAGGGAAGGCTTCTGGGACCAGATGCCAAATCTGTTCCCCTGCTGTTGAATCTCCCCCAGCTCTAAGCTCCTGCGCTCCTGGCCAGCATCAGTCTGTTCTCAAGGTGGGGCAAGTGGAAGCTCGGGACAGCTGACGCCCAGGGGAGTTCCGGCTCTTCCCCCACCTGTCACTGCGCTCTGAGAGCCCCAAGCCCTGACAGCAGGAACATATCTCCAAAAGTGTGAGCCAAGTCAGTGGGAAAATAGGATTTGCTTTACAGAAATCCATTGTGGGGGCCAACTTCTCCGGAACTCCCCAGTGCAAAAACTTTGGCAAATCCACAGTCAATGGCTCAGAAGTTTTCTCCAAACCTGGGGAGCATGCTGTTTGCCAGCTCTTTCCAGGGCCAGAAACTGGAGAATAAGGAAATGACACAGTCCAGATACTAAAGAGAATGTGAGGTTTCGGTGGGTGTTCATTTATCCATTGATTTAGCCACCTAGCTATCCAAAACATGTAACATCCTGCCGTTATCTATCCATCCATCCACTCATCCAACCATCCATCCATCCACCCGTGAGATCTTCATGATATCATCCTTCTGTCTATCTGTCTATCCGGTCAGCCAGACAACAGCCAGCCAGCCAACTATCCAGCCAGACAACTATTCAATCCATGCAATCACTTGAAACTATTTTTCTTTCTATCTATCATCCATCCCACCATCCACCTGCCTATCATTCATCTGACCATGTACTCAATCCATGTACTCTCCAGCTACTCATCCAATCATCACTCAACCATCCACCTAACTGCTCCTCCAACTATCCAACTAAACACTATCTAACCAGTACGACTGAGAATCTCCCAGTATGGTTAATGGACATTGGACATACTGACCACTACACAGTACGGCCCAACATGAGCAATATAAAAAAAGGCACATGCGAGGTTTCACCAAAGGCACGGAGGACACCAAGGAGGACACCAAGGTGGGGGGAAGTCAGTGAGACAGGTCCTTCAAATAGGAGGAGATGCTCAAGTTTGAGCTTAATAAGCAGCAAGAATTGACCAGAGAGAGAAAGTGACAAGGGTACCCTGGCAGGGGGGAGGGGAATGTGCAACATGAAACAGTACTGGTGTAAGTCAAGAGGCTCGAGTCTTCACAACTACTTGGTTAGCTGTGGGCCCTGGGCCAGTCCCCAGTTTTTCCAAGGCTACCAGATTCTATAATTTCCTCTTATTCCTAGAAAGTGCCAAGTCCTACTGCAGCTGGGTGAGAAGTCACCATGTGTTGCCCTGGGCTATGCTCTGGAGGCTACAATAGGGATAGATCTGGAGGAGAGGAAGGTGGGCACGCTGCAATTGTCTGGAACAGGTTTTGTTGTCAAGAAGAGCCAGGTATAAATCCCAAGTCATTTAACCTCTGACTCTTCCCTCTCCTGAAAATGAAGGAAATGTTAACAGCCCTCGGGCGGCGCTTGTGGCTCAGGGGGTAGGGTACAGCGCCATATGCCAGGGGTGGCAGGTTCTAGCCCAGCCCCGGCCAAACTGCACAACAAAAGAAAAAAGAAAAAGAAAAGAAAATGCTAACAGCTATATGCTAGGCCCCTGTGAGGACTGAATGAGATAACATTCAGTTATCTGAATGAGAGTACTTGGTATGCTCTAGGTAGTACTAGTTATTCTTCTTAATCACTGCCAATACTTGAGTCCTGCTGTATGCCAGAAAAAGTGATCTAAAGTCGTGCTTAAGAAAGTTGGCCTTAGACCCACGAGTTAATTCTTAGTTCTTTGTCCACATCTACAACTTACGTACCAATGGTTCAGAAAAAAACACACACACATACACACAAGGTGGAGAAGGAGAGAGGGAAAAAGCAGGCACACAAGTGAGAAATATGGTAAAAATGTTCACAATTGTTAACTCTAGGCCAAGGCTACATAAGTATTTATTTTATTATACACTAACACCTCTATAGTTGACTACCTCCCTACATTGACCACCTCCTTAAGTTGACCTAATTTTCAGAGACCAGACATGTATGTATCTGTACAGTAGGTCCAGTTCTTTTTCTTTTTTTTTTTAAGTTTCTGGCCAGGGCTGGGTTTGAACCTGCCACCTCCAGCATATGGGGCCAGCGCCCTAGTCCTTTGAGCCACAGGCACCGCCCAGTAGGCCCAGTTCTTTATGGTGACCACCTCCATATGATGAGTAGTTTGTTACAGTCCCTTGGGGGGTCAACTTATAGAGGTTCTACTATCCTTTCAACTTTTCAGTATGTTTAAAATATTAAAAAGAAGAAAAGAAATCGGTTCTTGGATGGGCACGGTGACACATGCCTATAGTCTCAGCTGCTCAGGAGGCTGAGGTGGGCATGTCACTTAAGGCCAGAAGTTCGGAGCTGCAGTGTACTAGAGGGTGTCTGTGAATAGCTACTGCACTCCAGCCTGGGCTGTATAGCAAGCCCTGTCTGCAAAGGAAGAAAAGAGACGAGAAAAGAAAAAGAAGGGAAGGGGAAGGGAGAAGGGGAAAGGGGAAAGGAAAGGAAAAAAAACAAAGCTTTTTTCAATGTATCTTGGGGCCAGACAGCCTAAGATTGGTTTTAGCTCCACTATTACTGGCCAAATGACCATGAGTAAATTATTTTCCATCTCTAAGCCTTAATTTTTTAATCTCTATGGTATGAGTAACAACATGCTACCTAGCCCTAGTACACGGTCTATAGCAAATCCTCAATAAATGCTAGTGGCTGCTGCTATTAGTACTATTATTATTCTCACTGAGCAGCTGAGAAACTGAGGCTAGGGAAAGGTTTGGTAAAATACCTGCTTTCTGCACACATGAGTTTTTGTTTGTTTGTTTGTTTGTTTTGCAGTTTTGGGCTGGGGCTGGGTTTGAACCCGCCACCTCCAGCTTATGGGGCCGGCGTCCTACCCTTTTGGGCCACAGGCGCTGCCCACACATGAGCTCTTTTAATTCCCCCCAGTAGTATAGTATTCTCCTTTTATAGATGAGAGACAAAGGCTAAAGAGGGAGAAATGACTTACCCCAGCTGACACAGCTGGCGAGTAGAAAAGCCAGGATTTGAACACAGTTCTGCCTGTCTCCAAAGTCCAGGATCTTTTCCCCAACATCTCCTGGACCCAGGGGCCCAGCCTCATCACCCTTTCAACTCCAGAAGGGGCTGGGTAGAAGGGAGTCCTGAGCTTTGCTGGCATGGCTATGCTTCCAGGCCAGCCAGGGGCACCCAGTGTCAAGGGCCCCTTGGCAGCTCAGGAGCTCTATTCGACTGTTCTCCCCAGAGCCGCAGGAGCTGCCATCTGAGACTGTGGGGAGTGACAAGTGACGCTGACGGGGACAGGCAAAAGGATATACCAGACGGGGCCGTGACTCCAACAGACTCCCTGGGCCACGGCCTTTCGTGGGTTCCAAAAAAACCCTGCGGGCTCTGGCTGAGGCTGTTCCCAGGCTCTGCCTCCCCTTGAGAGGCGGAGAAGCCCCATTCAGGCAGGACGCATCCCACTGTGCGCTAAGCCGCTTTCTCCCCACTTACACGTTTCAGATGCTTTTTGTCCTTCCGGCTTCCCATGGACTCAGGCCAAGTGACAAGTTGGTGCTGTGGACATATGTCGTCGCCATAATGGGAATGTTGACCCCACGCTCTCTCCCTGCTGGGGCCAGGCAGCTTGCACCCCGCCCCAATGCTTGGCATGCCCCATTCTCAGTCACACAGGACTCCTTCCCATTCCCCCAAACGTAGCACAGACATTCACGGGCCCCAATCAGGATCTCTGCGGATGTTGCTCCTGGAATGCCTGCCTCGCTGCCTCTTCACCTGCCTGCTCCTCAAGAATCATCTTAGACGTTGTCTTTCCCAGAAAGCCTTTTCTAACCTCATTTTACAGTTCAAGAAACTGAGGCTCAAAGAGGTAAGTTAAAAGAACCAAGGTCATGCTGTTTGTGAGTGTCAAAGCCAGAGGTCCAACGTGGCAGGGTTCTATTCTTAGACCACGTGCTTTTCACTCACTCCACCAACTCCGCCCCGACAAAGAAACAGAGGGAAGACGTGCTCTCTGCCTCAACCATGGCAGATGCCTGTGAGGTGGATGGATCTTATGTTCCTGGATTGCTCTGGAAGGTGGGAAACAGGGTCCATGCAGGGAAGTTACAGGAAAAGATACTTCCCAATTCCAGGTGAAGAGGCATGTTCTATCATCCCCACTGCTACTGGCTGTGTGACCTCGAGTTAGGTCAGAGGGCTGGACCCCAACTTCCCTAGCTGTACAATGGCAGTAACAATACCCTTGCTATTATTTCTTTACCCGAAACACCCACACTAGAGCTTATAAACCACCAGCCAGTGAGCTGAGTCCAGCTGGCAAACATGGTTTGGTTTGGCCAGGACTATATTTTTGAATAAAATGAGTGAACATTCAAAAACCACTTTTCGGCCGGGCACAGTGGTCCACACCTATAATCCCAGCACTTTGGGAGGCTGAAGCAGGAGGATCCCTTGACCTAAAATAGAAAAAATTAGCTGGGCATTGTGGTCAGGCACTGTAGTCCCAGCTACTTGGGAGGCTGAGGCAGAAAGATTAATTGAACCCAGGAATCTGAGGTTGCTGTGAGCAAGGCTGAAGCCATGGTACTCTAGCCCAGGTGACAGAGTGAGACTCTGTCTCAAAAACAAACAAATAAACAAAACCAGATTTCCCATAAGCATCAGAACTTTGCAAGTCAGAAGATATGACAAAGTAGGACACCCTGATTCCTATATGACAACAAGGTCAGGGGTAGCAACTGCCTTCTTTATACTGGATGTGTGCTCCTCCTGGGTGCCACTGTACACCCCACCCCTACGTCCCCTTGCTCACTCATAGCTGGGACCAGCTTGCAAGTCTGGGGCCTGCGACCAGGAACCCTGTGATGTAGTCTCTGTATTATATTGGTCTTGATCTCCTATTCAGTCAGCAAACAGAAATCCCATTTTTCACTCAATGGTTTAACATATGAAATTAGACTATGCATTGCTCAAGGACCCTTCAATATGTCTTTGGAGGTTAATACTTTAGTTCAGGGGTCCCCCTTACCCACTTTGCTATTCATGCAAGTCTCCACGTGCTCTGGGACTAACCTGTCCAGAATGAGGTAGATGGCACATGGCCAACACCCTTAGAACTTTTTCTTCTTCTCCAATGCTTTCCCGCTCCTACAGGGGCCTCTGCCCAAGGCAGAGGAACAACCACAGCCACCCTGTTAGAGCTGTGCTCCTTGGCACAGCCTTCTGAAGTGACTGAGATTATGATCTCCAGTTTAGGCCCAGAGGGGTGAACTGGCCGGCCCCAGACCACAAGAGCACCTTGGACGCTGGCTTAAATTCAATTCTGGCCAAGGCCTCCTTCTCTGGCCTCAAGCCTCATGGCAGGCCCTGAATATTTATAACTCCTGCCATTTTTATTAATTTATAGATTCCTTTATTGCAGAAGCATCTATTTAGCGCCTGTCGTGAGCCAGGCCTTGCACTGTGCGTGGTGGAGAGTCCCTGCTCTCTCAAGGGAGGCAGACAACACTGGAAGATGGTGCAGGAAGAGAAGTGCTGGGGCTGGGGAGGGGAGGAGCGGAGTTGGGGAAGGAGGTTTCTGGCTGCTACCCCCCAGCCCTGGACTGGACTGCAAACTTCCTGTGGGGAGTGATCTCTAACTATGGCTGCCAACAATTCCTCCCCTTGCTAAACATGAAGACCCTCCTTCCCCCAAAAGGGGTCTAGATCTAAGTTTGGACGGTAGGTTGGCCCAGAGCACAGGGAGAAGTAGGTGTGTTGGCAGGGGTTGGAGCCCTGAGTCTGAGTGTCACCTGATTAAGTCGGTCAGGACATGTTGGGGGGAACCAGGACAACCTATAGCCAAATTTTAAATACAAAAGAAATGGGCTTCTCCTTAACAACAGGACAGAAAATCAAGCCCAATCTATTTTCCCTTTCCTTGAACCTGATAAGGAAGCCTGGGATGAATCTGAGCTGGCTTTGTGACTTGCTCTGACCAATAGACAGCTGCAGGGATGACATCTTGTGACATTACAGCCTAGCCCTCAAGAAGTCTTGCGGTTTCTGCTTTACCCTCTTGGGAACCAGCCCCATGAAAGCAGCCAGTCTAGACTAATGAAGGATGAGAGATAGTGAGGAGGGAGTGGGGGGCCCAGCCTTCCAGCCATCCCTACCAGGGCCTCAAAGATGCATGTCAGGCCATGATGGAACCTTCAACCCAACCTGGCTGAGTGTGGCCTCATGGGTAACACTAGCTAACACCAGATGGAGCAGAATAAACACCTGGCTGAGCCCAGCCAATCCACTGAATCAAGAGAACTAAAAAGTCATTGTTGTTTTAAGCCAATAAGCTCTGGAGTGGTTTATTACACAGCAATAAATAAGAGATTAATTTTCCAGGGGCAAAGCCCTGTATTTTTTGTTGCTCTCCCCCCCCACCCCCGCCTGGGGTCTAGCACTGGGCACTGTGTCCTAGAGCTGGAAGGGGTCTCCAAAAACCACTGAGTCCCACCTCATCATTTTATAGAAGAGCGGCTGAGGCCCAGGGAGGAGAAGCAATCGAACTGGGGACACACAGAGAGTTGGGGGGCAGATCTAGGAAGCAAACTCTAACACACAAATGTGTGTCGCAAATTGGTGGTAAGTTACCCCTGGTGCCTGTTATTTGGCTCCAGCCAACTGTGGCCATGTAAGAATGTGGGCCCAGTGAAACCAGATTGTCTGACTTTTCAGAGAAGCCAGAAACGTTTTTTTTTTTTTTTTCTTTAAAAGCTCTTGATTTTCAAATGTTGGCTAAGAATTCAAATTGGATTGGTGATCTCGGCCTACTGAAACTAGCCTTGGGCTTTGAGCTTGAACCAGTCACATTACACCCTGCCCCTCCCCCACCTGCCCCAAGCCTTGGTTTACTCATCTCTAAAGTGGGCCCCAAGGCTCCTGCCCACTTATAGGATTGTTGTGATAACCCAGTGAGTTAAGGTATTTGGAAGAATAAGCTGCAAATGGCCCTGTGACTGCTCCCTAGTCTCAGTTCTCTATGGAGGTGTCCCTTACAACACAGCAAGTTAACACTCGATTTGTCTATGTTAGAACAACATTATTCTGACCGTTATGACAGAGATTGCATTTTTACGGCAGGTTTGTGAGTTCCAGAACCCTCCTGCTTGCATTATCTCAGGATGTTGATGGAGTTAAGGGGCTGGACGGCTGCCTCGGAGACCCTCGCCAGAGCTAAACCTTTCCTCTGAGCAGGGAGGCACGTTTTAGAAGCAGCAAAGAGCATAAGCTCTGGAGTCACCCAGGCCTGGGTTCAAATCTTTGCCTTACCACTCCCTAGGCATCCTTGGGCCAGTCACTCTCAGGCCTTCGCTTTCCTCGTCTGCAAAATGGGCATAACAATGCAGCCACCTGTGGGGCCCTTGGGACAAGTGCATGAGGCTATGCCCTCAGTATAGTGCTTGCCACAAGACTTGAGGGCTGTCACCATGATTGGGCATGGAAGTTGGTGCCCGGTAGGCACTGTGTCGAGAAGGACATGGCCACAAAAGATCCCATCTCTTTCCTGGCTGAGGGAGGCCGAATTGGGGTAGGGACAGTGCTAGAGAGGCAGGCTGGAGGGGCCCCTCAGCCACCCAGCAAGTCAGCCAGACCCTTGCCCTATATGCCTCAGAACAGAAGGGGCAGGGAGAGCTAGAGGCAGGAAACCTAGAATGATGGCACCCACATTCCCCTGCTGTGCATCCAGCTTCCCACTGGTATGAACAAGAATAGCAAATGGTTAATATTTTTTGCAGTTTTTAAAAATTTTTTGGCCAGGGCTGGGTTTAAACCCACCACCTCCGGCATATGGGGCCAGTGCCCTACTCCTTTGAGCCACAGGCACCGCCCACAGTTACTATTTACTGCGTACTCATTACACCTGAGGCACATGCTCAGCTTAGTCTCCCCCAGATTAATACATCCATTCCTCACAAACATCAACAGCTAGGAACTATTATTATCCCCCGTTTTAGAAATGAGGGAACTAAGGCTCAGAGAGGTTAACTAGCCAGAGGACACACAGGAAGGGACAGTCTGACTCCACACACCCTTTCTTAGAACCCGCAGGCTCGGCTGTTTATGGAACAGGAGAGAGAGTGGCGAGTGCAAAGCTAAAGGGCTGTGGGAGTTTAGAGAAGGGAGCAAGGACTTGCGGCAGGAGGGGAGGGTATTGCTGAGATTTCATAGTTATGACAGCTAAGGAATACTGGGCACAGCTGAGTGTCAGGGTCTTCTGCTGGTCACTATCTTCACCATGAGCCTCTGACAGGCGGCATCTTACCTTTACAGATGAAGAAACTGAGGCTCGGAGACTGTATTACTCGGTCAAGCCAAGTAGGCAAGGTCTCACCCTCAGGTGACACTCCCACTCCCAGGGGGAGGAGGGCAGGTGTCTCCAGGAAGTGCACCACGTGTGGGTGGCCTAGGTAAGCCCCCAGGTGAGGGGGGGACAGTGCCCGGGAGACAGGTGTCCCCTCCTCTCCCCTCCGGAAGGCAGCTGCTTTAAAAGGCCCTAAAAAACCTGCTTTCAAGGCAGCCTTATCAGACTGACTGAGCTGATCCCAATCAGGGAGCTTCCAGGTGCTGCCACAATCAACTGCCCAGCCGCCGCCCCACCCCTGGGAGCTGTGCAAACATTCTTTCCTTCCTGGCCTTCCCCTGCTAACCCTCTTTTTATGCACGAGCTGCAGGCAGCCTGGCCAGTGGGCTCTAACTCTGATTGATTTCACCTCATTTCAGTCTTTTCCAGTTTCCTGCTGAGGTTTCTCTTCCTCTTTCCCGGGAGTCCCCGGAGTCTGGTGTTTTATCTTAGGCCACTGGGGGGCAAATTTGCCTGCTGCATAGAAAGACCTGGAGAGTGTGTTAAAAATACAGATTCCTGGCTGGGCACAGTGGCTCATGCCTGTAATCCTAGCACTCTGGGTGGCTGAGGTGGGAGGATCCTTTGAGATCAGGAGTTCCAGACCAGCCTGAGCAAGAACAAGACCCTGTTCTCTATTAAAAATAGAAAAATTATCTGGACACACTGGTGTGGGCCTATAGTCCCAGGTACGCTAGAGGCTGAGGGAGGAGGATCACTTGAGCCCAGGAGTCTGAGGTTGCTGTGAGCGAGGCTGAGGCCATGGCACTCTATGCTGGGCAACAGAGTGAGAATCACTCACTCTCAAAAAAAAAAACACAGATCCCCCAGCCTTGTTCCCCATCTATCAAATCTCCAGCTAAGTCAGGCAAGCAGGTGAGGTCACAAGCTGGGGCCTTGGTCAGAGGTGCGGCCAAGTCCATCTTGCCAAGAGGCTCCCATGATCTGCACCTGCTCAGCCCTCCGTGGGAGCACAGGTCCCCTACCTGCTCAGCCCAGGCTCTTATCATAGCCCGCTCCACCTGCCCCTTTCTGGTACCGGCCTTTCTGTGTGAAGAGAGTCCCAAGCCTAAACTCATGGGTGTGTTCTGGGCAGGCAGAGTTGACCAGCGGCTACCCTGGGCTGAGTGCCCAGCAGAGTTGCCCAGAGAACCAGTCCTTGCCTTGGCACTGATGCAGAACCTTGATGAAGGAGGGCCAAAGGCACCAGGAAGGACAACCCCATGGGAGGGACAGGGGCCACAGGAGGGTTGGGGGTCAGGAGAGGGAGTGGGGACTCCAGAGATGCAGAAAGCAAGCTCCTACTGTGTGCCTCCCCTAGACTGGTGCTTTCACAACTGTTTTGAGAATCTTCTGAAAGCTAAAGCCCCCTCCCCGGGAAAGCCACATTAACAAACAATGTTCTATTACAATTTCAGGGTGATCGCAGACTCCCAGGACTTAGGAGGCCCAGCTGAGAGCCCCCTTGGTTTAAAAACCTGAGTAGTCTCCCCTAGTCAGGCCCCAGGAGAAGGAGGCAGAGGTGGAGTCCAAGTCCACCCTCATTTGGGTAGGTGCCGTCCCAAGGCTAGGGGAAGCTGGAGCACATGGAGTGGGTTAAGGAGACACTGAGGGCAGTTTTGTTGCCTGAACAATCCAAATGCCAAAAAGGGGACCAAATTAGGATACTACCATCACTGACCATGGGCACTCCAGGGAAGGGACCTCAGAGGGGTCAAAACCAGCATTTCATGTACAAGGCCATGTGCCTGACACTTTTCATGCTGTTCACAGGAAACCCAAAGAGACTGACATCCAAGGAGTCTATGCTCCTTGCCTCAGGGCATACAGTGTGTGCTGGGATTAGAACCCATCTCAATTTGTCCCTCAAGTCTGTGCCTTTTCTTCACCATTCATTGGCTAAGAAGTCACAGCCACAATCCCTTCTCCCAGCCAGCACCTGACATGGACCAGGGGCCCGGTAACTCTTTAAAAAGATACAGATGGATGGAGGAATGAATAAATGAATGAATGAATGAAGTCAACTTGCTTTTGAATTCTACAGCGTGTGGGTTTTAAATCTAAGCCCTATTTTCTAGGCTAAGATGGAAACATGAAAGCAGCCCCCTTTAAAATGAGAAGCAAAAGAAACAAACTTGAAAGGAAAACCAATTCCAAATAATCCCCCTGAAGGTCGGTGGGTGTTAGATCGGTAATGCCTGAGAGGTGGGCCCAGCAGGGCTGGAAAGGAGGTGAGAGAGACAAGTGGGGGAGGGAGGGAGGCAGCCCATCTGAAGGGGACTTGTCTAAGTAGCACACGCGTGCAGCTGGCCCACGTGACCTCTGTGCTCCGGCTGAACTGGACTGTTTATTACCCCCAAACACTTTCTTGCGTCCCTGCTCAAGCCATCCCCTCGGTGTCTCCCTCTGGGAAGATTTCCTTCATTTCCCTAGGCAGGTGGACTTTCCTCATCTCTGGGTCCTGACATGTGCCACATAACACAGTATAATTCACTTGTTTGTTCACTCAGCATTCAATTTGATCCGTGTTTCTCAGCGGACTGTTTCATTCAGTTACTGAGCACCCATGTAGCTGGGCACAGCGCGAGGCACTGAGGATGTTGTAGCAAACGTGGCAGCTGAAGTCCTGGGGTTTGCAGGTCAGTAGGCAAGGCAGACACTGTCTCAGGTGGCAGTGGGTGTTATGAAGCAAAACAAAGCAGGTGGGATGGGAAGCGGCATAGATGAGGTAATCAGGGAAGGCCTCCAGGGAGGCAGAATTTGAACGGAGCTCTTTAGACCACAACGGTGGATGTAAAAATGAGCCAGATGGGTCTCTGCCCTCAGGGAGCTCACAGTCTAGCAGGGAACAGACAAGCTGCCCTTATCTCCACTATGCAGGACCCGATCTGGCTCATCTGAACTTCATACACACCAGAAGTCAGCAATCCTTCCAAACACAAATCTGGCCAGATCCCTCCATGGCTTAAGAATCTTCAATGGCTCCCCCACTGCCCTTGGCATCAAATCCAAACTCCCCAGCCTTCCACTCCTGCCCTCCAGGACCTGCCCTGCTGTCTGTTCTCAGTCTCGCCCCCCACTGCTGCCCTCGACCATCCTGCCTCTGTGTCTTCATATGTGCCATTTCCTTTTCCAGGCAAAATTTTCCACATCTCCTAAGTTCCAAAGCCAACCTCCTTCACTCTTGAGGACCCAGTTCATCAGTGTGACAGGTGGCTCAGAAAGTTTCCTTGCAGAGAAGGGATAGTGAGAAATGAGACAAAGCGTAAACCCATAAAATGAAATAACCCTCCTCCTCCTCCTAAACCGCCCCTGCCATGCGGGGTGGGTCACGACTTCCTGCTGGAAACATTCTGGGTGCACTTACAGTGTTCTGTCTTGCCAACTGTTTTCGCTGTCAGCTCATCCACTGTGTCCCCACCCGCTCTAGGGTCCAGCACCACGTCAGCCAGAGAGGAAACTCCATAAATGTTTGGCGAGCAGATGAACAAAAGTAAGGAGACTGATTTTCTCTAGACCTCAACCTTTGGATTCCACCTAGTGGTGGGTCTGCTACTGGCCCCTTCTACCGGACATGTCCCCAGGGCTCTTCCATCGCTCTGTAAGCCCCCACTCCAGATGCTCCTCACAAGGAAACCACATTTCCTTTGGAAGCATCTCATGGTTTGGGGGAGACATGAAGCTACCATTCCACAGGAACACCCTTCCCCCCAGTACATACCCTCTTTCCCATTTCACAGGCTGGAGCTGGGGATTTCCTAGGGCCCTGCCTGGCAGGGCAGCCCTGTACAGGATGAGACTGGGGGAGGAAGGAGGGAGTGGTGTCGCCGCCCACCACCCTGAGCCTCCGTCCTGTCTCCACAGATGGTGCTGCTCCCGGGAGGACCCTGGTGTCTCCCAGTGTGCCACAGCGATGCAGGCAGCACAGGTATCATGGTCACCCTCATTGGACAGACGAGGAAAATGAAGCTCAGAAAGAGGACGTAGGGTGTAAACAAATCCCAAGATATTAGCTAGACCATTTTACACCCAGGGAAACTGAGGCCCCTATATGGAGGAGAGCTGGCTCTGGGATCCCACAGTAAAGTAAAAGCAGGCCCCCTGACCTATACTTCACACCCTTTCCCCATCCATTCTGCCAGCTCCTTATTAACTAAATTGCTTAGTGTCCAGAGAGTAAAGGAAGAGGCTGAAGCAAGGTCTGGGGTGCCCACTGCAACCCTCCTCTCACCCTGCTGTGGCGTCCCTTTCCCGCCCCAACCCCAAGTGGCAGTCTAATCAGCGATTCACACCTGTGATGTCAGCCACCGAGCAGCCCTGTGTCCAGGGCCAGGGTCCAGTCTGGCCACAACCCACCAGATTCCAACCACCCCTTTCCAGGGCCATGGCTGGACAGACATGGCCCTTCCATCTACCCCGAGGTAATTAAAAACACACCCAGGCCTCTTCCAACGAGAGAGGGGCCAATTTTCTTCCCCTCCGGCACCGCTGACTGCAACCTAAATAGCAATATTTATGCCAAGCTCCCCATAATACTGTAAACATCCCAACGTATAGCGGGCCAACGCATGAGTCATTTCCCCAAAGCCAGAGTTAATAAGTGGTACCTCAGCCATATTCCAGGGAGCTCCCGCCAGCAGCCGGGTCCGGGGCTGCCCTCCACACCCAGGGCCCATGGCACCTCGGTGCCCTGGTGGCCCCACTCCGGGAAACCACAGGCAGCCGCCAAATCCTCCAGGAGCCGGAGGACAGCTGCCTCGGTGCCAGAAACTGTGGCTGCCATCCAGGGACACCCCCCACCCCCTGACTGCGGTCACTAAAGCGCTCATTACTGAGAGAGAAACTAAAGTTACGGCACAGGGTCCTCCACCATGCCATTCCCAGAGGCTGCAGCTCCCATGCCTGGTCTGATTAGTTTTGTTTAAGATGCAAGAGGGGACTCCCTACCACCCCAAAGTGGCCTGTGAATATGATAGTCTCAGCCCCGCATGGCAGAATCCTAGAAAGGGATACCCTATTTAGGATCCCAGCAAAGTAAGTCCTAGTTTCAAAGACCTGGGTTCTATTTTTATCTCCCAGTGGCCATAAGTAAGACACTGGGTTTTTCTGAGCCTCCCTTTCCCTATCTGTTAAAAGGGATTAAGAATCACACCCACCTGGCTTCCCTGTAAAGCTTATTTTTAGGGATCCAACAAAATTGTGAGCAGGAAAGCACTTTGTAAAAGCTTAAAGTACCTTGTCAACTGTGCAGCACGTTGTAAACCACGGAGAACTGTGTATAGTGCAAACTACTTCATAAACTGTAAAGTAATTTGAAAACTGTAAAGTGCAGTACACATGAGAACCATTATTCATAGTCTTTTCTTGTCCTGCAAGCTCAGCCATTCCTGGTGGACACGCCCAGACCCCACTAACTTTCCCTCCAGAGTAAGCTAGCTCGGGAGACCTGGCAGACGCCCTGGCCCCCTTAGGGTCGGGTGGTACCAACACACGAGGCCATAGGGAGAGGGCCCAGCGACCCTGGCCAAGGCCAACACATGGCAAGAGCATCTGGTCCGGCCCTGGTGGCAGCTGGAGAGTTCCGGGGGGCTTCAGCAGTCACGCTGAGCTCTGCGGCCGCCGGGCGGTGGCCGGCAGGGGTGCCCGGAGACCCCGCGCAGCTGAGATGCCCACGGACCCATCCCCCGCGCAGTCCTCCCGAGGAGGGGACCCCATTGTACGCCGCGGGCAATGGACAGGCACTGACGAGGAGGCTGGCGCGCTCACTTCCACTCTATCCGTTCCCGCTTCCTGGGGCTCCGGGCCCCAGCCCGGGGCCGCGAACTGGAAGCCCCCACCCCGGCCAGCCGCAGTGCCTCCCTCCCTCTGCTCCGTGCCAAACTTTCTGGCCCCGACTGCGCACGGGCCCACCCGGCCCGCGCCCCACCACCCGGTGGGGAGCGAGGCCAGGCCGGCGCAAGGGGGCTGCACCGGCCGGGGGCGGCGAGCGCGCGTGGGCAGACCCCGGCCCTGGGCGGCGCTCGCCCGGCTGGCTACAAAGCCTCGGCAAGATGGTCCCTTCGCCTCCTCCTGGCACAGTCAATCAGCGCCCGCCGCTCCCCGGGCGCCCGCGGGGCCCGCTCCTCCCGGCGCGGCCGGACACACCTCCCCGCGGCCACCTGCGCCGGGCGCGAGCCCCCGGGCAAACTTTGCGGGCCGCGGGGCGGAGGTGGGCGCTGTCGGCTACCGGTGCCCAGCCGCTCCCCGCCCCCATCGCCCGTCCGCCCGCCCGCTCACCTTCCACAGCGGCGAGCAGCGGAGGAGAGCTGGCTCTGGGATCCCACAGTAAAG
>NW_003852404.1:2792055-2810070 GCF_000181295.1 Otolemur garnettii
CCCGGGCCCCCGGCTGGTCGCGCGCCAAGGTGGGCCCCGTTTCTGCCCTGTGTTCTCAGGGCCACCCAGGGGCAACGCGGGCGCTGGAGCGCGGCGACCCTTCGCGCCCAGGCGACGGAGACCCCAGTCTCCCCCCGCGCAACAGTGGTCTCTCCCAGCGCTGTGGCTCCTCCAGATAAAGCAGCGATTTTAGCCCAAATGTTTCTCAATTTTTATTGAATGCTGCAAAGCCGGAGAGCGTCTGGCGCGGCTGACAGGGGCAGGGAAAGGGGACCTGGGGGGAAGGCGGGGTAAGGGGCTGCTCGAAGCGGGGGGGGGGGCTGGCCCTACCTGTCAGGGCTGGGAGTGCCACCCCCTCGCCCTAGCCCAGCCACCCCAGTCCCTGCGGCTTCGAAAGGGACCGAACTGCAATGAATGAAAAAAAGGGGGGGGGGCCTCTGGGAACAAAACAGGCGGCTTTCCCAGGCGCTGGGGCTGGGCTGGGGCCTCCGACTGGGAGAGTGGGCCTTGGTGCTAACGCGAGGGCGGGGGAGGGGGGTGTCACTCTGGCAGGGATGGGCCGGGCCCTGGCAGGCAGACCCCAGGCCTCCCCTCCTTGCCTTGTTGTTCTGAGCAAGCCCACGAGCCCCTCCCTGCAGACTCTTCTATCTCTACATAGGATTCCTCTTTCTCTGTTGATCTTATTCCTGATGCAGTTTGGGGGTGGAAGAGGCCCATGTTGGGTATGTGGGGAAAGCCCCCACCCCACGCTGTGGAGTAGTCCTGTCTGTGCAGCCATGATTTTGTGCACGGCCATCCCTTCAGAGAGGACACAACCCCTGTTCATCCCTGTGGGCCCAGCTCTACTCTGACAGCCTTCATCACCATCATCATTAACAGGCTATACTGAGGGCCAGGTTGGGAGAGCAGCAGGGGGCCCACAGGGATCCCCCAGGCAGGGGCCCTGGCTGTTCAAAGCCCTTATCTGACTAAGGAGACTTAACCAGGAGCTTCATACGTTGAGGAATGAGTATAGGAGCCCAGTGGAGGAACAGGCAGTTTGAGGTGGTTTAAGTCTGTGCCTCCCAGACCTCTCCCATCCCTTTGTCCCATAAACTGTCAAAATATCCCAGCAATCCTTTCCCTTCCAGGCCTACCCTACAGTCCATACCAAGAAAATGGCACCATAGACTTTGAGAGTCCGTCTAAGGTTTGGAGAATTAGGTCATCTTTTGAAGCTCTTAAGAGTCCAACTGAAGTAAGCATCAACTGGGATGCTTACCACCAGGAGGAGATGGGCCTTTGGGAATGCCTAAGAAAGAGCAAGAGTGAACCGGGAGAGGGAAGAAAAGGGATGTTCCCCCTCCTAAACCTACAGACTCCTCAGCAGGGTCAAGATCCACTGGCATGGGACTGGCTTTCATTTTCAGTTCCTGCTTTTCAGACCTTCAGGAGACCCAGGGTTTGGGAGACCATGAGCTTGTTCCATATTGAAGTGATACTTCTCCCTCGTTCCTGGGTAGAGGGGCTCCAAGCTATGGTACTTGCCAATGCCAACTTCAGTGCATCAAGGTGCCCAGCCACTTTAAAATTCAAGAAACAGTCATTGAGGCACCTGTTAGGCTCTTCTGCTTTGCTTGTGGGGTCCTTGTCACTGCCCACCTACCCCAGTAGGTACCCCCTCTCTGATTCAAAGTAGGAACAACAGTGGCTGTTATTTACTGAGGACCTGGTGCCAGGCACTAGGCTGAGCTTTGTGTGTACATCGTCCTCCTTAATCTTTCCAACCTTGTGTAGCAGGTGCTGACCTTTTCAGATGATGAAACTGAGGGCCAGATAAATAATTTGTCCAAGGTCATAGCAAGTCAGAGGTAGGACTCAACCCCAGACCTGACCCACCCCAGTGTTAATCCCCTGGTGCCTTTCACAGAGGCATAGAACTCAGAGAATTGTGAAGGCAACTTCCCACAACCTGTCTCATAAGTAAAGAAGCTGAGGCCTGAAGTAGGGTCGGGAGCCACAGTTACACACATCACCCAGTGTTACAGGATTAAATAGGCATCAGCCCAGGGCTTTTACCTGGCAAAACATAAAACCAGTGATAATAATAAAGTCCCCATTCTCTCTCATCCTACTCCCTAAACACCATTTTATTTCCCATTTGGGATCCCATAGGTTGGGTTCTACAGTCTGGCCGTGTTCTTCCTCCTGGGTCTCTCAGCTACTATCTTCAGCTGTGCCTTTGTCCCAGGGGTGCACTCCACCTGGCTGCCTTCTCCACCCTGAGGACTTGGAGTCAGCCCCACCCTACCCCCTCTAAGAGCTTTAACTGACATTGGCCTCTGACCCACCCATTTGCTCTTTATCTATTCCCTTTCCACAAGGTCCATTGTTGATATGTTTGACTGATGGTTTCGGATTTGTATATCATCTCTACGACTCCAGCAGACTGTGAGCTCCATGAGGGCAGTGCTGGGACTCAGAGCTGTGCTATACTCTCTAGGGCAGAGGAGCATCTGACCTGATCCCCTCCTCAGCCGAGGAAGAGGCAGTTTCAGCTTCATTTGTCTAATGACAACAGCTACGGGAATTTGCAATCACGCTTTAACAGTTTACAAAGCAGCATTCACACCCATCAGCTTCACTCATGTTAATTCAACCAGCCCATCCTGTGAGCCAGCCTGGTGGCCGTGGGAGCACCATTTTTCAGAAGGGGAAATTGGGCCCCCAGAGAGGGGAAGGTACTTGCCCAAGGACACACGGCAGATTTTGGTTTTGTTTTTTTTGGTTAGTTGTTTTTGGTGCAATTGGAGCAAGGCTTCAGTGACCTGAGTTGTCTATGTCTCTTTCAATCAGAGTTGATTGACAAACATTATATGGGCACCTTCTGCACACCAGGCACTGGGGAGACAGAGGCACAGCTGTGGATCTGCTAGATGAGGCCCTGCTCTCCAGGAGCCTACATTCTGCCGCAGGGAGGTCCTTAAATGGACAAGATAATCACAATGATAAGTATGAGGAAGACAATAAAATGGGGTGATGAGGCAGTGATTGACTGAGGGGAGGGTCTGCTCTAGCCAGGGGATCAGAACCAGCCTCTCTAAGGCGGGAACATGACAGCTGAAAGCTGGTGAAGAGTCCACCATGTGGGAAGAGAGTTCCAGGTGGAAGGAACTGCTCGTACAAAGGCCCTGAGGTAGGAACATGCTGGGGACCTTCTGTGAATAGTAGCTGAAGTATGGCAAGCACTGGGGTGTGGAGGAGTTTAGGTCAGGGCAGAAGAATATGGATTGTATACTGGAGCCATGGAGGAATATAAGTTGAGAATGAATGGATCTGGGTAAAGGGGAAGCAGGATGAACTTGATGAGCAGGGCCCACACGTGCCTGGGCGCTAACCTGTGCCTCTTGATCTTTGGGGCTGGTCTGGCCTCTACAAACCCTATACCAGGACTCTAACGTATGACCCAGCCTTCCCTTGACTTGCTGTGTGATCTTTGGCAGTGCAGTCACTCTCTCTGGGCCCCACTTGCCACAAATGCAGAATGAAAGCATTGTCCAAGGTAGTTTCTCTGAGGCCAGTTTCAGCCCCGAGTCTCTCATTATTGTGGATTCAGTGGGGCAGCAGGACCTCAGTAAAGATCTTAGCCAAATAGGAGGATGCAGATGAACTCGGGAGCCTCATGGCTTTTCCTGAGGCCCCGTCTTCCTGAAGGGAAGGTAGAGGGGCTCTTGAAAGGGAAATGTGTTATGCTGAGTGACAGAGCCCAGGAAAAACATAGAAGTCGCCTCTCAGTGTACCCAAGTCTCTGACTCCTATTCCAGTATCTTCCCTGTCCAGATGTGGACTGATGGGGGCACTTGGCCAGTTGGGGGTCAGACCGCTCCTACAGCCAATGCCAGGCTGGGGAAAATTTCCTAGTACAGAGACAAGGCTCAAGTTCTAGTTCTGCCACCAGTTTGCTATGTAACCTTGGATGGGGCCCTTCCCTTCTTTGGGCCTGAGCTGAGAGAATCTCATATCTCCCCCCATGAAGCTCATGAACCAGCACTGTCCAACAGAAATAGAATACAAGCCCCACGTGTAATTTTAATTTTTCTGGTAGCCACATTCAAAAAGTAAAATGAAACAGGTGGAGTTAATTTTAATATATTTTTTAGCCCAACATATTCAAAGTATTATCATTTCAACATGTGCTTAATGAACTATTTTACATTCTTTTTTAAATACTAAGTCTTTGGAATGCAGTGCGTATTTTATAGTTCAGTATTTGCACTAGCCACACTTCGAATGCTCAGTAGCTGTGCGTGGCTGGTGGCTACCATATTGGATAGCGTAGATGGAGACACTGAAGCAATCATTATCCTAAGGAGTGAAAAGTGCTCTTTAATAGAGGTTGTCCAAGCCCTCCAGGGACACATAGGAGAAAGGACAAAGGCTTCCTGGAGGAGGTAACATTTAACTGATTAAAAAATCATCTTGACAGCTAATCATGTTCTTCCTTTCAAGAAAACTATTAGGATAAAAGTAACACATCCTCACTGTAAAAATAAAGAAGATATTAAGAAGGAAATAAAAACCATCCATAATCTCTCCAGCCTGAGAGTCATTGTAAATATTTTGATCCATTTCCTTCCAGGCCTTTTTTTTTTTTTTTAAGGCAGGAGTATTTTGCACGTAACTATAATCTTGCTGCATATACAGTGCTGTGTCCTATTTTTTTCCCACCTAGTACTGTGGAGCTAGCATTCCCCTGGGTTGTTACAAACTCTCTGTGAACATTATTGCTAACCACTGCATACTATGCCAGGTAAGTGATATGCTATAAAGCCAGCAACTCTTTCGTGCTTTTCCCCTTCACCTAAAGGTACCTGTGAACCCATTTCCACTCTGAGCACAGAGGCTGCAGGGAGAATGGACAAGAGCAACCGGGAGGGGAGGATCCCCTGAAAACCACCCTGTGTCTGACTTCTCACTGCCTGCCCTGGGTCTTTTGTGACTGGGAGCTGCAGGAGGCTGGGCTGGGCTGGGCTGGGCTGAGGCGCTGAGCAGCCAGTCTCTCGACTGCCACCTGGTGGCTTTATAAGTGAATGCACCCTCCAGGAGTACGAGCGCAGGTGGTTGGAAGGAGCGGGTGCTGGGGTTTTGGGTTTCCACTTTTTCTTTTTTTTGAGATAGAGCCTCAAGCTGTTGCCCTGGGTAGAGCTGCCATGGCATCACAGCTCACAGAAATCTCCAATCCCTGGGCTTAAGTGATTCTCTTGCCTCAGCCTTCCAAGTAGCTGGGACTATAGGCACCCACCACAGCACCCGGCTATTTTTTGGTTGTAGATGTCATTGTTGTTTGGCAGCCCTGGGCTGGATTCGAACCTGCCAGCTCTGGTGTATGTGACTGGTGCCGTAGCTGCTTGAGCCACAGGCGCTAAGCCTTGAGTTTCCACTTTTGTCTCCTGACCCTGCACCCGACTGCATGACCAGACTTCTGAGGGGGGAGTCATATGAGTTTCATTCTGGAGAAGAGAGCCTCTCCTTCTCTCATTCTAAAGGGCCATGGCTTGTGGAACAGGACTGCCTGAGTTCAAATCCAGCTCTACCTTTTGTGAGTCCTATGTGCTTGGGCTACTCTACTTTTCTGTATCTCAGTCTCCTTATCTGTCAAATGACCTGATAATAGGTGTCTAGAGTTGTGAGGCTGGAATGAGATAATACATAAACTGCTTAGCTAGCACTGGGCCTTGTCTGCAGTAAGTGCCCAATGTTTTAAATTATTTGATGTCAGGGGGAACCTGAACACAACATGCAGGGAATGGATCTCATTTAATTTCATCCTCTTTCTCTGGTTCCCTGCCATTAACCTCCAAGGCACTGGGGGATTTTCTTAAAATCCTAAATCTATGATTGAGCCACTTTTCTGCTCAAAAGTCTTCAATGGCTCCCATTGCCCCTGCAATAAATAAAAACTCCCTCACTTGGCATTCAAGACCCTCAAGGATAGGACCCAGCCCACCTTCCTGTCTCATCTCCCTCCGCTCACCTCCAGATCCCCTCCACTCCAGCCATACCGTCATCCTTAGCAGTCCAGGAACACCCTCCATTTCCTGCCTCCAAACTCTCCTCATGCTCAGCCTCACCCTGGACCACATTCTCCCCATCCCAGAGAATATCTTACTACTGTTGCCCTTTGTTATGTGACCTCAGATTCTGCTCATCCTTCAAGGACCTTGTCACATGCTGGCTCCTGCCATAGACCTCCCGTAGATCAACTACACCACCACTCCCATCAAACCTTCCCAGAAACTGCTGTCACACACCTTTGTTTCTTTCATCTTGTGTCCTTGCAAAGCAGGCCATGGAGTGGGCTTTGCAGTTGCAGGTGGGGATGTGTTAAAATCCTGTGTGGTCTTGAGTAGGAAGGACACTTAACATCTGTAAGTAAAATGGGCCTGATTCTTATACATTTATTACTAGTTTAGATTTAGATGACACACAAAAACACTTGCCATAGAGAATGCCTGTGAAATGTTGGTTTCCTTCTCCTGCTGGTCCATGTCCCCTGTAGATAGGAATCCGCTCTGGGCAGATGGCGTCCTGTTCACCTCTGGATATGAGTCCAGTAAAGGGCCTGGCACATGAGTACTGATGAACTCCTTGGCTATAGTGAAGGGAAATTTCTCTCTCCTACCAGCAGAAAACCTTCTTGGCATTGGAAACAGGGAGTAAAATTCTTCTTGGTGTCTGTGAACCATGGGAATTCTCACATGGGGCCAAAAACTCATTTCCTCCCAGGAGCTGGGGGTGGGGGTGGCTTGTCCAGTTCATAGCTGAGGATCCTGGTAGGAGTGAGTGGGTGTCCAGGTTGCAGTGGGCGTCCTGTCTCCATGGTCTATTCGCATTCATCATCTGCTCAGTCAGGAGAGGAAGTGACTTGACTACGGTCACTGAACAGAGCCATGCATGTTGGGCTGGAGGCCAGACCTCCCAGTCCCCTGGTGAAGGCCCTTCTGTAGCTGTGATCTGGTTGTAAGGCATGGCATTTAATGTTGGGAGACCTGAGTTCAAAGCCCAGTTCAGCAATTTACATTCTGCACAGCTTTGGGTGGTTGAGTAACTTTTAGAGTCTCGATTTCCTTGTGGCAGGTGCCTTGTTGGAAGATAAAAGGAGGCGGGAGAGGAGGAAACGCCTTTGTAAACTGTGGAGTGCCGTATCCAGGTAAGAGGTTGTTACAGTTGTACTCCAACCCTGATACAGGATGCTTTGATCTTTGCGCCCTACGGGAATACACAGAGTTTTATGGCTGTTCACCTGGCTGACCGTTTCCCAATCTGCCTCTCTCCTAGGGTTTGAAGGAGCTGTTTGGATGGGTACCTGGCAACAGGGGGTGCAGCAGGGTAGGGGAGCAGGGCTGATGAGCTGGGTGTGGAGGCACTGACGGCTGGGAGAGCTGCTCCCCATCCAGGACCTCACAGAAAAGATCTAGGCTGGGCCACTGGGTTGGGGAGCCACACAGGAGGGTTGGGGTAAGGTGCAGGCCCTATTCTTTAAGGACCCCTGTATGTGGGAAGAAAAATTCCTAGAAGTAGGTGTAGCTGAGTTCTCAGGAAAGGTTATGGCTTAAGAGTCGAGCTGGTTCACACTTAAACAGGACCAGGCACAAAGGGGATGTTCTGGAAGAATTTGTCAGATGGACGGATGGATGGACAAAAGGAGGGAGGATGATGACAAGCAGGCAGGCCTCCAGGAGGTTGTGACACACAAGCTATGATGATTCTCTGCAAGAAGCTAACTCACTTTGGAAGGACACATCTGACAATCAAAACCCAGGAATCTCTACTTTGTGATTAGGACTAGGGGGAACACAGCAAAAGTCTCTGGAGGCCTAAACAGGATTCATGATTATTCAGAATCTAAGGCATCTCTAACCACTGAGCTAGGGATAATACTACCCATGACTGCCAGCGCCAGTGCTCTTTGGCTCCCCCCAGATTCTATTAGGATGCTTGCCTGAGACTCTGTGCCCTTCCTCCTCTTTGCCAGCTATTCCCCTTTTGTGCCACTCTGTTCTGCCTACTTCTTTCTGTGCCCCTCAGGAGAGTCTGGGATTGGCCCAGCCATCACACAGCCCAGCATAGCCAAGCTTTCACACCACAATATGGGTCCCTGGCCAGTCCAATGTCCTGCTGACTTTGGGTCTCCCGGGAGAGAGAATGGCCCTGCCCAGAGTCTCATGGTGGGTTAGAACAGTGTTAGGACCAGAACTCCGATCTGGTGGTATTTTTCTGTCTCTGCACCCAGGTGGGAACGGGCATCTGGAGGCCAGGAGAGGATGTGAGATGAGGGAAGGAGGAGGAACTTTGAAGGTCATGGGCATAAGTTCTCAGCCTTCACAGATGTCCTTTGATCAGACTCTGTTCCTGGGAATTGTGGCCTCAAAGTGGTAAACAGTGCCCACAGTAGATCTTTGACAGAGTGTTTGGTATTGGTGCCAACAGACCCTGGAATTTTTAGATTCAGGAGAACCTGAAAGCAGCTTCTCCACTCTTCCCATTTTGTAAATGAAGAAGCCGAATCTCAGAGAAGGAAAATCACTTGCTCAAGCTCACACAGCAAGTTAGTGGGCAACAGAAGTAAGATGTTCTCTGGGTTATGGAGTGGAATTAGCAGTTGGCCTCAAACTTCCAAATACGAGGCTGGGACAAGGAGTCCAAGGGGAGTCCAAGGAGACAAGGCGGGTACTTCTCATTTTTCTAGGACTGTCTCAAAGGCTGGGCAGAGCTCAGCACTGTAACTGTCTGAGATGGAATTGGAAGGCAGCCAGCTTGTCAATTCCACCTGTTAACTAATAGTCTATTATTTTCCTCTAGGATTAATTTTTGAATGCAAATGGTATGTTTTATCACACATTTGAACACTTAGCACCCACTGGTCTCAGAGCAGGTCAGGCTTTCCTCTGGTGGCTTGAAGGGCCCAGGCAGTCCCTGGGGAACACAGGAATGGGGGACACAGAGGTTCCAACCTTTTGCTCCTGAATTCCGATTGTGCACCATACGCACGATATGTATGGAGAGGATGAAGTGATAAGGGGGGACATGAAGAGACAACGGTTGGAAAACAGGAGCCAGTTTCTTAGGCAGGACATTTTCCTCCACTTAATTGATATCACAAAGGGAAGCTGGGTCTGCACTGGATTGTGGGGATTATGCAAATAAGGCTGGGACGAGGATGCTTCTGAGCTCCTGGTTCTCACTGTTGCAAAAACTTGTCTAGGGCAGTGCCTGTAGCTCAAAGGCGTAGGGTGCTGCCCCATATGCCAGAGGTGGCAGGTTCAAACCCAGCCCCAGCCAAAAACTGCAAGAAAAAAAAAAAAAACTTGTCTAGAAAATACCTACCAAATCCAGGACTGCTTCCTTCCTTGAGTCTAAGGCTGTGGGGGAGGCAGTGGGAGTGGCCCTCAAAAACAGGGTCCACTCTGAGGCTAGACCTTCTAGAAAGAGGCTAGGAGTTGGTTCTCCTAGTAGAGGGGGGACCCAGGCACAGAATGCCGAGTTTAAGTCTTCTCCAAGGAGACAGAGGGGCATGAGAGAAAGGGCAAGGGTTTTGGAGTTGGACCTTGGTTTGAATCCCTGCTGTGCCATTTGCTGTGTGACCCTGGGTGAATGGGTGAGTCATTTTACCTTTCTAAGCCTCCATCTTCTGAGGCAGCCTCAATGATTGCAGCGTCACAGGGCCGAGGTGAGGGTTGAATGAGATAAAGTCTGTCAAATGCCTGGGACTCAGCTCAGTCATACCAATGCTGCCTCTTCCACTTACTTCAGATGAAATAAGCATAACAGCCATTCATGTAATATAATAATGTCAGTATAAATAATATAAAAGCAAGTTATACGTATGTATTATAATAGCAAAAAATAATAAAACAGCGAGCACTTGGAGAGTACCCGTGGCAGGAGCTGAGAACTGTTCTGAGCTCTTCGTGCTTTAGCTCCTCGGAGGCTCACGCGACCCAGTGGTGAGTACTGACACACCACTTTATGGATGAGCGTGTGTACAGGAGGGACGCATCTGTCATCCTCCCACCTCTGAGCCGATCCTGGCTGGTCGGGGGTCCCCATCACCAGTGTTATAAATGCCACAGAAGGGTCCTGACATTTTTGATGTGCCTGTTTTACTGTCGGGATACAGAGAGGGAAAGTAACTCACCCAAGGTAGCAGATGGAGTTATTAGCAGGTCTCTGTCTCCCAGCCCAGAACTTTCTTCTCTCTGTGCCACCACCTGGGGAGAGTTTCTGAACCATCAGATGCCTCATGGGCTGAAAATGTTTGCTAAGCCTGAGTCATGAGCTCACCCCTAGGCCCCGGGGGTAGGGATGGGCACCGAAGCGGAACATCTTCACACCTGTCTGACCACAGAAGGAAGTCCAGACGGAGAGGGGGGCTCTGGTCAGGTGCCGGGAGCAGTGGGTGCTGTATAGGGGAGGTGGCGGAGATGAACCTACCTGATCCTTGCACTTTGAGAACTCATAGTCTGGTGGGGCAGTCAGACCCATAATTACAACTGCCCAGAGTAGCATTTACGGAGTCACCTTGTAGTACACACTGCACTGGGGTTTATGCCGCTTCTCTTCATTAATCTTCACAACAGTCACTGGCTCGTAGAGTAAGAACATATCAGATAATGATACAATAATAGAATAATTATCACATATAGATTCTAATGGTGTCACATGCATAATAATATTACATACATAAGCGGGCCACAATGGCTCAACGCTTGTAATCCTAGCACTCTGGAAGGCCGAGGCAGGTGGATTGCTTGAGTTCACAGGTTCAAAACCAGCCTGAGCAAGAGCAAGAGCCCCACCCCCCATGTCTACTAAAAAATAGAAAAACTACTGAGCATTGTGGCAGGTACCTGTAGTCCCAGCTTCTTGGGAGACTGAGGCAAGAGGATCGCTTGAGTCCAAGAGTTTGAGGCTGCTGTGAGTTATGATGGCATAGCGCCCTACTGAGGGTGACAAACTGAGACTCTGTCTCAAAAAATAAATAATAATAATATCACATGTGGACTATCACAGGACATTAAGGCTCAGAGAGACTAAATGACTTGCCCAAGGTCACACAGCACTGCAGCAGATGAAGGAGGGAGAATTCACACCCAGTTCTGCAGGTCCCTAGCCCTGTGTCATGATGACTCTGTCCAATGCAGTGGCCTCTGGCTGCAGGTGGCTATCGAGCACTTGAAGTGTGCCTTGAGATAGGCCCCAGGGGCACTGGATTTCAAAAGCTTGCTAAGAAAAAAGGAATATAAATTAGCTCATGAGAGCTATTTATTTTATTATTTTTTATTTTTTTCAGGTTAGTGTAAGAGTACAAACAACCAGGTCAAAATATTTGAATTTGTTAGGTAGAGTCCCTCTTGTAGTCATGACCCACACTCAAAAGAGAGGTTTTTTTTTTTAATTTTAATTTTTATGTATTTATTTTTTTGAGACTGAGCCTCAAGCTGTCACCCTGGGTAGAGTGCTGTGCCATCACAGCTCACAGCAACCTCCAACTCCTGGGCTCAAGTGATTCTCCTGCCTCTGCCTCCCCAGTAGCTGAGATTATAGGCACCTTCCATAATGCCTGGCTATTTTTTGGTTGCAGCTGTCATTGTTGTTTGGCCGGCCCAGGCTGGATTTCAACCTGCCAGCTCAGGTGTATGTGGCTGGTGCCTTAGCCACTTGAGCCACAGGTGCCGAGCCAGAGAGTTGTTTTTTTTTTTAATTGGTAAAATGTAGAAACAATATCTTGGTTATATTGAATTAAATAAAATGTATTATTAAATTAATTTACCCATTTCTTTTTACTTTTTTTTTTTTTTTTTTTGAGAAAGTCTTACTCTGTCACCGAGGGTAGAGTGCTATGGCATCAGCCTACCTCACAGCAACCACAAACTCCTGGGCGCAAGTGATCCTCCCGCCCCAACCTCCCAAACAGCTGTGACTACAGGTGCCTGATACAACGCCCAGCTCGCTTTTTCTATTTTTAGTAGAGACAAGGTCTTGCTCTTGCTCAGGGTGGTCTTGAGCTCCTGAGTTCAAGAGATTTTCCCACTTGGGTCTCCCAGAATGCTAAGATTACAGCCATGAGCCACTGCACCCAGCCTCTTTACTTTTTTTAAGGCGGATAGTAGAAAATTTAAAATTCCTGTGTGGCTGCCCTATATTTCTGTTGGATAGTATAGCTCTAGACTAGCCCCGTCCGATAGAACTTTCTGCCGTGATGAAAACGTTCTCTTCTGAAGCGTGATCCAGGAGGGTGGCTCCTAAGTCATACGCGGCTATGGAGGGAGCGCTTGAAATAGGACTAGGGTGACTGAGCAAGCACAGTTTTCATTTTATTTCACTTTAATTCATTTACATTGGGATTTAAGTGGCCACACGCGGCTGGTGGCTAGTGGATGGCACAGCACAGCTCCAGAAAGTTGGGCTTTTCTGGCTTGTAAAGACAAATAAGCTCCACAGTCACTACAGGCGTCCCCACAGCTGGGCTTAGGCTGGGAGTGGTGGCACAAGGAGGGGCTTGGTGGATCCCACTGTCCCACTGTAGACTCAGAGAGGTTTACGGAGTACTTGAGGGCACACGGCTGGGGGTGGTAAGTCAGGCTTTGACCCCAGGAGAGCCTCACTCCAAGCCCCAGGCTTGTTCTTGAGGCCTGCTGCCTCCTCTGCTGGGGTCCTGTCTCTAAGGGGACCCTCCAAGTCTGGTGGGGACTGGTCTGGTGCCATCCCCTCCCAGAGCCCACCTAGCTTCCCAGGCACTCCCCTCCTATAATGACTCACCCCCATCTGTACCCAGAGACTGTCACCATCCCCCTCTCCCACCTTTGTCCCTCAGCACTTCATGCTTGAGTGGCAGCCGATCTGTGCCAGCCCCACCCTGTCTCCCCTATCCCTCCCACCTGCTTTCCAGGCCCCTCACTTCCTGCCCCACCCTGTGCATGCTAGATTTCTACAGCTTCTCAGACTTCCCGGGGTTCCTCCTGTCTCGTGAGGAAGCAATACCAGGAGCAGCCCTGCTGTCCTCTTGGGCTGATGATGGGCTGGGTTCCTGCCCCAGTGCTGCCACCAACTAACCGTCTGTGTGACTCTGGGCAAATGTCTTTTCTCTGAGCCTCAGTTTCCTCATCTGTAAAATGGAAATAATGATACCATAGTGTTGTTATGAATATTAAATGTAGCAAGGATGCAAAGTTCCCTGTTAACTGTGAAATATAAACATGGGAAGTAATTATGGTCCTTACTACCATGTTTCCCCCAAAATAAGACACTGTCTTATATTTATTTTTTTTCAAGAAGACACACTAGGGCTTATTTTCAGGGGATGTCTTCCCCTCCTTGCCAAAATGCATGGCGTGGCTATGCAGCATATCTGCATAGCCACGCCCATTACTAGGTCCTCTTATGGGGGTAGGGCTTATATTTAACAAATGCATAGAAATCCTGCTAGGGCTTATTTTGGGGGTAGGTCTTATTTTAGGGGAAACATGGTATATGAGCCAGCTACTCTACTAAGTGTTAACCTCGAGTTATAGTGGCTTCAAAATTTGTCCCCAAATTCTTAGATCATCTTCCCCTTTTTTTTTCTTTGTCACCCTTGGTAAAGTGCCTTGGCGTCACAGCTCACAGCAACCTCTAGCTCTTGGGCTTAAGTGATTCACTTGCCTCAGCCTCCCGAGTAGCTAGGACTACAGGCGCCCACCACAACACCTGGCTATTTTTTGTTGTTGATGCAGTTTGGCCAGGGCCAGGTTTGAACCCACCACCCTCAGTATATGGGGCCAGTGCCCTACTCACTGAGCCACAGGCACCACCCATATCCTCCCTTCTTGAGGTGGAGCCCAAGCCCAACTTCCTCCCCTAGAGGGTGATCTGGACTTGCTGACTTGCTTCTAACTGATAGAATAAAGTAGAAGTAATGAAATATGACTTTTTTTTTTGAGACAGAGTTTCACTTTGTCGCCCCCAGTAGAGTGCCCTGGTGTCATATCTCACAGCAACCTCTAACTCTTGGGCTCAAGCAATTCTCTTGCCTCAGCCTCCCAAGTAGCTGGGACTACAGGTGCCAGATACAACACCTGGCTATTTTTTTTTAAGAGGTGGGGGTCTTGCTCTAGCTCAGGTTGGTCTTGAACTCGTGAGCTAGGTGATCCGCCTACCTTGGCCTCCCAAAGTGCTGGGATTATAGGCATGAACCACCACTCAGGGCCAGTGATATGTGACTTTGAAGGCTAAGTCATAAAAAGGCACCATGCCTGTCTCCCCTTGCTGTCTCAGATTGCTAATTTTGGGGGGAGATTGGCTGCCGTGTCTTGAGGACCCTCAAGCATATGTCTGGAGGCGAAGGTGGTAAGGAAGAAGGCCACCTGCAAATAGCCAGCAAGGAGCTGAGACCTCCAGTCAACAGCCATGGGAGTGAGCCTCTGGGAAGCAGACCCCAGCCAGCCCTAGGCAACACTTTGGATGACTGAAGCCCCTGCTGATATTTTGCCTATAACCTCATGGGAGACCTGGAGCCCAAGCCACCCAGTGAAGCCTCAAGCCTCTCCTAAATTCCTGACCTACAGAAACTGTGAAATAATAAATGTTTATTGTTTTAAGCCACTAACTGTTGGGGATAATTTGTTATATAGTAAGATATAACTGAAACTCAGGCATCTTCTTATTTCATTCTCATACCATAACAAGGTAGGGGTTGTTGTTAGTCCCATTTTACAGATGAGAAAACCAAGGCTCAAAGAAGAGAGGAGACTTGCCTAAGGCTGCTCAATAAATATATGGTAGACTTAAGACCTTAGGTGTGGCCCATTTGTTTATTTATTTATTTATTATTATTATTTGCAGTTGTTAGCCGGGGCTGGGTTTGAACCTGCCACTTCCGGCGTATGGGGCTGGCACCTAGTCCTTTGAGCCACAGATACCTCCCGGCTTGGCCCATTTGAATTAAAAATAGGCATAGGCTTTCCTGTTTCCTTATGATACTGTGGGCTGAGGTCTGAAGTGATGAGGGTCTCTGGCACATTGGTAGGGCTTTTCACGCTCTGAGTACTGGTTCATGGTCTTAAGGATGTGACTGAGACCTGTAGGGAACACAGGCTGCAGGTCATAATTAAATGAAAGCCTTTTTTTGCATTATCAGCTACTCAGGTCCCAGGAACTGTATCGAGGCTACGCTGTCATTGGTGGGGTATTGGCATACTTTGAATTCCTTTATCATCTCTCACTGTGGGATCAAAACTGAAGAGCGCCTGTGGGGTCTTCTTATATTGAAAGTTCAATCACTTACGAAGCAGTGGATTTAGATATCATCGGTGACTTCCCAAGATCATGTTCTATTCAAAGATGGTTTTCATTTAATTATGGGGAAAGGGTAAAAGGGAATAGTAGCCAGGGGTCAAAAAAAATCAATGGGAAAAAATAAGCTCAACTTCACATCAAGTGTCAACTTCAGGAATGTCATTTTGGAATGGTTTTTATCCTGGTGGATTGTATAAATTGCATTCCTCCCACTTAAATGTCGGAATTAAGCTATAAATTCAGAATGGGGAGGCGACCTTACCAACCCTGGTGCTCTGGCTGCCGGAGAATTGAACTGCCTGTTCTGAGTTGGATGAAGGCTTGTGGATATCGTCTTTGACCTTTGCAAGATTCATCTTCTTACAGGAAGAATTTGCTCTGCTGTCCATGTTATGAACTCTTTCGGGGAGGTGAAAAAGGTGCTTCCCCAGATTTTAAATCTGTAGCGAAGGCATTTTAAAAGATAAAGTTCTGTGGCTAGGCCTGGTGGCTCACAAGCGTCATCTTAGCACTCTGGGAGGCCAAGACTGGTGGATCCCTTGAGCTCAGGAGTTCAAGGTCAACCTGACTCTACTAAAAATAAAAAAACTAGCTGGGTGTTGTGGTGGGGGCCTTTAGTTTCAGCTACTTGGGAGGCTGAGGCAAGAGGATTGCTTGAGTCCAAGAGATTGAGGTTCTGTGAGCTATGATGCCATAGCACTCTACTTGGGGTAACAGAGTGAGATTCAGTTTCAAAAAAAAATTTTTTTTGAGATAGACTCTCACTATGTCATAGTAACTTGGCATCACAGCTCTTGGGCTTAAGCGATTCTCTTGCCTCAGCCTCCCAAGTAGCTGGAACTACAGGCACCTGCTACAATACCTGGCTATTTTTTGTTGCAGTTGTCATTGTTGTTTTTTTAGCTGGCCCAGGCTGGGTTCGAACCTGCCACCCTCAGTGTGTGTGACTGGCACTGTAACCACTGTGCTACAGGCACCAAGCCTCAAAAAAAAAAATGTTTTAAAAAACAGACAAACAGAAATTTATCTTAAAACATTAAAAATAATGTTTCTAATTCTTTTTTTTTTTTTTGAGACAGAATCTCAAGCTGTCACTCTGGGTAGAGCACTGTGGCATCATAGCTCACAGCAACCTCCGACTCTTGGGCTCAAGTGATCCTCTCACCTCAGGTTTTCTATATTTAGTAGAGACAGGGTCTTCTTTTGCTCAGGCTGGTCTCAAACTCGTGAGCTCAAGAAATCCACCTGCCTCAACCTCACAGAGTGCTAGGATTACAGGCATGAGCCACCGTGCCTGGCCTATTATTTCTAATTCTTAATTTGAAAAAACAAGTATGTATATAACTCCTCTGCCATAGAGGAGACATCCCAATGGCTGAATATACAAGGCCTCGTATACCAGCGTGGGCTGAAGTATGAGGCAGTGTGCTTTCAAAGGACAGGAGCTGTACACTGTACATCTTGACCTAATTCCCCATGTGCAGCAGCCACAGGTAGGTAGGTGTTCATTAAATGCATGTTTGAATAACAGATAAAGCATTTGGATCATATGCGATCCCAGGCTGATGCGATCCTGGGCTGATTCCTCGGCTAACTCCATTCAAACATTTGTGGGCTTCAGGGCAAGATGTGAGTGGAGTTCTGTGTAGCCTATATCTGAATATTTAAAAGTTATAAATCCAAGTAATAAACAGTTAAATCTATGGCAGCTCTACCTTCATTACAACCAAATACCGAATATGGGTGAGCTTCAGCGTGTATGGAGCTGAAAGTTGACAAAGTATCAAAGGTGACTGAATGGAATGGCGCCTGCTTGAGTCTGGGTCGTCTCTCAATGGGCTGATGATGTCTGAATGGGTAATAAAATAAAAACATAGATGATCCACAAACTGTTATATATGGGGTAGACGCAAAGTTTGCGTGCAATTTACTATGTGAAACTGTTTCAAATTGCATACAAACTTTAGGCCCACCCTGCCTTCATTCCATCAATTTTGTTTCTCTTGCCTTTTGTTTCAGCAAAATCAGTAATTATGTTGTTCCCGTCGCGATTTCTCACCTCATTCCTGTTCCGTTGCTAGCAACATGAAATGAGGCAACCTTTCTCAAGTCATTGTATTGCGTAGTCTTTAATTAATTTCCCTTCGGAAACACTTGCTTGATCGAGGAATGTAGCCACAATTTAATTGTCAATAACATTGGTAAAGCCATATTTAGATGAGGAAATGAGCTGTGAATTTTATATAGCAAGCTCCGGTGTTGTAATGGGCTTGCGTGTGATAAATTATGATTATTGTCGAAAATATTATAAGCTCTTTAAGTTCTTTCTGTAAATCATATCATATATATCTGGGTTTTTTTTTTTTTTTTTTACTGTCTCTCAAAGCAATATCTACATCTAACAGCCATGTAAGTAACTGATGTCACACTTTAAGCATGTTAGATCTGGACCTGAATATAGACAAGTGCAGGAGTGATGTGAATTATTTAAAATTGCAAAACGTTCCTCAGCTGCCCCGTGCAACTCTAGGGGATATGGTGTCCTTTTTTGAGCACCTCTTAAAACTTGACTCAGAATGGGGGGCGGGAGGGGGGTGGGGGGAAAGCAATGAAATGGATGTTTGGTGCTTGTGGGCATTTACTGTATTTGTACTCTTTAGTGGAAGGAGTTCATGAATTAGTCTAAGAGCAAAAACTTTT
>NW_003852404.1:2810406-2812172 GCF_000181295.1 Otolemur garnettii
GCATCCATCTGCGTTGTCAGCAGCTGCACAACCCATAAGCCCTTGTGACGTTAGGATGCAGCCATTCTTTGTGACGAGGACACAGAGCAAGAGAAGAGGGGCAGCAAATGCCTTCTCCTTCCTGAGGCCTGAGCAGTGCCAGTCACGAGAGTAGATGCAGAGGGCGACAGGCGAGGGGTGATGACATGTGCTGGGCCAAGCGATGGAGGTTCTGAGCATTCGTTAATAATGGGTTGTGTTGGGGTGGCACCTGTGGCTCAAAGGAGTAGGGCGCCAGCCCCATATACCGGAAGTGGTGGGTTCAAACCCAGCCCCAGCCAAAAACTGCAAAAAATAAAAAATAATGGGTTGTGTTTGTGATATGTGGGTCTCTGTGTGGTCTGTGGACTGGGGCTGGTGCGTGAGCTGAATAAGTGTTTATTTTTTGATTTTTTGGAAACAAAGTCTCACTCTATTGCCCTGGGCAGAATACGTGGTGTCATAGCTCACAGCAACCTCAAAGCCCTGGGCTCAAGGGATCCCCTTGCCTCAGCCTCCCGAGTAACTGGAACCAGCAGCGCTTGCCACAATGCCCAGCTCTCTCTTGCTCAGGCTGATCTGGAACTCCTGAGATTAAACAACCCACCTGGCTCGGCCTCCCAGGGTGCTGGGATTACAGGCATGAGCCACCGCACCCGGCCTTGAATAAGTGTTTGAACAACATTCATAGCAACGTTGCTGCTGCATCCAAGCTCGTGTTCCCTTTCCTAGTAGCTCATTTTTTAGACAGTTATTTTATAAAGTGTTCGAAGACTGACATGGCATGTTCCTCTCACTTCTTGCAATGTTAGTACTGTTACTTTCTGAAGCATCGACTGTCATTTGAAAATAGCACATTGTATATTGGCATCTGTATCCGTGCAAGTTATAAAACATTTTTTCGTTGTGGCTAAAAAAACCCACATCACATAAAATTTACCATCTTAGCCATTTGTAAGTATACAGTTCCACAGTGTTAAATGTATTCCTGACGGTGGGAAACAGATCTCCTCTCCAGAGCTTTTTTCATCTTATTTCAAACCCTCAGAACAACTTCCCTTTCCCCCTTCCAGCCTCTGCTAATCACCATTCTACTTTCTGTTTCTACAAATTTAAATACTTTAGATACCTCATTAATTCCTTTTTTTTGAGACAAGGTCTTATGCTGTTGCCCAGGGTGGAGTGTCATGGCGTTATCCTAGCTCACAGCAACCTCAAACTTCTGGGTTCACTGCAATCCTTCTGTCTTGGCCTCCCAAGTAGTTGAGACTATAGGTGCTCACCACAACACCTGGCTAGTTTTTTTTTATTTTTAGTAAAGATGGGGTCTGGGGCCAGGGGAGGTGGCTTACGACTGTAATCCTAGCACTCTAGGAGGGTGAGGTGGGTGGATTGTTTGAGCTCAGGAGTTTGAGACCAGCCTGAGCAAAATCTCTATGAAATATATAAAAACTGAGGCAAGAGGATCACTTGAGCCCAAGAGTTGGAGGTTGCTGTGAGCTATGATGCCATGGCACTCTACTTAGGGCAACAGCTTAAGACTCTGTTTCAAAAAAGAAAAAAAAAGACTGGGTATGGCTCTTGCTCAGGCTGGTCTTGAACTTGGAGCTCAAGTGATCCTCCCAGCTTGGCCTCTCAGAATGCTAGGTGTATAGGTGTGAGCCACCTTGCCCAGACACGTGAATTCATTTTTATTGCCTTTTATGAGAGTATCAGTCTGTGACAGAGTGGGAATTTTTTTTTTTTTT
>NW_003852404.1:2812254-2817730 GCF_000181295.1 Otolemur garnettii
ACTCCTGGGCTCAAGCGAGTCTCCTGCCTCCGCCTCCCAAGTAGCTGGGACCACAGGCGCCCGCCACAACGCCCGGCTATTTTTTGGTTGCAGCCTTCATTGTTGTTTGGCGGGTCCGGGCTGGGGATTTGAACCCGCCGCCTTAGGTGTACGTGGCTGGCGCCCCAGCCGGTTGAGCTATAGGCGCCGAGCCAACAGAGTGGGAATTTCAATAGCAAAATGGTCCTTTGTCATAGACAGTTTGAAAGGTACTATTCCCAAACATATTCCCTTACTTCCCTGGGCCTCAGTTTCCTCTAGTGTAAAGAGGGGTGATTGAATGGTGATCAGCTCTGAGGGCCTCACAGTCATATCACTGGGGGATGCTTTGGTCATTGAATTCCCCGAGGCAGGACTGTCTGGCTGGGTAGCCACCCTCTGTCTCCTCTCAGTGGGCCCTGCTCCAAGTCCCATTTCACGCACCGAGGACTCCTTTGTCTCTCCTGACACCTGGTTTCCTGCCTCTGCAGTCACAGAGGGGCCTTCATGGATGACACATGCCGGCTACTTCCAGGGCTTACGTCCTGGCCAAAGGTTCACACCATCACCCTGCTACATCCGCGTTCCCCTTTGGGTGACTATCACTCCTGTTTCCCATGAATCACGCAGGGTGAAAGAGATGAGTTGATGGTAAAGAGGATGCAATGGGGCGAGGGGGCACATTCTAGAATTTCAGAGCTGGGAGGGACTTGATTTTATTTCTCTTATTTCACAATAACACACATTTACTGCAAAGCAACTCGAAAAGACAGCGTACGTGTAAATATAGAAATCACCTGTAGTCCCATTATCAAATGCTAACTACATTTATTATTTTGGGTGGATTCTGGTTGAGCATCCCAAATTTGAAATCCAAAACACTTTGGATCCCAAGTATTTTGGATAAGAGATATTCAACTTGTATCTTACCCATTTTCTTGTATACATTTGAAAAACAACAACAAAAATAATAATTTGAACGTATTGCCTGCACTATTTACAACCTACTTTTCCCACTCAACAATATATCACAAACATTTTTCTACATCTATAAACACATTGCCGCTTTATCAGTTTTGGAGGCTAGAGAGTATTCCATTGTGTATATACTTGGCAGTTGACAGGACCAGTGTCCTTTGATTGATTGGACATTTATTAATTCTCTCTCTCACTATTTTTTTTGGGGGGGGGACAGAGTCTCAAGCTGTTGTCCTGGGTAGAGAGCTATGGCGTCACAGTTTACAGCAACCTCCAACTCCCAAGCTTAAGTGATTCTCTTGCTTCAGCCTCCCAAGTAGCTGGGACAACAGGCACCCGCCACAATGCCTGGCAATTTTTTGTTGTTGTTATAGTTGTTATTGTTGTTTTTTAGCTAGCCTGGGCCGGTTCGAACCTGCCAGCCTCCTGCCAGTCTATGTGGCTGGCGCTCTACCCACTGAGCTATGGGCGCTGCCATCTCTCTCACTATTTTGAATTAAAAAACATTCTTATAGTTAACTTTTTCATTATTTCCTTAGAATAAAATCCTAGAGGTGGCATTTCTAGGCCAAACGATATGCATACCACATTTAAAAGACTTTGGCTACAGGATTTAATGGTACTGATTAACACTGCCTTCAAAAAAAAAAAATATCAAGAGTGACCACTTCAACTCATGCCTGCCAACACTGGGTATTATTACTTTTTTACTTCATTATTGTTTCATTTATTTATTTATTGTGACAGAGTCTCACTTTGTTGCCCTTGGTAGAGTGCTGTGGTGTCACAGCTCACAGCAACCTCCAGCTCTTGGGCTTAGGTGATTCTCTTGCCTCAGCCTCCCGAGTAGCTGGGACTATAGGTGCCTGCCACAATGCCTGGCTATTTTTTGTTGCAGTTTGGCTGGGGCCAGGTTCAAACTCACCACCCTTGGTATCTGGGGTCAGTGCCCTACTTACTGAGCCATAGGCACCGCCCAGTTTTGCCATCTTAATGGTAGCTTATGTGTGCCAGCAGCAAAGAAGCCTGAAGAGAAAGTGGCAATGAAGTCATGAAGGGTACTTTTTTTTTTTTTTGAGACAGAGTCTCAAGGTGTCACCCTGGATAAAGTGCTGTGGTGTCATAGCTCACAGCAACCTCTAACTCGGGCTCAAGCAATCCTCTTGCCTCAGTTTTTTTCTATTTTTGGTAGAGATGAGATCTTGCTTTTGCTCAGGCCGGTCTTGAATTCATGAGCTCAAGCAATCCACCTGCCTCAGCCTCCCACAGTGCTAGGATTACAGGCGTGAGCCACTGTGCCCAGCCAGGAAGAGTATTTTTCATGGCTTATTGAGAATTGTTTATTTTTCCTTGCAAGTAGTGGTCAAAGCCAGGAAGCAGTGGTAATCAGCTGGTGCAAGGCCTGGTGAATACAGTGAAGTACAGAGTTTTCAAGTTCAGCTTGCATGGTTTGAGCAATGTTTGTGCAACAGGTGTTGTCTTGCAAGAGAATTGGTCTGTCTTTATTGACCAATCTTGGCCGCTTAATCACAAGCATCCTCATCATTTCATCCAGTTGGTTGCAGTACACATCCGCTGTAATTGATTGGCCAGGTCATGAAGGTGTATGGATAATACCAGCACTGGATCACCCAACAGACACTAGTAGCATTTATTGATCAATATTTGGTTTTGGACTGTTTCAGCACTTCATCTTTATCCAACCATCGTGCCGAATGCTTGTAATCGTCAAACAGAATCCATTTTTCATCACGGGTAACAATCTGGTGCAGAAATGGTTCACCGTGAAGTTGGGACAGCAAAGAAAGGCAAGATTTGAGATGATTTTTCTTCTGACGCTCATGTACTTCTCCAGAACCCATCTGTCCAGCCTTTTTACTTGGCTAATGTGTTTTCGATAGTCCAATATTGTTGGAATGATAACGTCAGACCTCGCTGCTGATTCACGCACAGGCTGAGATGGATTTGCTTCCGCGACAGCTTTCTTCTCATCGTTAGCCACTTTGGTCTCAGGTCATCTGCAAGGCTCATTTTCAAGATTAAAATCGCCAGAATGGAAATTCTCAAACCACTGATGTCCTGTGGATTCTTTAACCACATTTTTCCCAAACACTTTGTTGGTATTTTGAGCTGTCTGTGCTATCTGGGTTTCACGATGAAACTCAAACTCAAAATTAACACAATTTGCTGGGCGCCGTGGCTCACGCTTGTAATCCTAACATTTTGGGAGGCCGAGGTGGGTGGACTGTTTGAGCTCAGGAGTTCGAGACCAGCCTGAGCTAGAGCAAGACTCCTGTCTCTAAAAAAATAGCCGGGCAATGTGGCCGGTGCCTGTAGTTCCAGCTACGTGGGAGGCTGAGGCAAGAGGATCACTTGAACCCCAGAGTTTGAGGCTGCTGTGAGCTGTGTCACCAGGACACTCTACTGAGGGTGACAGAGTAAGACTGTCTAAAAAAAAAAATCCCCCCCCCACAAATTTTTGACTTATTCACGGTTTCACAAAAATTGCTCTAAAAGATTTGAAAGATAATCACAAGCCAAAACGTGCATTTCAAACAATGAGAATGTATCTTCACACACACAAAAAGTGCCAAAGTAAACTGTCAGGGACGTCAGCTGTCAAACTTAGTACTTAGGGTGATCGGACATTTCATACTTAATAACCTAGTGTTTTTCCAAAATCAAAGTATGTGGTGAGCCAAGTGGCATTGTTTTCATTTACATTTTTGCAGATTTCTTTTATGTCTGGCTTATGATCTTGAAAAAAGTTTGACATCTCGAAACCCCCTTGGAGACTGCTGAGCCATACTTTGAGGAGGATGGTGAGGGGTGTCTTGGCAGCAGTGAGCCTGGTGAGGAGGGGGCAGCAAGTGAGGGGCAGGGGCAAAGTTGAGAGATGGGGGTGGCTGAGAGGCAGGACTGTAAGGGGCGGGAATCTAGCCTGGGTGCTGGCTGGCAGTGCAGCATTGCCATGAGGGGCAGAGCTGAGGAGGAGATGATGAATTATGTTGGGTTTCGAGTGTCTGGGGCCCCTCGGACAGTGCCCAGAGATGAGCCTGGCCAAGAAGGGGGTGAGTCTGTGTGGGAGGGAGGATGTTTGCTGGATGAAGCTGTCAGAACCCAGCGGGAGGGTCCTCCAGGGAGGTGGAGAAAGAGATTTGGCCTGGGTGTCTGCCATAGGAGGGCGTGAGGGTCTGTCTCCTCCCTGCCTCGCTGAGCAAACACTGCATAATCCCAGCCAGCTCCAAGGAGAAACAGCCAAAGAGGGGCCTGGCCAGGGCTCAGCCTAGAGGGGAACTGGGGACAGGGAAAGAGGGAGGCCCCAGAGCTGGAAGGGGAAGCTGCTGGGGGTGTGCAAGGTTCCCAGCCAGGGGTGGGGATAGTCAGGGGAGGAGCACATCCAGGGGCCTCCATGGGAAAGAGACCAGAGGGGGTTCTCTCCATCTTTGAATCTCTGTTGTGCTTTGAGAACTCAATGGCCTGCCGGGTAGAAGCAGGTACTGATGAAGATGACCCTAAGGTGTGTCCCGCCAGCATCAAGCCATGGGCCTGACTCTGGCTCTAATACCATTCTACGTGATCTCTTACGTCAGATTTGGGTGTTAGAAAGCCAGTCTCAGGCTTCCCTGGTCCTTCCCCAGGCCATTGTGTGGGCCCTGCCCGTGCACTTGCCCCATGCTCTTTGCTGGGGTACAAGGACCTCCCAGACCCTTGAGAGAGACAAGCAGAGAGGCCGTAACGATAGCCAATATCGAACACTTACTGACTTAACAGGCACTGTACCTGCTGTGAACTAACTCACCTAACAAATCCTGAGAGATAAGAACTATCGTTATCTTCAATTTAAGGCTGAGGAACCAAGGAGCAGGAAGGTAGAGCGGTTTTCTCTGGAGTTTGAACATCATCAGCCTCTCCAGAGCATGGCACTTAACCACTGTGCTCTCCTGGCACAGCTGGAGAGTGTGCTGGGGACCTGGAGAGCCCTGTGGGGGCAGCCACAGAAAAGGCTGAGGAGGCTCTGAGGTGCACATTCTCCCAGATGGGGGGCATCGGGAAGGATCCTGGAAGAGGAGCATATAGCATAGAATTAGCCAGGCAAAGGGGATCAAAGCAGGAAGGGTGTTAGAGTAGAGGCAACAGCACATGCGAAGGCCAGGAGGGGATTGGAGAGGGCGTGGCTCCTTCAGAGAGCGCAGGGCCTCCCTGAGGTTGGCATGGAGGGGTGAGGGGCTGCAGGAGAGCGAGGAGGTGGCAAGTGGGTAGGACATCCCCAGCATGAAGAGCCTGCATTGAGCCCCAGAAAAGTGTGAACATGGAGAAGGTGCCACACGTCCCTCTGGAGGTCCCACAGGCTTCTCAAGCTCAGCAGGCCCAAGCTAAAGCCATTCCCTGCTCCCGGCTCCCTGCCCAGCTTATGCCCTGTATCCTCAGGGGTGCTCCCACCAACCTCCTGGTTACAAAAGATGGAGCCCCAGGGCGG
>NW_003852404.1:2818740-2822270 GCF_000181295.1 Otolemur garnettii
TGCTGGATCTTGAAGGATGGACAGGAGTTTATTAGGCAGAGAATAGTGGGGAAAGGAGAATATATTTAAGTGTTATATTAAGTGTTAAGTTATATTGAGTGTTAAGTATATATTTAAGTGTTGTTTATTATTACTGGTCTAATGATGCTTAGAGCTCTCATGAAGGTTATTGGTCCAATGGAGAAGATAGGGACGGTGTGAAGATATGCATTTGTCCTCTGAGGTGTGGCTCACACTACCCTTCTCGAATTTTCCAGATGAAAAGATGATTTAAATCAGGACACACCAGGTTAGTATGAGGAAATCAAAGACGTCTACGGAGTGAACTTCAAGCGTGGCTGGATCCAGGTCCTCAAGTGAGGGCATCAGTCACCCATCTTTCCCTTCTGTTTTCCTCTCCAAGGGTTTTGTGGCCGACCATTCTCTCTCCATGGATTGGGTACGAGGACTCTCTGCATTGAAAGCCCAGGAAGAAGAGGGATCCTTTTAATTAATTTCTCCTGGATAGTCTCTTCTCAGCCTGACATGAGTCACATGCCTATTTTTGAACCTGTTACCATAGCCAGAGGAAAATGGAATTATTTCAACGGCCAGGTTGTGCGTGCTCATGCCTGGAGTAGGAAGGGGAATGGGGGAGCAGCGTGTCAGCCCCTCCCAAATGGCACAGAGAGTGAGAGGGAACAGGAGGTACCAGAAGGAAATTAGAAAGCTGCAGCCAGGAGAAGGGGCTGGAGGGGACAGGGAGAGCTGTCCCCTCGGGGCTGATGTCATCGGGGCTGAGAGCTCTCCTTGCCTGGGAGTAATGAGGGTCCAGACTTCCCTCAAATGTAGCGCAAGGCCCAGGTACCCACATAGCACTTGGGGCCCAGTTAGAATTGGTTTCCCATCTTGGCTCCCCCACTCCTTGGCTGAGTGACCTCTGGTGACTTACTTCTCTCGAGCCTCAGTTTCCTCCTCTGTAAAATAGGGTGAGTCTTCTAGTCTTCTAAAAAGAGGACAGGACCCAGAGAAGAGGCCATGTGAAGACAGGGGCAGGGATGTGCCCTAATCTGCCAGAGCCACCAGAAGCTGGGAGAGGCAGGAAGGATTCTTCCCTGGAGCCCTGATGCCTTGATTTCAGACCTCTGGCTCCAGAACTGTGAGACAATACATTCCTGTTGTTTTCAGCCACCTGGTTTGTGGCACTTTGTCACGGTAGCTCTAGAAGCCTAATGCGCCATCTGAAATGAGAGATGATCTTATTTATTTATGTATTTATTTGCCATCCTGCTCCCCAAGGGATCAGCTTTATGAGAGCAGGTACCATCTGTTTTTGTCACTGCTGTGTCCCTAGTGTCTGCAACAGTAGCTATTGCACAGTAGATGTTCACAGAGTATTTGAACGAGTATGTGTGCGGACTTCTCAGCCCCGCATTCTCCAAGGATCTGTCTGGTCTGGCCCCAGCCTACTGTTCCAGCCAGGCCTTCCTCGGGCCTTCCAGCCTGCTTCCCAGACATTTTCCTTTTGACAAATTGCTCTGGTGACAGACCATGTTCCCAGCTCCATATCACGCCCAGACACATACAGTGGCTCACACTATCCCCAGAGAGACTCCAGCCCTGGTTCCAGTGGGGTCCTGTTTTGTCCCATGGCATCACCGTAGGCCCTCAGTCTCAGTTTTCTCCTCTGGCAAAGGAGACAGCACCCCCAGCCTCCTAGAGGTGCTCTCAGTGCTCGGGATGAAGTAGGTGTTCAATAAATGAGAGCTGTAGTCAACTGTCCTCAGACAAGCTGTCTTCCGCATGAGGCTGGCCGAGCCCCATCCTCCTGCAGGAAGCTGTCCCTGACTACCCCACCCTCGCCCCCACTCTCCCCAGCACAGACCATCCTTCAGGGCTCCCTTGCTGCTCCGGGCAGGTTCTCTGGCGTTGTGAGTTCTATTTCTGTGCATGCGCGGCCCATCACCCCCGCCACCTCAGCCATGGGCCACGTTAGAACGAGGATTCTCTTTGTGAATAAGGAGGCAGGCCTTTGATCTCTCTCCTGGAATTGCTGTCTTTGATAGCTTGCATGGAAGAACTGCTGAGAGTCGGGCTGGGATTCAAGTCAGACCCTGGGCAGCTCGCCTCTCTTCTCCCAGCCTCAGTTTCCCCCTGAGTATAAGCGGCCAGATGTTCCATGGTACATACATTAGCTAATCCACGAATTCAGTGAAATGCTACCTTAGCTCCGTTTCCTTTCGTAACTTCTTTTCTTTAAATTTCAACCACAAATCATCAATTACCCCCAGTTCCCTGGTATGGAACAATGAGGCCAGGAGAGGGAAGACAGCTTGTCTGATACCCTCAGCCAGGAATGGGATGGGGGATTTGAAGCCAGGTTTCCTCACTCCTTGTCTCATTTATTCCTGTGACTACCCCCCACCAAGGCCAAGGTTAGCTGGGAATGTTGCTGTCAGGTGATATCTTGGCCTGCTGTGCTCTGCTGGGGCTAGGGGACAATCTGAGAGCTTGGGGCTGGAGGTTAGGCACCAGGGTTTGAAGGAGGGACCATTTTCAAAGGTCAATGCCATTCTTATATAATTCTTCAAATCATAGTGGCCCTGGTTCTGGGGGACAGGAGACTTTGAGGAGGCTATGCCCCTTGTACGCACCCACTTGGTGCCCAGGGAAGAGGGGATACTTGAAGAGAAAAAGGGAACTGCCTGGGGTCGGTATCTGGGCTAACTGGCCCCAGGCCATGACCTACCTTGTACTGACCCACTGCACCCATATGCCCCAGAGGGGACGATTATTTGTGCACGAGAGGGGACAGGAAAGGCTCAATGTCACATAGATGGGTTCCCTGGGGAAAGTGTGTCACGGGGCCACCGTAGAGGAAGAGACCACATTAAGAGAGAAACAGGACTGGACAGCAGAGTGAGCAGAGAAAAAGGATAGGAGGGAGGGAGGGAGGAGAAGGGGTAGGTAGTGGATTCATTTCCATTCCCTGAGCAGAACCCATCCCAGATGGAGGGGATGCGGGGCAGAGTGGTTTACTCCACCAGTTTGATGGGAACGTGAAAACTACATTTCTCATCCCTGCCCCTACCTAGGCAGCTCCTGGTGGACAAGGCATCTCAGAGGAAGACTGGTGGCAGTCAGGGCCAGACCCCATGCAGGCACAAGAGAGGGTGGGCCTGGGCTCTGTGCAAGCTGAGTAATCTTCAGCAAGTCCCAGCTCCTTGCCAAAGTCTCAGTTTTCAAATCTGTAAAACAGAGTTGGGGTGTGTGTGTGTTTAGGAGGCAGCAATTAAGCTCTAATGCTCTGGATGCCACTACTCTGGGGCTCTGGGCCTCACGTAGGTAGGAGGGGGACAGCTGGTCCCCAGCCCCCTCCCTGGTGGATTCAGCCCAGCCTCTGCAATGCCTCCCTTTCCCTGGCTCTGGCTCCTTCCTGACTCTGCCAGACAAACCCCAACTATGGAAAAACAGGAGCATTTGGGGCCAGCCACAAATGGGTGGAAACTCATTGTTTCCTTCTCTTCTTCTTCTTTTTTTTTTTTTTTTTT
>NW_003852404.1:2822536-2831304 GCF_000181295.1 Otolemur garnettii
CTTAACGCCGGCCTGCGGGCCTATAGCCAGCATATGCCAGAGCCCAAGGTTGGGCCCGAGGTTGAGCCCAAGTAACTCCGGTGGCTGGGAACAGGACACAGGGGAGTGGTGGAGCCAAGACTTTATAGAGGTTGTGACCTTGGGCAAATCACCTCTGCCTGTGGGTCTCAATTTCCCCATTTGTAAGAAACAGAGATGGTTGCAGAGCTCCTGCATAGAGAGACTCAGCAAACCTTCGCCACGTGGATGAATGAATTCAGATTCAGCCCTGAATTGAGGTCCCACTCTGCCACATGGCACCTGGGTGACTTGGACTTGCCAAGCCCATTTATAAAATGGGGTGCTGCCGGGAAAAGATAGAGGTGCTTATAAAAGCCCCACTGAGCGCCTGGCACAGGCGTGAGGACCTTTGAGCCCTGCCCCTCCCCCACTCTCTCGTGTCCCTTGCAGGGGTGTGGGAAGGGAAGGCACAGGGAAGGCGCAGGGCAGGCAGGGATTAGCCCTGGGTCCCCCTCCTGGGGCGGTCCTTTTAACCATGGTCTCCCCCGGGGATCAGCCCTGCCCCCTCCCAGGCCCCCGGCCAGGCCTGTGTTTGCTGTGGGGATCTGGGCTGGCCCCGGCCCCTGCCTTTCATTCCTGGGCAGCTTTTGCTTGCTTTCCGCCGCTGTGGGGCCAGGCGGCGGTTATGCCCGCTCCCCAGGAGCAGATGGGCCGCAGTGGGAAAGCACAGCGGCTGGCCCTAAGAGGATTGGCGGCCTTTCTTCCCACCCTTTGTGCCGCTCCCCGAGGCCGGACAACGCACAGACCACAAAGGCTGCTTGTTTGGCTGCCTCTGGGGGCATAGGGGTCACAGCTGACAGCAGCGCCCTTGGAGACGGCGGCACCCCAGTGAGTGGGAGAGCCCAGGAGCACCTGGAGCACCCAGGCTGGGGAAAGACGAGAAGTCCTGGGCTCCTCCCACTTTCCAGGATGTCACCCACAGAGTGCCTGGCTGAGAGCTTGAGGCCCAGAGAGGGCTATGATTTGGCCAAGTCACACAGCACGTTAGTGGCTGTCCAGGACTCACTCCCAGGGTCCCCAACATCCAGGAAGCTCTCCCATAATCTCAGAAATATGGTTTCTCTTCTCTGCCCGTTTATTCTACATGGCTGTGGGGACAGTGAGAATCTGAGAAGAGGAAGGTTGGGGCCAGTGGAAACTGGAGGAGCCTGGCAAGCTGAAGCCTTGGGACGTGGGAATGGCCCTGGCAGGGGCATCTGACGACATGGTTTGAGGCCAGGTGCCAAGTTAGAGGTGGAAGCTGGGACGAGGAGAAGGACGGGAATGATGTCACCCATGAGTTTATTAAAAACATTGTTGATTGAGGGCCTACTCTCCGGAGAGTATTGGGGAAAGAGAGAGAAAGGAGACCAAGTTCTGCCCTTGGGGGGCCCCCTGGGCGCTAGGGAGGCAGATTTGTGTGCTGCAAGCTCTTGACCGGGGTTTCTCAGCTGCCACTGTTGACATCTGGGGATAATAACTCCTTCTGTCTAGGTGTCCTGTACATTGCAGGATGTATGACAGCCGCCTTGGCCTCTACCACCAGATCTCAAGAGCACCCCCACCACTGTGACCTAAAAATATCTCCAGACCATTGTCAAATGTCCACTGAGGGGAGGGATCAAAATCATCCCATTGAGAACCATTGATCTAGACCGAAATCCTGGTCATCTGTTCATTCATTCAACACATGCTTTGTGAGCTGAGTGTAGGCTGAGCACTGTTTGTGAGCCTGGGGATTCAGCCATAGAGTTATGTGTGTCAAGTTCATGCCTGTTGCATTTGCCTCCTCAAACAGAGAGTGACTGATCCCGCGCAGGGATGATATGAGGACAGGGGTTACCAAGAAACTCCTGGAAGAGGTAACATTTGACCTAGACCTAGAAAGAAGTGTACTGGGACAAAGGACACGGGAAAGAGGACACTGTAGGCCCAACAGGAGAGAACGGACATCCTGGGTTCATTTCTCAGAGGCTCTCTGAGGGCCTGCTGCGTGCAGGGCACCTCTGGGGTACAGATGTCTAAGACAGGTCCCTTCACACATGCAAAGGGCTCAGGGCAGGCCAAGAAGGGTCTGCACCTTGTCTGGAGCCTACAGAGGGATCAGGAAGTGCTTGCTTGCCAGGGTAGGGGAGGCAGGAGACAAATCTTGAGGCTGAGCAGGTAGGAGCTAGGCAGGTGAGGGAGGGAGGGAGAGGAAACAAACAGCCTTAGAGCCCGATAGAGCCCACGGCTTTGGGGGAGCTTCAGGGAGACAGCTGGGGCAGGAGCACAGCTTTGACAGCAGATGGAAGAGACATGAGGCTGGAGTGGGAGGTGGGGAAAGGGACCCAGCTAAAGAGCCTGGACTTGATACTGGAGGTACTAGGGAGCCATGGAGGACATTTGAACAGAGGTATATTTTTTATTTTAGAAAAATCACTGAGGCTTGGGGGGAGCAGAAGAGACACAGGGGGTGGCAGAAGTTCAGGAATGTGATCAGGGTGTCAGTGCACATGGGGTGCAGGGAATGATCCCACAGACATTGGGGAGGTGAAGGTGTTACGGTACGGGCTTGAGTGTGGGGCTGAGGGAGCTGGAGGAGGCATGTGAGCAGATGACGTGTATCTGGCAACGCAGCCCTGAAACAAATGACCAGATTAGAAACGCCAGATAAAAGACAGAGTAGAGAAAGCTGTGTCTGTGAATCTCAGAATACAAATTATTTTTGAAACTTTGCTCTTATGCATCATCTTTAAATATTGATAACCCACATTTTCAAGGAGCTTAATGCTGTGTGCCAGCCGCTGTTCTAAACACTGCATATACATTAACTCATTATGTCCTCGAAATAAGCCTATGAGGTAGATACCTTATATACCATCTCCAGTTTTCAGATAAAGAAATTGAGTCACAGAGAGAAACAGCCAGTGGGTGATCGAGGTGGGATTTGAACTCAGTTTGGCTCCAGAGTCTGTCTGCTGTGCTATATTACCAACATGCAGAGTTTATCTAACATCTGCTTGCCTTTGGCTATATAAAAAGCCCTATAATCTTAAAAGTCAAAAAGCAGTGGCATTTTAGAGATTGTGGAGTTAGGATGTAACCTGGAAAATCGTCTTCTGGAATCGCTGGAAACCCTATCCCTAGGCAGTGACTACCGCCACCTGGTGGCAGCGTGCCCCAAGCTGAACCCTGACAAAGGCTAAACCCAGTTTCTTTCAGTACTCAATTTATGAAACTCCAGGCCAGGTGCTAAGGACTTACTAGTTAGTATAGGCAATACTATTATAAAAACGTGCCCTCTAATTTACAGGAAGAGGGAATAGAGGCCCCCATGCCCAGGCTACAGGATGTATGCTCTAAGGGACAGTCACTGTGGGTACTCAGGATGAGGTTGCTATGTCCTGTCCAGACTCTCTCATCAGTTCCCTAGACGACCAGCATTAGGCATTTCTGAAACAGCTGGTAGGAGCTAGGGATGGGGTGGGGTGTTACTCTGCAAACAAGGGCTGTACCCATGACCCCGACCTTCTAATCCCAGGGCTTAACTGACTTCATTAACTCCAGGGGGCTTGAGAGAGACACCCCCACCCCATCATTCTCTGATAAACCACACTCATAGAAGTCCCATTCCTGGGGGCTGTGCAGGAAACCTCCTGCCTGAAGGCTGGGGACTGGAGGTGATGACCCTTGGCTGTGAACCCTCTGGGGACTGGTAAAAGGGCAGGATCTGTCCCACCCCCTGCCTGCCAAGGGGCAGTGAGGGAGAAAACTGGGTGAAAGCAGAGCATGCTGGGTAGCCTGGCCAGGAGCTGAGCGGTCCAGCCGTCCACCCCCCACTGTGGTTGCCATGGCAACCGAGTAGGGGCAGGAGGAGGAGAAGAGAGACCACTGGCCCCTCAGACAATGTGAACCTATTCCAGGTCACTCTTGGCCTTACCCTGAGGGACTTGGGGCCAGAGCAATTCTGGGCTATTGGTACCCTGCAGCACTGGGACTTAGGGGAATATCCCTCCGCTCAGGCTGGGCCTGGGCCACAGGGTGGGGATTGTAGACAAGATCCTCTCCCTTGGAAAATCCCAGCTCCACCAGAGCCTCCTCCTTCCTGGAGTCCCAGATCTCCCAAGATGAAGTTCAGTTCATTTTCTGAGGACCCCTCCCCCACTGAGGAGCTTGACCTTCTGTTGGGAAGTGAGTGGTGGGCACAGGGAGGAGGCAGCAACCACTTTGGGGACAGGCCAAATATTTTATGAGTAATTTAATATCTGGAGCGCGAATCACTGAGCGGAGAACTCTCCAGCTGCCTGGAGCAAGGAGCTGGTCTGGTCCTCATAATGCAGGAGCGAGGGTGAGGGACTGACAGGGACGCACCCGGGGCCACAGGGAAGTTAACCCTTTACAGGCCCTGAGACAGAGCTGGGAAGGGGCAGGACCATGGTGCTCTGTTCCAGATCCTGAGCCACATGGTCTGGGTGGCTTGGGCACTTTGGCCCTGAGTGGGAGGGGCAGCCCACTGGAGAGCACTAGCTGTGAGATACAGGACCTGAGTTTGGCTCCTGCTAAATATGTGACCCTGGACTAGTGACTCCACCTGTCTGACTCTCCTTTCCTTATCCATGAAATGGGGATGGAAATAGTGACACTTATGTCACAGGTAAGAATTCAGGGACAATGAATACAAAGTACTCCGTGTAGTGTCAAGGACATGGCAGGCACTCAACTACAGGAGTTGCCCTCATGACTCTGATGCTGTGTGGACCTCACCACAGCCCTTCAAAGGTCCAGATGTCCATGGTGGGTGTTTCCCATCCCCAGCCACGTTGTGGACTCCTTCTCCCACCCTGGAGCTGGGGCCCTGGCAGACTTCTGTCCTGGCAGATTCATTGTGTCCTGTCTTCTGATATTTGCTTTAGCCTCCACTCAGGGAGGGGGTCCTGTCCACCCTGGTGACACGGAGGAACCTGGGCCTGGGGTCAGAATCTCAGCTCAACCCCATTCCAGCTGTGTGATACGGGTGGGCATTTCATCTCTCTGGGACTTCATTTCTTCATTTGTGAAACATGAGTAATAAGGCACCTTCCTGGTAAGGATGCCATTGCATAAACTGTAGCTCAGCAGGGAGGGCGCCAGCCACATACACAGGAGCTGGCGGGTTCGAACCCAGCCCCGGCTTGGCAAACAACAATAACAACTACAACCAAAAAATAGCCGGGCGTTGTGGTGGGAGCCTGTAGTCCCAGCTACTTGGGAGGCTGAGGCAAGAGAATCACTTAAGCTGAAAAGTTTTAGGTCAATGTGAGCTATGACACCATGGCACTCTACCAAGGGTGACATAGTGAGACTCTTTCAAACAAACAAACAAAAAAGACATATAAAGTTTTTAGAACAGAGCCAGGGACAAAGGAGGAGCTCAGTCCACGCTAGCTGCCATTTCTCCCTTCTTCTGTCATTAACAAGCAATTTGTGAAAAGTCCTGTCCGTTTTCCCCCTAGCCTGGGCCTGGGAGGCAGGCCTCCCATGCTGTCTTTGTCCGGGCTCCCGATGTAGCGTGATCAGCTCACTGCCTGCTCTGGGTTTATCTTTCAGCCTCCCTCTGTGGGGGACTCCAACAGCTTCAGGGGTTTCTCCTGCCATGGGATTCAGTCCTTTGCTAATTATAAAACCTCCCTTCTCCCCTCAACCTAGCCATTATTTCATTTCCTAGGAGAGATCTAGCTAAGGTGACCCTTGAGATCATCTGGTCCAATTTCCTCATTTTACAGATGGGGAAACTGAGACTCAAGAGAGGGAGTGGGCTTCCCAAGCCATAGGCTCAGGCCGGGACTTGAGCCCAGTCTTCTGACTCCAAGTCTAGTGCTCCCTCTCTACACTGGGCTTTGGTACTCAACAAGAGCTCAACCCCACTGGTAAGGACATGGAGACCCAGAGATGTGAGGGGACTGGCCCACAGTCCCACAGCCAGTGGGGTGTAGGACTCAACCCCAGGCCTGGGAGCTTCAGCATCTGAGCAAGCTCAATGCCCCTGTGCACCAAGGAGGGCCAGCCAAGACCTGGGCAGGCTGGTCTGTGGCCTCGTCACAGTGCTCTAAGCCAGGGCTTAGCTTCCCATTTTGCAGATGAGAAAACAGAGTCCCAGAGAGTGAAGTCACTTCCCTGGGGTCATACAGTGAGTCGGTGGATTCTGGGACCAATGCTCCTGAATCATTTTGCCTCCATGTACCTATTTTTAATGTTGTTTCACTGAGGAGCTCACAGTCTCTATTAGCTATGAATAGAGTATTTAGCTCAATTCTCCACAGTGTCCTGGTTGCAGTGAGCGTGTGCTCTGTGCAAGGCACTAACCTGGGTACCTTACAGATGTTACCTGTGTCTGCTTGATAGCCCATGAGCACATATAGTATTGCCCCCATTTTATAGATGAGGAAACTGAGCCTCTGCGTGGAAAAGTGACTCCGGGTCATCCAGCACGGTTGTGAGCACACCGGCAAACTATCCACTGGTCCCTTTTCCATTCTTACCCCCACACTCAAAGTCCTCACTTCCTGTACAGGCCACCACCACCACCACCAGAGTTCACTCTGTATAACCCTCCCATGGCCTAAGCCATAAAACAGAAGGAATGAAGACATATTTTTCAGGTTTCCTTTCCTGGAAACCAGCTGGGGCTGGGTCCTGGCGAAGTTGACGTTTATGTACTGTCTTTAATCACAGGAGCTGACGTATTTCAAACAAGGTCTGGAGACACCTTGTTAACAAGGGCCCAGCTGTCGCTCCTGTAGGTACCCGTGCCCAGAGGGAGTCTGCCCCAGAGGTGCTAGCTCAGAAACCAGAGTCTGCAGACAGGCTGTGGCACAGCCCAGACGCCCCAGCAGCAAGCCCAGCCGATACCCAGGTTTGCTCAGGTGGCTGAAACCCAGAATGGAGGGAGAAAGGAAAATTTGCCCCAAGGCGGGCCCAGGATTTTTCAGCTTGCAAATCCTTCTTGCCTCTTGCAGCTCACCAGAACCTTATAAGAACCAATAGTCTCACGTTACAGACGAGGCTGCTAACACTTGTTGAGGACCTATTGTGTGCCTGGGAGGGTGTGTAGGTCTTTATGAAAGCCACTGTTTACTGTGTGTCTACCATGTGCCAGGCAAGCATTTCAGACATTAGCTCACAACAAGAGCAGCCGATATAGGTCCATATTGCAGCCAAGGAAACCAAAGTTCAGAGTTGAGGGGACTTACTTGCCCAGGTCACCCAGCGAGAAAGTGGCAAAGCAGGAAGGAAGTTGGTGGGGCTCTAGGGAGAAGCTGATGAGGGAACACCACATCCAGTTAGCCCAGCGCCAGCGCGTCGCAGCTATCCGTACACATACTCTGCTTCTGCGCCTTCTTTCTGCTGGTTGGCTTGTTTATATCCTCCCTCGCTCCACAGATGCCGGAAGGCAGCTTATAGGGATAAATATGTGACAAGATACATAAATGAAAAGAATCTGTGAAAGCAACGTCACGATGCTCTGCTAAGTTTCTCCCTGCCTGCCTTTGTTTCCTTCAAAATGCCAAGCCCTCCCTTGGAAATCATCCCAAGGGCCTAGGAAACATGAATACATGCCTGATCTTCCCAGGCAGGACAGAATGTCGAAATTCCTTCCATCTTGCCTTTCTTTCTTCCATTCGACAGCTATTTACGGGGCATGTATTATGTATACGCATATCCATCTCCAGGCTCTGTACTCTCTGGACTAAGAAAGATTCATCGATCAATGAATTAATAACCAACATAGCCATGCAATCATTCATAAATCTGATGAATGTGAATCTTCCAGGCTCTCTGGGCTGTGAAATGTCAGCTGCTGGCCTCCTTTGTCCCCTCCTGGGTCCTGGTTGTTTTCTGGGTAGTTGAGGATTCTGTTTAAGTGAAGTGTCATCAGGGAATGTGGCTGCTGCTTCCTCATTGGTTGGTGAAACCCTGTGATCATTCTTTACCCTTTTTCTGTGGATATTGATAGGGTGGACCTCCCACTTCCTCATCAGTAAACTCAGGATGGGCCTGAGAATCTGTTTCTGTCACAAGCTCCCCAGGTGAGTCCAAGGCAGCTGATCAAGTTCAACCTCCTTCTGTGGAGCAGCCTGAAGCTCAGAAAGGAATAGTGACTTGTCTGAAGTCACACAGTAAGTCAGGTTCTGAGGCCGGCTTAGAACTGGGAGTTGGTGACTTCCCATCCAGGGTGATTCCTGCTCTGCCAGGTCCCCTCGCTGTGGGTGTCCCTCCCTAAGTGGACCCCACGGGATTTTTTGAACAAACACCCTCTTTTCTCCTGCATCTGGTCAGCAGGGTTGTCTGTGAGAATGCCTCCTGGCTGGGCAAAAATAAACGCAGCTCGCAGCTTGCTCCAAAATGAGGGTGTGTGTGTGTGTGTTGGGTGTGGGGTTTAAGGCAGGGCACCTGGTGCCCCACTGCCAGCAGGAGACCAGAAAGGCAAGGATGCAGAGGAGAGACGGGAGGGAGACCAGGGTGCTTAGCTTGGGGGAAATATCATTTCCTTTGCCTGCCCCTGAACTCCCTGGTCCCCACCATCAAAACATAATCACAGTGACCACAATAGCAATGGTACCAGGTTAATTACCCAGCACTTGCTGTCTGCCAGGCCCCGTGCTAACCACTGCCCAGGGATGAGAGAATTCAGCTCCACGGCAGATCAAAATGCCGACCCGCTGCTCCTGACGCAGGCTATTCCAAGTGCGGTCCCAGCTCAGCTACAT
>NW_003852404.1:2831499-2845774 GCF_000181295.1 Otolemur garnettii
ACTCGCTTGAGCCCAGGAGTTGGAGGTTGCTGTGAGCTGTGATGCCACATCACTCTACCCAGGGGGATAGCTTGAGGCTCTGTCTAAAAAAAAGAAAAAAAAAAGAAAAGCTAATTCTCAGGCCTCCACCCTAGACCTACTGAATTCAAACTTGCATTTTATCTTATTTTATTTATTACTTCTTCTTCTTATTATTATTTGATAACAGAGTCTAACTCCATCACCCTGGGTACGGTACTGCTGTGGCATCACAGCTCAGAGCAACCTCAAACTGTTGAGCTCAGGTGATCCTCTTGCCTCAGCCTCCCAAATAGCTGGGACTACAGGCACCTGCCACAATGCCCTGCTAGTACTTTTTTCTATTTTTGGTAGAGACAGGGTCTCACTCTGGTCTTGAACTCCTGAGCTCAGGTGATCCACCACCTCGGACTCCCAGACTACCGAATCTGCATTTTCGCAAGACCCCAGATGATTTTGTGCACATTAAAATTTGAGGAGCCTTACACCACCACAGCACCCCGGTTCTAGTCACAACACGTTGCTGAACCTACGGCTAATACGTATGGAGAACTTTCTGTGTGCCAGGGGCTTTTAACTCTCATCAGCTTTCTGGAATGGGCATGCTTATCACCTCTACGGGATAGATGATGAAAGTGTAGCCCAGAGAGGTTAAGTACTTAGCCTGAGAAGGCACAGCTTATTCTAAGTGGTAGGGGTGGGATTTGAACCCTGCCTCTCTGAGCCCATTGTCCTTCTAGTTCCCATAAGCCATCTTTCCTCACTGCATTTCTCCTCTTGTGTAGGTGTCCACAAATAAGAAGTCTGTCTTCCTTTTCCTCATCTCCGATTTCCAGGGGATATTTTTGCTCCCTAAAATTAAGAGTCCCAGTGCTTGAGATCACATAGGACAGGGATTGGGGATTGCAATGCCCTTTTGACTGCTAAAGGCACCAAGGCCCAGAGAGTTTTGCTGTCAACATCCCAAGGTTAGAATCTGGCAGAGTAGCTTAATGGAAGGAGAGTCGGCTTGGGAGTCAGGCAGTTCTGAGCTCAATTTTTCGCTCTTCTCTAAGCCTGAAACACCCCCTGGGTCTGGAGCAGGCTGGCAAACTATCGTCCACGAGCTCAATCTGGCCCATGGGCTGTTGTGTGCAGCCTGCCCGCTAAAAATGGGCTTTATATTTTTAAATAGTTGGAAAAAATCAAAAGAGAAATATTTTGTGACACGTGTAAATTATGTAAAATTCAAATTTCAGTGTCCATAACGATTTATTGGAACATAGCCATGCTCATTTATTTATATATCGCTTATGGCTGTTTTCACACTACAGAAAAAGGGTTGAGCAGTTACAACAGAGACTGTCTGGACTGCAAGGCCTAAAAGATTTCCTGGTTCTTTACAGAAAGTGTGGCAATCCCTGGTCTAGAGCAGTAGATTCACAAACTTTAGCTACATAGAAATCACCGACTTTAGTAAAGTATCACAAGAATGGAATAGCAAGTATCCAATGTACTCAATCCTAACAGGAAGCCAGTAGACCATCTAATACACACCCACATAGGGAAAAAACTCAATTCAATTCAAACTGGGGGGAGGGAAGGAAGGGGAGAGGAAGAGGTGTGCTCTCACCCAATGGACACAATGTAAGGGTATACGGCTCGCCTCCTGGCTGTGGGACACAACTACAACAGGGAATTTACCTAACAAATGTAAACATTGTAACCTAATTGTTTGTGTCCTCATACTAATCTGAAATAAAAAATAAATAAAAATGTAAATTCACCTGCTTGCTAAAACACAGATTGCTGGGCCCTGCCCTGGGTTTTCTGATTCTGCTGCTCCGGGATGAGGCCAGAAAATTTGCATTTTTAACAAGTTTCTGGGTGATGACGGTGCTGATGCTGGGGCCACATTTTAAAGACATGGGTTTAGAGCAGAGGTTCTCAACCTGGGGGTCACGACCCCTTTTTAACAATGAAAATACATTGCGGCATTAGGAAGGTGGAGAATCACTGGTTTAGGGGAACCTGGGTCTTCAAAGCTCACCCTCAGCCCCACCCTGGAAGTTCCCAGCCCACCCAGAGAGTGGGAAGGACTGTGGGTGAAGAGAGAGAGGAGGAAGGAGTTCCACGTCACTGCCTGTCCCTCTTGCAGGCCACCCTTCTCCTAGTATCTGCTCCCCCCTGGTGGTGGTGAGCCTGGGGCAAGCCCAGCATGTTCAGATTTTATTCCTATCCTTCTGTTTGGAAACATATTTCAAAGTCTTTGAAGTTTGCACATCCTCTCACCTACAGAGTCCACGTCTAGGAATTGAGACCAAGAAAAGAATTAAGGATCCGAACCCAGACATCACTGCTGTATCTCGAATCTGATTCAAGAGCCAGGGCCCTCAAGTGCCACATGAAACATTGACCCTAGAATGGAATCGTCTGGCATCAATCCTTGTTCTAATATTTACTAATTATGTAACGCTGGGCAAGTCACTTGACTGCCCTGTGTCTCAGTGTTCCCATCTGTAAAAGATTCTGGCTCACACCTGTAATTCCAGCACTCTGGGAGACCAAGGCAGGTGGATTGCTTGAGCTCAGGAGTTAGAGACCAGCCTGAGCAAGAATGAGACCCCATCTCTACTAAAAATAGAAAAACTAGCCAGGTGTAGTGGCGCACACCTTCAGTCCCAGCTACTTGGGAGGCTGAGGCAAGAGGATTGCTCAAGCCCAAGAGTTTGAGGTTGCTGTGAGCTATGATGCCATAGGACTCTACCCAGGGCAACAGAGTGAGACTGTCTCAAAAAGAGTGGGGAACATAATTGCAAAGGTTGCATGGTTACCATGAAGTACTGAGAAGTGTACTGTGGGAGCTGTTGTTACTGTTATTTATCAAGCCTCTGGCTTCCTTCTTCTTTCCCCCTACCCTCTTTTCCTCTCTTGACTGGCTTGAAGAACTGTGAGCCACTGTGGGATGTGCTGGCCGGGTTCACCCGGGCTGAAGGTGGAGAAGCCAGGACTTAACAGTGTGGTTGGCAAATGGCAGACATCCAGTGGGGCCTGCCCATGCTGGAGTCCAGGCAATAATGCATAGATCTTCAGCACACAGATTAAACAGACCCGGGTCTAAATCCTGGATCCTCTGTGTGACAATCACAAGTACCACCCCCTCCCTGAGTCTCAATATTCTTAACTATAGAATGAGAACAAGAAGATTAGGGTAGTGGCTCTTAACATGTGGTCTCCAAAGAGCTGTAGATGAGTCTGTCCAATGGGAACTATTAGGAAATGCAAATTCAAACAAGCCCTCCTGGTGATTGAGTTTGAGAACCACTGAATTGGAATATCTACTTCAAGGGCTTGCCATGATCACTAACGGAGAGCCAGGACCAGCTCTTGCTGTTACAGGCCTTACTCCTCCTTGGCCTCAGCTGAGTGGGCCAGGAGTATCCTTCTTCTAAGCGGGTCCAGTCACATTCCCTTTCCTGGAGTTAGAATTGGAGATGTTAGGCTTTGCATCATCTCCATGAAGGAGAAGGCTAACTTAGGTTCTGGGTGTCATTTGGGGGTGTCTTCTTGCTTTCACAGTTGAGAGGGCCATTCTGCAGAGAGGCACAGAGAAGGAGGGGTCAGAGGAAAAGAGCCACACCGCAGGTGTACTGTTTAGACATAGAAATGTCTGTTGCACTGTAATGGGTGTGGCTGGACACATAGGGCCCTGGATGTCTGGCAGCTGGAAGCTTATGGGAGGGCACAAAAAAGGGCACTTTTAGAGTGTCCTCATGGAGGTTCTGGTGGAGAACAAGAAGAAGGGTCTGGGTTTATGGGTCAAAGGTCGGAGGAATGTTGGTCCTGCAGGAGAGCCAGGAGGTCGGATGGCAGCTCCTGAGACAAGCAGGCAGAAGCGTGGAGCTCTGACTTCTTGACCAAGGCCAGCTCTGCCTGGGTCCATGTAACAAGACCGGGTGCTCTGTGCATGTTCAACACCACCAGCCAGATCTGCTCCAGGGGTCAGGATTAGCCCAGCGTAGATGGACCCAACTACAGAAGCTTGAGAACATGGACTCCTGAGGTCTGAGGGGTTTAGGTGAGAGACCAGGGGACTGCAAAGTCGGGGTGGGGGTGGAGAGCAGGGGAACTACAGAAGGGATTCTGCAGGTGTGCCTGGGAAGAAGGCAGTATGTCCACAGGTTTAACAGGAGCTTTGAGACAAACAGAAGCTGGCTTCTGTCAGCTGTGTGACCCTGTGCAAAGTACTTGCCCTCTCTGAGTCTTAGTTTGCTTATCTGTAAAATGAAAATAATATTAGGTATCACCTCGTGGTTGTGTTGAGGATTAAATGAGCTAATGCACATAAAGCACCAGATGCACAGTAATCAATCATGTGCGATGGTTATTATTATAGCTATTATTACTAGACTCCAAGGCCAGGCAGAAAGAGTTGAGCAGCAGAAAGGAGACCTGGAAAGAAAAGATTCCAGGTCTCAGCTGGAGAGTCTGAGGTCGGAGCAGGTCACCAAAGCCAGGCCTGAGGCCTAGGAGATGGGCCTGAAGCTGTGACCAATGAATGGAGTCCTGAGAGATGGGCCAGCCAAACAGGAGGCTGGACTGGGGCTGTGGCCCTATGAGACAGGCCAGAATGCATAATCCCTCCTACCTCAAGTCAGGATTGGTTGACGGTCTTGATGGGGTGGGGCTAGTGGGAGAGGCCAAGGAGGGCAGGTGCAGGACCTGGGACTCCAGACTGTCCTGGTCCTGGGGTCTCAACCAATCAAGTGGTGATCTTTATTGAGTGGGCCCTGTGCATCTTGGGCTCTGTGGGGGTTCAGAGACTAGCAGGGTAGGTTGCTCCCAGCCTAGCTGTCTGTGGGGATAGGGTGGGCATGCACAAGAAGCTAGCTGCGGGCTGTATATGCTCAGACCTAAACAAGTGAGAAATGGAGAGGAGGTCAGAGGACTGACAGCTGGAACCGTCCAGTTTTAGGAAGGAGGTGTGGCTTGAATGAGGTTTTAAAAGATGGTTAGATAAGTAGAGTAGAAGGTTCAGGTGGGGAACAGTGAGGAAAAGGGCACTGAGATGGGAAAATCCCAGTGGAACGAGGCTGAATGGCCAGGCTTACTGGCTGTCTGGGCAGTGGGGAGCCACGAAGGTTTTGTGCAGGGGAGTGACGTTTGTTCTAATAGATAACTGAGATGACCGAGCTTGTGCTAGGTTGGGAAGATACTGGGCTTGTGGGGAGAATTGAAAGGGGGAAGTTTCCTGTTCCAAGGTCAGTTGAGGCTGTGGAGTAGGGTCCCTTGATCCCCTATGGGGGTAACATGAAGGCGCAAGCACAAAGCCCCTTCAAAGGATGGCCTAGACATGTTGCCCTAAAAGAGGTCTAAGGTCATTGAGGTGCAAACCTGCCCTTGAATCCTAGCTCTGCTGTGGGATGTGAACAATCCCTTCATCCCTCTGACCCTCAGTTTCCTCCTCTGTAAACTGGGCACAACACCCAGGAAGAGTGTGAGGACAAATGAGAGAACAAGGAAGGGGTCTGGCCCACTGGTTGGAGCACAGCAGGTGTTCCCACCCTCACCCCCTGACCCCTGGGTGGCTGGCATGGAGCAGGTCACAGACAGAATCTGGCCTTCCAGTCACTTCCAACTACACAGAGTTTCTGCTTTCAGAAGTCATTCATTCATTCATTGTTATTCATTCATTCAACCAGCATTTCTGAGCGTGGTGCTTACTATGTGCCAGGTGTTAGGACACAGAGCTGAATTAGACTGTCCCTTGGCCTTGAAAAATTTATTGACTCATTCATTCAGCAACATTCACAGAGCTCTACTGTGTGCTTTGGCTGGGCAGGGGGTGGTGTTTGGGGCAAAGTGAGTGTTGCTGGCTAGGGGGACAAGGTGGGTGTGACTCAGCCCCCCAGGTCATGCCTCCACATCTGGGAAGAGCAAGAACCCCGAGAAGATGCTGTTGGCACCCTCGATTCCCAGCAGAGAGTTCCTGTCAGTGGCCTGCAGGAACACACTCTCTCCCTGTTCCAGCTTGAGGACCACACCACCTGTGGTGACCTGGAAGGTATTATAGGCGTAGTCGCAGAAGGTGACAACCTTCTGCTGGCGCTCCCGGCCCCGCACGAGGTTCACGCACAGGTTCCCTCGAGAGCTGGCGTGGTAGGTGAAGTAGTAGAGACCGGGCACCTTGCAGGAGAACTTGCCACTGCGAGGCTCGTAGTTGTTGTTCACGTTGGTGACCACGCTGTCGAAGCGGATGGCCTGGTCCCGTCGCAGGGGAGTATTGATGGTTCTTAAGGCAGAGAAGGCGACTTTCTGGGTGGCCTTGTAATCTCCTGATTCACCCTTAGGGCCAGGGGCTCCAGGGAGCCCTGGGGCACCTTTAGGGCCAGCAGGGCCCTTGGGGCCGACTTTTCCTGGATTCCCAGGAAGCCCTGGATCCCCCTTCTCTCCAAACTCACCGTGGTCTCCAGGTAAACCTGGAAGCCCTGGGGGAGGAGAGACAAGAAGAATGAGAACACCAGAGGTCACTGGGACCAAAGGAAGGAGTCCTGGACAGGACCTTGGGCAGAGCCTGAGCCTCCCATCTACAAGACAGAGAGTGCCAGAGAGGGGCTCCGTGTCAAGTCCAGGATGTGCTTGACAGTAATGGGGAGAGATGCCCACGGGAGGGGACAGCCCCTTCTCCCGGCTCAGCCAGGCGTCCTTGGTCAGGCTAGAGCAGGGCCACTGAGCACAGCTCCCCCTCTGCGCCCTCTCCCTGACAGACATCCTTAATCAATCACAGCATTTGTTCTTGCTGAACCTGGCAGTAGACTTTAGACTCCTCACTCCACCACACCAAGCACCTGCTGCCCCTGGATTTGGTATGGCAGAGGATAAAACCTATTTTGCAGTAAAGTACCAGAGTATAGATCCTGAGATCATGGGATTTAGGGATAGACAGATGTACTTCTCAGGTCACATCTGCCATTATGACTTGTATCCCCTTGACTGAGTCGCATTCTCTGAGGCTTCCTCATCTGTAAAATGGGGTGGGTGATATTTTGTGGGATTTTAACGATCAAATGAGATTATGTAAGGAGAGCGGCTGGCGCAGAGTTGCTCTGTAACTGTTCGGTGAAATGAACAGCTAAACGACGTTTAACAGCATTTGTCACGATGAGGAGTTTCATTTGAACTCCACAACAACTTCACACAAGCATCGTTGTCCCATTTTGCAGGTGAGGAAATGGCAATTCAGAGAGCTGAAGCTACTTATTCTGGAGGTAAATTCAAACCCAGGACTGTGTGACCACGGCGGTGCTCTCTCTCCACCTGCATTTAAGGGTCAGAGATCATGGTCTGGTCTCAGCCTCAGCACTTACTGGTTACCTTGGGTAAGTCTCCCATCTGTATAATAGGACTCACAATTCTCTCCAGGCAAAGTTACTTCAAGGGCTGAGCAAGCTGATGGATATGCATATGCTTTGGCAACCTTGAGGTGGGGCAGGAGATGGGGTCAGTGATACTAGTATGTCCCCAAAGCCCACGATACCTTTCTCTCCTTTTGTCCCTGGGGTCCCAGGTTGGCCATCAGAGCCAGGTGCACCAGGGATGCCTGGAATACCAGGGATGGCCGCGGGCCCAGAGCAGCTGCTCTGGGCCCTGGAGACATCAGACTGCCCCAAGAGCATCAGAGGCAGCAGTGCCAGGATGCCACCTGACAGGGTCTTCATCACCACACTGTGTCAGCTGCCCCCTGTGGGGAGAGGGCAATGTGGGCAGTTACCATCATGGTGACTGATGTCATCCCTCTATCTCTCCTCCCATCCTCCTCTCCCCCATCCCCTCCCTCTATCCTACCATCCCTCCATCCGGCTCTCCATCTCGCTCCCTTTCCCTTTGTTCTTTCATCCATCCCTCTATCCTTCCCTCCCTCCATTCCTTCCTCCCCCCTTCCTCCATCCCTCAATCCCTTCAACTCTCTCACTCCCTTGTTCCTTCCCTCTTTTCATTTCTCCAGCCCTCCCTCCCTCCATCTGTCCATCCCTCCATCATCCTGTTCCTTCATCTCTCTCTCCTTCCCTCACTCCCTCTCTCCTTCATTCTCCCATCCCTCCCTCCATCCTCCATTCATCCACGCGTTCACTACTCATCGCTCTTCTCCAGACCCTCGTACAAGGGGCTGGGGCTTCAGGGATGAATAAGACAGATATAGGGCCCTGCCTTCATGGTCCTGTGTCCCAAGTGGCAAAACAGATGATAAACAGGTCAACATACAAGCAAGTAGAAAAGGTGTAGACTGTGAGTGAAGCTCAGAAAGAAAGGGAAGGACACCAGAGGGAGAGTAACTGGGCTGGAAGTGGGAAGTGGCTGGTTTGGGGCGGGAAGTCCTCCTGAAGGTTCAGAAAGGGCTGGGTTGGGGTAAGAGCTTTCCAGGGGAAGTTGAGGAGTGGACAGAGGGGAGTTAGGGGCCAAGGTGACAAGAAATAAGGCGGGAGAGGCAGGTGGGGGTTGCTGCAAGGTTTGGGTTTTAGTCCAAGTGTTGTGTTCTTGGCCATTAGAGCCTCTGAATTCAGGCTGCTGGTGCTGCTTATACAGTGGGTCCCTTTGCATCCTTGGAGCATCCCTGTAAGGCAGCAGCTTTGGTTTCTACACCAAAGAGGACACTGGAACTCAGGGAGGTCAAGTCACTTGCTCAGGGTCACACAGGAAGGAGTGAAGCCAGTACGTTGGCTGGAGATTCTCAGTCTCCTCCAAGAGCTGTAGCTCCGGCCAAAGGGCAATCCTGGCCCCTTCTCAATCCCGGTGAGCAGCATGGCCAGCATCCCATGGTATTAATTCTCAGGACTGAAGGGGCCTTAAAATTCATCTAGTCCAACTCTTGCTATTTGTATTCGTATTTTATTTTATTTTTTGAGCCAGAGTCTCACTATGTCACCCTCGGTAGAGTGCTGTGGCGTCACAGCTCACAGCAACCTCAAACTCAAGAGAACCTCCAAGAGATTCTCTAGTCTCAGCCTCCCAAGCAGCTGGGACTACAGGCACCTGTCACAATGCCCGGCTGTTTTTTTTGTTGTTGTTGCAGTTGTCATTGTTGTTTAGCTGGCCCAGGCTGGATTCAAACCCACCAGCCTGGGTGTATGTGGCTGGCGCCGTAACCACTGTGCTATGGGCGCCAAGCCATTGTTTTGTATTTTAAATTGAGACAGCATTCACGTAACATAAAACTGACCATTTTAATAACATTTAATATATTCATGGTGTTGTGTTACCACCACATCTATCTAGTTCCAAAACCTTTTCCTCACCACAAAATAAAACTCTATATGCATTAAGCAGTTTCTCCTCAATCTCCTTCCCTCGGCCCCTGACAACCACAAATTTGTCTCTCTCCCCGGATCTGCCTATTCTGTATATTTCATATAAAAGGCATCATGACCTTTTGTGTCTGACCTACTTAGCATAATGTCGTCAAGGTTTATCCATGTTGTAGAATGTATCGGTAAATCATCATTACTTTTTATGGCTGAATAATATGTCATGGTATGGATATATGTGATATTGCAAAACATACATTTGATCTTCACCCAGTTTCCTGGCACACAACTCCTAAAATCCTTAGAGTCGCCAAAGCGACATCTTCTTTGATGCTAACTAGTAGACTGGGGGCTGGCAGCCCTAGGCAGCTTCAGGATGAGGGCTGGTCACTGGAATGACCAAGGCAAGATTCGAGGGATGTGACTTTGAACCCCATTCCTAACCTCTGGGGAGGGGAGAGGGCCTGAGGGTTAAGTTGATCACCAGGGGCCAATGATTTGATCAGTCGTGGGTATGTAATGAAGTCTCCATAAAACCCTCCAAAGAACTGGATTTGGAGCGATTTTAAGAACATGTGGAGGGTTCTGGTCACTCCCTGCCCCTTCTCCTACACGTGGCCCTGTGTAGCTCCTCATCTGTGTCCTTTGTGATACCTTTATAGAAACCAGTAAACGTGTCTCCTGAGTGCTGAGAGGTGCTTTTGCATATTAATCAAACTCCAAGTGCAGGTCATGAGAAACCCCAGCTTGAAGTCAGTTGATCTGAGGTTCAGGGGGCCTTGAAGGTGGGGGGGTCGTGTGAGACTGGGCCCTCCCCCCGTAGGATCTGATACTACCTCCAGGTAGATGGTGTCAGAACTTAATTGGAGGACACCCAGCTGGTGTCAGTGGTAGAATCCGTTGCATGCTTGTTGGTGGGGAAACGCCCCCTGCCACCCATGTTTGGTCATAGTAGATTTCTGTTTGATCATTGTGGTGTGAGAACAGGGGCAAATATAATTTGTGTTTTTCCATTCACAGAAAGTCCCACGATTTCATCTATTCATCTATTGGTGGGCACTTGGGAAGTTTCCACCTTTTCGCTTTTGTGAATAGCATTGCTGTGATCATTCGTGTGTAGAGATTTGAGTACCTGGCTTTCATTCTTCTATGTACATGCCTTGGAGTGGAATTACCAGTCTGACGGTATTTCTGTGTTTAAGTTTGTCAGAGCCCTTCAGCCTAGTCTTAAGTCTCCCTGGTAACCTCTCTGCCGAGGGCTCCTCCACCACAATCTGCATTGTTTTTAATGAGGAGCAGCCCGTTACCTATCCAGGCAGCCCAGGCCTCCTTTGCCCAGGCCTGGATTGTTTCCTCCCTTCAAGGATTAGGGTAGAAGCCTTTTCCTCCAGGCTCTTGTTTATACTTGTTGCTGCAGTTTGGGGATCCTCCAGACACCCTGGGCCAGCGAGTTGTGAGGAACTTACTATCTTGCAGATGAGTTTCAAAAATTAGAACCTACCCAAAGCCAGCCAGTGAGTTAATGGCGGAGCTGTGGCCAAACCCCTGCCCTCTCCGCCTCCGGCTGGCTGTACTGACCTCAAGTCTGGCATGAGGAGGGCTCCCTGGGACCGTAAAAACCTGCTAATATTTGGCTCGTGTGCTCTGAACGTCAGCTTTGGCCTCAGCCAAGTCCCGGCCAATTCATCACTTAGATCCCCCGAGTTAAGCTTAAAGCCCAGACCTTGTGCTGGGCACCAAGGAAAAGATGCCAGAAAGATGAGTGTGACCTGGGTCTCCTGGTGACTGGTTTAGGTTCTGTCATTTGAAGAGAGGGTGGCCCAGGACATGACCCTGCTTATCTTTGAATAAGCATCAGTCCTCATTCTTTCTGAAGGGTTTTCCAAAATGACAATTTGACAGCTTTAGTAAGTTGGGCCCTTAGAGGCCAGGCTCTGGGCCACGTGCCACTGTCTCATCAAATTTGATTCTTATGACAGCCCCTTGAGAAAGCACTCTTAGTCTCTCATTTTACAGAGAAAGAAAATGGGGAGCAGAGAGGGCAGGAACCTCAAGAAAGGTCACACAGCTCCTGTGTAGCTAGGAGTCAAACCCACACCCCTTGGTATTGTGAATAGTGGGGCTATAAAACTCAGTGTAATGTTAAGAGGCCACTGTACCTGGTGGTTATGATGTGGGCTTGGGGCGCAGCCTGTAAAAGGACCACAGCATGGGGTACATTAAGTACAGTGGCGAAGGTGGCTCTATCATCATCGTTATGGTTGCTCTTGGCAACAGACATTGGCTTGGTAGTGGAGGCCTGTAGTGTCACAAGCAAAACAGTGCCAGGGGTCAAATTAGGCCTCTACCACTTCTTAGCTAGGGAACTTGGGAAACTCACGCCTCTCTCTGGCCACAATTTACCTTTCTATAAACTGGGACTAATGCTAACCTCTCCCTCACAGGGCTGGTGTGGGAGCAGATGAGTTGTGGCATACAAAAGAGCCTGCCATGTTGGAAATGCTTAATAGATATTAGCTATTTTATTAGTATTACCACCATCTAAGAATTCCTGAATCTTTAGACAGGAGGGAAGATGGTTGAGAAGTGAGAAAAGATTCAGCCCCTTTGGGAAATTGGGCTCAGGGAGAGGTTCTTTCAGCTCCAGGTGGCCTGAGCTGGAGAGCTCTAGGCTGGGGGAAGGAGAGGGGTAGGATCAGGTACAGATGGGACTTGAGCTTCTGGGGGACGTGGGAGCTGGGGAGAGGGAGAGGGAGAGGGAGAGGGGAGATCTCAGTTCTAGCCCATTTCAGGGGTCACTGAGTCTCAAACTTGGAGTAAGACGTAAAACTCATCTGGTCCAACACCCGCTGCCTCTGATACCCACCGTCTCAGTCAGCTTGTTTCTCACATCTTCCACCCCAATCTCCGACCTTTCCATCTCCTTGCAGCCCCTGCAGACCCTTTTCTCCCAGCCTGAAGTCAGGCCAGGAAACTTGGCCTTGAAATCCCCCCTCTTTCACCGCTTTTTGGCTGAGTGACCTTAGGTAAGTGTGTTAACCTCTCTGAACCTCTTGGCACTGTTTTTTTCTGGCTGACAGGACTGTGGAAGGATTCGGGAGGTGGCACTCCTCAGAAGGAGTAAAGTCCCCATTCCCCCGCTATACAAAAGTCACTCAGTGCTTACTATAACCAATCACAACTCCACCTGCACACCAAATTATTTCCTTAAAAGAGTCCAGTTGGAAGCGGAGCTTTCTCAACACACTGCGAGGAAGTAAGAGAAGCCAGGAGTCGGGGAAGCGCTGGGTTGGGCAGAGGGGGTCTGGGTTCTCATCCTGGCCCTGCCTCTACTTTGCTGGTACATTTTGAGCCAGGAAATGCACTAACTGCTCAGTGAGCTCGATCTCCTGCAGGAGCCTCAGCACTCCTGAAAGGTTCTGTTGTCCCCAGAGGAATCTTAGGCTGAGAGAGGTCGGGTGACTTGCCCAAGATGACCGGCACTGAGGGGCAGAAGCTGGACTCAGCTCAGCGCCATGTGCCCAAAGCCCTTGTGCTCCGCTCAGGCTCCCATTTTAGGCTGCCTGCCTATCCCCTGGGCCCTGAGGAGCAGCAGCCCCCTCCCCAGCTCCCCCCAAGACAGCCTGATCCCACAGTTCTGAGCTGTCAGACACCCCAGCTGGCTCCAAGGCAGGGGATGCGAGGTTGTGAGACCTACACTTAGGGACGTACCACCCTCCTTCCTGTTGACCCTGCTGGCCAGTCTCCCAGGTGCCAAACCCCATCCTCACCTGGGGAGCCTCGTCCTCTGATGCTGCGGGGCCACCAGCAATAGGAGCAGGAACCAGGGGCCTGCTGCCCTCCGTCCAAAGCGGAAGTTCTCTTTTCCAGAGGTGGGAAGGACTTTCCCCCTACAGACCCCTCCCTATAACCCCCCCCCCCCCCCCCCCCCCCCCCCCCTCCCCCCCCCCCCCCCCGCTGCCCTCAGGCAGTTTCAGGTCCCATTTCTGCAGCCCAGAGGGGTTTACTGTAAACAGGAGGGTGAGTTTGGTTTCGCAGACTCAGCAGCTGTGGGGTGGACAGGCTGTCCTGGAAGACCGTCCACAGCTGGCAGCTTGCCCAACCAAGGCCCTCTGACCTCATGGTCCTCTCTAAGGGGGAGGGGTGTTCTCAGGGACACCGTGCCGGCCTGGTGCCTGGCCTGAGTGCTGGGTTAGGGTCAGAGACCTCGATTCCTATTCCAGCTCTGCTACTTCCCAGCTCAATGCTTTCAGCCAGGGGAACCCAAGGGAGCCCCGATTTCCTCTGCTATATGATGGGACCATGATTATTCCTGCCTGCTGTACAGATCTCACCAGCCACTGGGAGGAGAACGAGTGGGATGATGGAAGAGAAAGAGTGTGTTTGGGGGGAGGGTACACTGTAAAGTGCTGTGCACATGTTAATTGTTCCTGTCAATTCGGGTCCTAGGCTTCCCCTTCCTGGGCTCATGTCTTCTGCTTCCTCCCCCTCCTATGGCCTTGCTCTTTCCGACCTCTTAGAAAATAATCTAATAATGAATTTTAAATGTGCTCGTTATTTATTTATACCCCTCCCTCTGCTTTCAGCAGGGCTTGAGGCCGAGGACAGTAATAGACAGAGGCAGGAGCCTGTTGCTGCTTGTGGGTCCTGGAATCACACCAAGTTAGGGCTGGACAGGCCAAGTGACCTCAGCCCATCCCCCTCATTTTATATATGGGGAAAGCAAGGCCCAGAGGGGCGAGTCGTTATTTCACTAATAACTGTGGTCAGCCTCTATGTGCAAGGCACTGGAGAGAGAGCCCTAAACCAATCAGCTTGGTCCCCATCCCTGTGGAGCTTCCCTTCAACTGGGCAACACTGGTGTTAAACACTGAATGGGACAAAGGCTTCGTTGCACCTGTGATGAATGTCACAGGAAAGAAGTCACCACTGGAGCCCAGCTTGTGCAAGTGGCCAATGCAGGACTCACAGCTGGG
>NW_003852404.1:2846152-2847759 GCF_000181295.1 Otolemur garnettii
CTCGGTGGTTGATGGCAAAGAGAAGAGACTGACTTAAACTCAGGGTACAAGCCATGAGACTGAGAACAGGAAGCCGCAGAGAGGTGGGTTAAGAGCCTGGGCTTTGCGATCAGCCGCTCTTAAGTTTGAATCCCAGGTCTGCCTCTTTCTGACCATGTGGCCTTGGTCACATGTACTGTCCTCCATTTCCTAGTATGTAAATCAGAGGTCTAAGCAACTATCCTCTGGGGCTGCGATGTTGGGGACAGGGAGGTGACCCTGTGTGTCTAGGCCCAGCCCTTGTAAGCACGCAGTGTAACACGGGAATGGTATTATTTATCAGACAGAATTCTTGCAGTCTTTGAGCAAAGGAGCTGTCTGGATTTTGAGGGTGGGTCTGGAACTGGGAATCAGGAGGTGAGGGGTGCCTGGGCCTGGACCCTAGAGTGGGAGTCAGCTGGTCTCTTCCCCCTAAATTTGCTGACCTGCATCTCTGATAGAGAGGGGATCCCCACAAAGAGGAGAAAAAGAAACCTAAATCTCTCCACAACTTGTGGTGTGGAAGAGATTTCTGGCCAGTCTGGGGTGTCTTGTTCTGGTTCCTGCCCTGCCTCGCCCCTCCTTGCCTGCTCCCCACTTCCCCTCAGCACAGCCGCCAGGCTGGCATTTTCAAATGCCTGCCTCTCCCGGCGAAGAGAGAACAACAAGGAAACAATTATGGAAAACAAAAATGGCACAGAAATTGTCGTTTCCAAAGTACAGGTTTCTGCTCTGACACTGCGGCCTACATAAACGGTGTATTGATTTTTTAAACAAAAGAGAAATGAGAAGACAGATGTATCACTTGCGGCGCTGCTGGGTGGACTGCTAAACGGTTGGCAGAGGAGAGCTGTGAGTGCTGTGGTCTGTGGCCTGTGACCCAGGGCTCTGTTCCTGCCAGGGGCACCAGGCTGGGCACTCTGGCCAGGCTCCTCAGTCCTTGCCTCTTGTGCTCCCTCCACGTGTGCACATGCGTGCATGCCCCTCCTTCCCGTCATACACATTTCTCGTGCCCGTACCATGTGCCAGGTGTGTCCACGGGGCCCTATCCCCAAGGACACACACAGAGCACCAGGGAACCAGACCTGTACGCAGATGAGTGAACAAAAGTACATCAGATTCCCTTGCAAACTGCCCACTCAACCCCAGGCCCATCTTCCCCAAACTTCTATAAAACAGCCTTGGGTCCAGAAATCCGGTTTTGCTTATTTTGTTTTATTTTAAATAAGTCTGTAGGTTAATTTCATTCACCACCAGATTGGGGAACCTGGTGTCTAAAGAGTTAAGAATTTGTGGTCAGATTTGTGGAGGGCTCTGTGGAGACATAGGGGAGAATCACAGAGGGCTTCATGGAGGAGGTGATATTTGTGTTGACTTCTGACAGTTGAATGTGTTATCTAAGTGGATAGGGGACTTGTGTGAGTGGGTTGGGGCTCTACAGGATGAAGGGACAGCATGGGCAAAGGCAGGGAGGTGTGACACAGCCCCTTTCCCAAAGGGAAGAACCCAAATGGGTAGAGGTGGTTGCAGAACTCAGCTTGGGCAGCTGCTCTTGCAGCCCACCTCAGTAGGCCACCAAATTGTGATGG
>NW_003852404.1:2847952-2849964 GCF_000181295.1 Otolemur garnettii
TCCAGAGTCTGAGAGTTATTCAGGGTGAATCAGACATCTAGGGGGCCGAGTCTCTCTCTCTTACAGTCTCGCCCTCTGCGATGAATATTAAGTGAGTTAATACATGTAAAGAGCTTAGCATATTGCCTGGTGCATAGTAAGTCTTCACTAAATATTGGTATTATGATTTTCTACTCATTCATTTGGTCTGCTTGTACACGTTCATTTACCAATCCTCTCCTTCATTCAGCACAAACTCATTGCACATCTCTTCTTTGCCTGCATGGGGCTCTCCTGGGCCCAAACCCTATGGCTAGTGCTCCCAAAATTCAGCAGAGGCCTGGGGATTCAAACTCACTCCCATTTACCTGTGAGCTTGGTCACCTTTAAGGACAGCAGAGCCTCTTTATCCAACAAGTGACAGCAGACACTGGCGGCTTACGATCACACTTGAACATCTCCCTCCCACCAGGCCAACTGGTGCTGAGTGTCTCAATATTGGCAGCCGAGCTTTGCTGAGCACCGACTAGCTGCCCGGACTCCAGAGCTCACAGATAGCTGTGGCCGAGGCAAAGTTCAAGGAATTGGCAGTGAGGAATCTGAGCCATGCATATTTATTGATTTAAGTTTTTATTTATATGTCTCCCCACCTCTTCCAAGACCTGAATAAAAACTAATAACAGTTCCAGAAGGTGTTAAGGGTGGAAGGAACGGTACAAGTAGTGACTCCCGAAAGAGCTCAGAAGAGATTGAGAGCTCATGGGGTGGAGGCCTGGAGGAAGTATCCATCAGGTGGAGAGAGAGGCCTGAGCAAGGGTGCAGAGATTGGCTGGCATGGTGGGTCCATGCAGGGAAGCCAGGGAGGGGGGACAGCCTGTGGGGCTGGAGCTGCCTGCCTGCCCTAGTCGGGGAAGAGCAGGAAGCCGGAGAAGACACTGTCGGAGCCCTCTGTGCCCACCATGCCATTGTAGTCATTGACAGCCAGCCACACTTCGTCGCCCACCTGTACCCGCAGCAGCACGCCGCCTGAGCTGACCTGCTTGCTGTTGGACATGTGGTCACAGAAGGTGGTCACCCTGACATTGTTGTGGTACAGATGCACGCACAGGTTGGCTGTCTGCGACGTGTGGTAGACAAAGTAGTAGAGGCCGGGGACTTTGCAGGTGAACTTGCCAGTGCCCGTGTTGTAGTCCCCCTGTGGGTTGGTGATGACCGTGTTGAACTTTACGAGGCTGTTGGGCTCTGGGTACTGGGCTGTCTGCCGAGTGACCGTGAACACTGACTGGTGCTTCTGCTTGTATCTGCCCTCCTCGCCGGGCTCTCCGGGGGGGCCCATGAAGCCAGGAACGCCTGGCAAACCAGGAGGCCCCATGGGGCCATTTTTCCCAGGATGTCCAGGTATGCCGGGTTCTCCCTTGTGTCCCTTGGGCCCTCTTGTCCCGGGAATGGCTGGCATTCCTGGAGATAGAACAGGTAGGAAGAAAGAGATGGGGCAGGGGACAGGGAAGAGGGTGTTCTGGGGGTGTCTTTCAGGGAATGCCCCACTGGTGTTTGGTCTCCACAATCTCCTTCCCACAGTGGACCTGGGAGCAGTGCACAGAGCGAGGCTCCAGCCAGGGTTGGGGGAGCCTCATGCAAGACCTGCCTCTCCACAGACCTGCCCTCTGACCTTGTCTAAGGAACTATCTGGCCTCAGTTTCCATAGTTGTGACTGAGAGGGGAGGATTAGACAGCATCAGGAGGTGTCAGAGGTGGACAGGATCTCAGAGAGTGGGTCGATGGCTGTGACCACCACCCCAAGGACAGACAGCTCGTGGCCACAGATAGCTTTGTCTGGTCTGCCCGATGTTTTAAAATTTTTTAAATTAGAGCCCCCTATGAACAAATTCAGAATTTACCTAAAAGTCTAGCTTGTCATTCCTTCTCTTGAAAATCAAAAGGTTGGTCAGAGAGGGATTTCCTTGGAAGCTGATGAAGCTTCAGGCCCTGTTTACTTACCTTAGTCCCTTCAAGGCTTTTGGCCTGACTTTGAA
>NW_003852404.1:2850205-2860344 GCF_000181295.1 Otolemur garnettii
GTGCACTTGTGTGTGCATATGTGGTTCCACTATAATTATGTCACATGTATAGATTTTTGTAACCATCACCACCTGTGTCATCAAGTGTAGCTATCATCTTGTGTTATTTTTCTTAAAGAGGACCCTCAACATTTTATGACCATCAGAGTCCCACAAAGCCCATATCGATTGGTTCCTGAGACAGCATTAGCACGTGGGAACTGCTGGATGGGGCAGAATAGAGGCTGTCCATGAAGGGGGCTGCTCTCTCTCTCCAGCTCACCCCAGCCCCACCTAGCTCACTTCAACTGTGACAACTGGCCTGTTCAATTTCCCTCATTTACCAGGGTCAGAGATTTGCCCCTGGCCATGCAGCCAGCACAGCCAGCATGAGCTGGAGGCAGGACTCAAATACGGGTCTGGCCCAATCCCAGTCAGAGCATCTGATTCTGCTTTAACCCTGGTGATCTGAAGCCCTGTAAGATCCTTTCCCCCTTGTCTCAACCACACCCACCTTTTCCAGTTTTCTCTTCCTGGAAGCCCTCCTTGACCAACCGCAAGCCCTAGTGTTTCCCTTCCTCATCTAATTCTAAAGGGTTGTATCTGTGCAGAACCATGTATGACAGATCCTCATGGCTTGTGGCCTGGTAGATCCCAGAGTTAGAAATGTGGGGTGGGGACCCAGCAGACCTGGGTTTCAGGCCGTGTGACTGGGGCAGGTGGTCTCTGCTCCCTGAGCCTGTGTTGGCTCAGCTGAAATAAGGGTGTACTAGAACAGATCCCAGGGAGCTGCTGAAAGAGAGGAATGGGGGGATGTGTGCGAAGGGCTGAGCACAGTGCCAGGCACCCACACAAAGTGTGTTTGGGAACGTTAGGTCCAGGAGGTGGCTGTCAGTGACACGAGCAAAGCAGTGCCTCATCCTTCGTGACCTCTTCAGCCGCAGAGAGGGGGGGCCTGAGAGGAGCAGAGGGCATGGCACAGAGAGAGGGTGGGCTTCAGAGCTCTGTGCCTTTGTGGGAGTCGTTCAAGCCCTCTGAACCGAGCTTTGATATTTGCAAGATGGGAGGCAGTCACATCTTCAAAGGATTGTGGCCTCGGTTTTCTCATTTGTAAAACTAAAACTGCCTGGTACTTGGAAAGTCACTAATTAGTGGCCAGTGGCTACCTGGGCAGTGAGATGGCCAGAGGCAGCGGCAAAGTACAGGGTCCCTAAAATGGCAGACCTGGGAACCTGATTTGGCTCATGCAGAACTGGAGAATTCCTTCTAGAATGTCGGTAAAATCCCTTTCTATTGCCAGGAGGGAAGATGATGGTGGCGAAACTCCTAAGGAGTTCTTCCTTCCACCTGCCTCTGCCACCCCCATCACCTCTGCCCTGTCCCACCCCAGGCTCACGCGGCTGGCTTTGGACACACTCACAGACAAGGTACCCATGCCCTTGGGCTCCACCTCCAGCCCCAGCACCAGCTGACCATTTCTGTCCTCAGCCCTCCTTTCTCACGTGAGGGCTTGCCGTGGGTTTCTGATGGAAGATTCCATGGCTATAATCCTGTCTTCCCAAACTCCCTTGCCCACTACCCAGGATCCTGGGCAGGGAGGTGAGTACAGGCTTCTGATCAAATCAACAGCAATGGGCCACACCTGTACAGTACCTGCCATGCGCTCAGAACAGGTTCACATGTGAACCCAATGCTCACAGCACCCCTGTAAAGGAGATACTGCCATCTCCCCATTCCACAGATGAGGACACTGAGGCCCTGCAAGGTTAAATAACTCATTTGTCCCATGCTCATGCATTGGCTGCATTCACTGCATGGGCCCACATTCCCCAGGCACCCATAGAGGGCCAGGGATGGTGTGTAATGAAGTTGTGGCCAAGCCCTTGAGAGTTTGCCAAAGGGCTTCACTGCCAGGGCAGGTGCTCTTATTTCCCCCTATTATCGGATGAAGAAATGAGGAGCCCAGAAGCACATGGGTCCAAGGTCACCTTAGGGAGGGGCCAGAGGTCACCTGGGGGAGGCCTGAGTCCTGAACTCTGCAGAGGGGTGAGCAAGTCCACAGCAGTGGGACTCAGACTCTGCCCTGGGGGCAGGCAAGGCAGTGGGGGATGCACTTCTTGCTGTCAAGTTGCTGTCCCCCCACCCCCAGGTCAGCCCCAGGCCCCAGCCCCTAGCCAGGCCAATAGACTCACCTGGTTCCCCCTTGGGCCCTGGCAGTCCGTCGTGCCCGTCCTTCCCGGGGGCCCCGGGCAGGCCCGGCATTCCTGGGATCCCATAGCAGCCTGTGCTGGCCTGGCCCCCAAGGGGCAGCACCAGCAGGAGCAGCAGCAGGTTTAGCTGGAGGTGGGGCCGGCAGTTGGGCACCATGTCCGTCCTGGGGAAGGAGCTAGGTGGGGAGAGAGCCGAGCTGGCCCCCCAGCCCCTCACTCGCCAATGTGTCCTCCTCAGCCCTCAGGAGCCCAGCTCCCTGTCCTTCCCGGGCCCAGCAGGCAGTGGGGATGCTCCTTCCCCTCATAAATGGAGCTGTCCCTGATGCTGTTTCAGGAAGGTGGCAAGAGAAAATCTGCCATCTGCCCTTACATGGGCAGGGGTCCAGGCCTCACTGGGGGTGGGCAATGCCCTTACCTGGGCAGGGGTCTGGGCGTCACTGGGGGTGGGCGGCTCTGGTCTGGTCACAGAGAGGTCCTCAGATCTGCCTCCCCTCTCCCAGGCAGGAGGACACCGTGTCAGAGTGGACAGAGCAGGGATGGCCCAGGGCAGGGCTGGGCCCCCTCCCCTCCCCTCTTCCTCCCCTGTTCCCACATCCTCTTTCCCACAATTTTCCTGACTTGACACTTTCTTTTGAGTGCTGAGCCGGGCTGACCACAGTGACACCCCTCACACCCACAGCCCCCCTTTCTGTCATAAGTGTCTGAAAGGAGGAAATGTCCACTGACCACTCCAGCAGCTGGTTAAGGGTGTGTGTGTGTGTGTGTGTGTGTGTGAACACAGCTCCCAGAACACAGATGTCCCCCAGAATCAGTTCTAGCCTGTCAAATGCCCAGTGTTGGCATTTGCTGTTCCTGAGACTCAGTTTCACACATTGTCCCAGGGAGGGAGTTATTATCCCCCTTGATAGATGAGGAGACTGAGGCTGTGAGCAGGGAGGTGTAAGTCCCTGCTCACCCTGAGTAGTCTCTTAGGATCCAAAGCTTTGCTCTGATGTTTCTACTCAGCTGTGCCCAGAAACAAGCCTCATGCACATTTGTCAAATGGCAGGTCTTGTTCTAGAAACTTCCATATGCCCTATCCCAGTGGCCGTACTTGGAGGTGAACCCCCAGGATGGCTGGCTTTGAGGGCAGGCAGCTGCTGTGATATATAGGGTTCCCTGGTCACAGAGTCAGGCCTGGCTTTTTTCCCCTCATCCTGAGGTCTTCAGTACACTGGCCCTGGGGACTCGATTTCCCCTTCCATACTTTGGGGGGCCTGGCTTCAAGCATTGGTGCCACTTCCTTTGCCAGTAGTCCCACTTTCCCTGCCATCGCCCCTTTCTCACCTGCGTCCCAACACGCCCTGTTGCTGGGCTTGGAGCCTGCGTAGCTGGTGAGAGCTGCCCAGCAGGACCAGGCTGCAGAGCTGAGGGAAGCCCTTTCTTCTCCCCTCTTCTCATATGAGACTCTAGGCACCAAGGGGCTGCCCGGCAGTAGAGAATCTCACCCTTGAACCCACACCTACCACCTGTGGGAACTCCCTAAGCATTGGTTCCTCCTCTGTAGAATGGGGGCTTCCGACTCCTCGCAGGATGGTGGGTGGGATTCTGTACATATCACAGTTACAGTGCCTACCCCTGTGCCAGGCATGAGCAGCTCAGACCTTTGCCCTGCTTTGCTGAGGGACCCTCAGGGCTTTGGTCTGCCCATCTGTGCCTCCACCCTGGGGCATGGGGCTGCAGAGTGTAAGACGAGGTCAAGGTCATGAGCACACTTGGCCCTATGAGTCCCAGGCAGTCAGACTGCTGAAAAGACCAGTATAGAGGACCAGGGCGACCCAACCTAGTGCTACATCCTCGTCGTCTGTCCTCCCTCTTTGACTGGCCTGCGCCTGGCCTGTCTTGTCCACCAGGTGGCAGCGTCAGCCCATGCTCAGCTCTCCCCTGCCCCTCCCACCTGCCTCAGCTCCTGGGGACCAGAGCTTTGCCTTCGTGAGGGATGTTGTGAGGCCACTGGTGGTGTGGGTAGGACCTGGGTGAGGAGGCGGCCAGGCACTCCCTGCATTCACCATGTCTTTGGCCTGGTCTCTCCTGCCCCCATGGAGCCTCCCTCCCTGACATTTTCTGAGTCCCATTGCAATGAAAGAAGAAACCCTTTAGGGTCAGGCAGAGCTGGTTGAGATCTACATCCTATCCTTTTTTGGCTGTGTGACCATGGGTTGATGCCTCTTTTTTCTGAGCACCAGTATCCTCATCTATTCTTCTGGGATTAAAAGCACTGATGATTATGGTACCAGCACATAGTAGATGACCAAAAATCGGACCCTTTCCCCAGCTAGTGTGTGTGTGTGTGTGTGTGTGTGTGTGTGTGTGTATAGCACACAAATAAATCTGGCTTCCTTTGGGAAAACTCACAGAGTATTGGACATTTTCAGGACTGAGCTATTTTTCTCACATACAAAGGTCATGGTGGAGTTTGTTGCCTCCAAGCAGCTCCCAGATAGGTTGAGTCTGACCCTGGGATTGCACCGTGAGCATTCTTCTGGGCCCCCAGCCCAGGTGGGAGCCCTAACAGACAGCCCTAGCCTCCAGCGTGCCAGGGAAGAAGCTGAGGGCTGGACTCAGAAAACAGCTTCAAGGAAGACTGCTGGGGGCCGTGGGGTCAGGTGCTTTCCCTCTCCAATCCCTGGTCCTGCCTGCCTAGTACAGGCTGGGAAAGCACCGTGTGATTCGTCATGTGCAGCAGGAGAGGCTGGGTGGGGGGTGGGCAAGGGTGGTGGTCAATACAGGGGCCCAGGGCTCAGTAAGATTTAGGTTCAAGTCCCAGATCCTGCCTTTTCCATACTGACCTGGGATTTAACACTCCCGTCACTGCCCCCTCAGTGTCATCCTCTATAAAGTTGGGTCCTAATACCAACCTCAGAGCTTAATAATAAAGATTAAAAGAAATATAAGAATAGCGACAACTTCCAAAGCTCTGATGAACCAGAAACTGCTCTGTAATTTTTGCATATTAAGTCACTGAATCCTCTCAACCATCCTTTGAGGTGGACGCTACCACTGCGTATCAGCCCCACTTTACAGATAAGGAAATAGAACTTGGTAAGGTGCACACAATTAGACAACAAATAAGTGGCAGGGTGTGGTGGCTCATGCCTGTAATACCAGCACTAAGGGAGGCCGAGGTGGGTGGATTTCCCGAGCTCACGAGTTCAAGACCAGCCTGAGAAAGAATAAGAGAGGAAAAAAAATAAAGGGGCGTTGTGGCAGGTGCCTGTAGTCCCAGCTACCTGGGAGGCTGAGGCAAGAGAATTGCTTACGCCCAAGAGTCTGAGGTTGCTGTGAGCTGTGACTCCACGGCCTTCTACCAAGGGTGACAAAGTAAAACTCTGTCTCAAAAAAAAACCCCAGAAAACTAATAAGGTGGTGGTGTCAGAATTTGAACCCGGGAAGATGAGGCTGCTAAAACCAGGTAAGCACATCATGTGAAATACCATAAGCCAGCTTCCTAAGCACTCGGTAATCATTACCATTGTTATGCTACCCTCACAGTGCTCAGAATAGCAACTAAACCTCAGTTCAGCAGACTCAGATGTTTATTACAGGAAGAGTTCTAAAAAACCATCTTACAGCAAGCGGCAGGGCATCAAGTCCTACCAGGCTCTCAGAGCCCGCTCTCTCCCTTCTGACAGCTAAAGGAACCACACCCTCATTTTTTTACAGAGTGGTGCACAGAAGCCAGAGAGGTGGAGTGAGCGGGCCAGGGTCACACAGCAGGAAGTGGATAAGGTCAGGGTTGGGGAGGGGGGTCCTGCCCTGGTTCAGACAGATGGGAAGATGAGGAAGCCGCTGAAGATGCTGTCAACCTCGGAGCCCTGGTAAATGCGGCCCTTGTTGGGGTCTTTTTCGATCCAGACCTGGTCATTTTGTTGCAGGTGGAGCACCGTGCTCCCAGACACCACCTGGAAGAGCCCCCTGCTGTTGGTGTCACAGAAGCCCAGGGAACGCCGGATCTGGCCTTTCAAGGAGGACACAATGGACAAGCAGATGTCCCACTTGGACACCACCTGGAAGGTGAAGTAATAGTAGCCAGGCACAGCACAGACGAACCGGCCTGAGTTGTTCTGGTATCGGCCTTCCTGGTTAGTGATGACCGTATCGAAGATGACCACGTTGCCACCTGTTGGCGGACTCCGCCTGATGGCTGAGAAGGCCGGCCGTGGCTGGTCCCTGATGTTTCCTGGGTTGCCTTTGATGCCCTTCAATCCTGGAAGGCCACGGTCCCCCAAGGGGCCACTGGGCCCTGGGTAGCCCACCTTGCCAGGGGCTCCAGGGGACCCAGATTCCCCTTGGTCTCCTTTAAGGCCTCGGATGCCTGTCCGGATGCCAGGGGCTCCTGTGGGAAGAAATACCAGATCAAGAGTGAGAGTCCAGGGTTCACCAGTCTGTAGGGAGAGGGCTGGAACCCCTGAGCCTTCAAGACATTGATTCTGACTGGCTGTGTGACCTTGCGGAAGTGTCTCAGCCTCTCTGAGCCTCCCGTTATTCTGTAAAATAGAGAGAAGTAAAAACAGGTACTCAGGTAAGCATCAAATTCTGGGAAATGCAGGACCTTCTGGCTATTTTGCTGTGCTCCTGCCCGTGGCTGTGCACTCCACATTCATCCAGACCACTACCCCGATTTCTACTGCCCCGATTTCTTCATGTTTGGGGAATCACATGTGGGATGCCCAGATGTAAATTATACAAATGTCTCTGCAATCCTTCTGGTCTACTATGGACTGGGAGGCTCAGGGCAGTGGCATGAAACTTTCCTTTCCCACTCTGATCATGACCTCCTCCCTTCTCCCTTTTCCATCACCCCCAGCTTTTTTTTTTTTTTTTTTTTAGAACATGAGGATTCCTGGAGCCTGAATGAGCTAGGGAGAGGGAAGCAGGGACAGAGTTGGGGGTGCTGAAAGGAAGCAAAAGATAGTTACAGTTAATTGTCCCTTTCTGTGTGCCAGGCAGGGTTATTTCCTCATTTTATAAATGGAAAAACTTAGCTCAGAGAGGGTCTGTAACTTATTTGAGGTCACACAGCAAGGCAGAGATTCTTGAATCTAAAATCTGGAGCTTTAATAATCTGGTAACTGAACAATGACCAAGGACAGGGCATTGCTTCCAGAACTTTCACATTCATTACTCGAAGCAGAAGCAACACATTCTCCAGAGGAGGAAGGTGAGGACAGAAAGAAGGGAGTAAGGGGACAAAGGCAGTAAGGGGAATGTGGAGAGTCCTGGGGGCCTGGGGACACAGCATGGGGAGAAGGCTAGGCCCCCCTCAGCCCCTGGGGGCAATTGCAAACTGGAAAATCTTCATGGAGGGGCAGATGGACTCCTGCTTGTCACTGCCACCCCCAAACCTTGACCCTGAAGGCCAGCCCAGGCCAAGGCCTGAGGGGCTGGATCCAGAGAGAGAGTGCTTACCTGGCTCCCCTTGCTCCCCCTTGAGGCCTGGCCGCCCTGGTCGGCCAGGTCTTCCTGCAGCCCCGGCCTTCCCATCTGGGGCTCGGCACACATTCTCCGTCACCGCAGAGGCCAGGGACATGGCCAGCACACAGACTGCCAGCCATCTCCAGGGGCCCACCATGATGGCACTGTGGGGACATGAAGGGAAGGGCCTGGGCAGGCTGGACATACCCATGCATCCCCTACTCAGACCCTGGAATCCCAGGCACACTTGATATATACACACCTCTTCCCAGTGCCCACACCCAGAGGGCCCTCAATGTCCACTCCCAGGCCAGCTCCAGGAACTCCACACAAATACACATGTGCCACCGAGCACATCCATGTCATCACACACTCAACACACAAACACAACCTCTCATCTGAGCACATACAGAACACAGTAGACAAACTAAAAAATCCACTCCACGCTCCTAGTCATACAACTGATACCCAAATAGACCCTGTCCCTCACTCAGCCGGACACACATATTCATGCACTCCCACACATGATCGATTTCATTGAACAAATATTTATTGAGTGCCTGCTCCTTATTTAATTAGTGCTCTCTCACCCAGATGGCAGAGCTGTGCGTGCACACAGGAATTCACAAACACCCGGCACAACACCTGCTCACTTCTCTGCGGGCTTGGCTCTTCTCAGCTTCTGCCAAAGGATGGGCAACTGGCTGTGCCCCTGGGCCCCTCTGCTGGGCCCACTGCTGGCTCTGGCACCCCCAGCCTTTCCCCAGCTGGTTGGGTTTTGGGGGCCAGGACCCAGGAATCCTGGCTGGAACTGAAGACCCACCAGGTGGTAGATCTGACTCACCACCTCCCATGCTCCCCAAGTTCTGGCCCACAGAGTTAAGGTCCCTCCACTCATCTGTTCAGGATCCTGAATCAGTGTCCCCCATCCCTGCCCTGGCACAGACTGGTGCCTCCCTCCCTCCCTGCCTCTATTGTTGGGCCCCCTAGGCTAGCTCCCCTGGACCCTTGAATTTCACAGTCCCATCCCTCTTGTGCTCTGGCCTTACCTGCCTCCGGCTGTCAACACCAACTGGACAGTCCTACCCTCCTCCCCAGGGCCCCCTGTGGGACACCCAGCAGGAGTGGCTCCAGGCTGTGGCCAAGTTTCACATCCCTTCCCACTTCCCTTTCTCCTTCTCCAGACCTTCCCCCTGAACTTCCCCAGGGGCCAGAAGTTTGCCAGGAACACTTTGAGCAGACCTCAGCAAGACTGAGATGTGGGTGTCCTACCCCAGCAACAGGGGGGGTGGGCCGGCAAAGCTGATGTCTGAGAGGATGGGGGCGGTGGAGAGGGTGCTGGGCGAGGCTCCGAGAACCAGAGACACACAGAACATCAGAGCAGAAGGAATCTTTTTAAAAATCAGTCCCTTGTAGGACTTTTTCATGATTATGAAAGGAACACGTGTTCATTGCCAGAAGCCCGGAAAATACAAAGAAGAAAGAACAATGCCCTGTTGAGAAAGACGCCCAGCAATCTGTTTCTCCACTTGCCACTTCCTAGCTGCATGTGCCTGGGAAATAACCTGACCTCTGGGGCCCTCAGTTTTCTTATCTGTAAATTGGGAACAACTGGTTCTACCTCATCAGATTATTATAACATTTTAATGACATACACATACAAAACACTCAGCATATGGCGAGTGTTTAATCATCAGCTTTTATCAACATTTAAAAACAGCAACACAAGCCTGGGAATTCTGCTGTCTAGAGATAATTGCTGTTAACATTTGCATGGATCCGTCTAGTCTTACACGTCCTCACTGATGGGGTGCTCATTACCCGCTGGCAGGGCCCCCTTCATCGCCATGAACTTGGACCCTGAGAATGGTTTTCTTTAGATTAAGTATCTCTGGCGTTCCCAGATTGGAGATCAATGTGTTCAGGACTCCACTGACCACATCTCTCTACTTCTTCTCATAAACGTATTTTTATTCTCTGAGAATTTTGTCAAAGAGAGAAGGAGAAGACGAGGAAAAGGAGAGAGGCTGGTGGCCATGGGAGGATGTTCTAATGCCAGTTTGGGGGACTCCTTTTTCATTTGCAATCTTGTGTAACTGACATATATCGAACAGATACAAATGTGGATGCTTGGGATGGGGTCCCAGCACTCCACCTGTCAGTTCCTCCCTCACTCCCCAGATTCAGAAAGTTAATAAGGCTAGAATCCCCCTGGCTCAGCCCATACCTAACTCACTGTGTGACCTTGGCTAAGTTATCAAACCTCTCTGAGCCTCACTTTCTCCATCCACCCAGATGAGGGAGTGGGTAGGCGGTGGGAAGATTGACCCTAACGGTCTCTCTTGTCTTTTCCAGCATCTGTCTTCTTGGACAGCATCAGATCGGTCTTGTTCCCCTTCGAACTCTTCTTTCTAAGAAGAGTTAGAAATATGACATGTCAGAGCTGGAAGCGCCAGCCCCACCTCCCCTATTTCACTCCTGAAAAAAAGAAAGAAC
>NW_003852404.1:2860705-2883921 GCF_000181295.1 Otolemur garnettii
GCCCCGGCTGGATTCGAACCCGCCACCTTAGGTGTATGTGGCTGGCGCCTTAGCCGGTTGAGCTATAGGCGCTGAGCCAATCTATAGCTTTCAAGATATTAAATATTCAATTCTTCTGTAAGAATGTAGAGTGAGAACATGGCAATTTTTTAATAGCTTGTTAATGAAGGAATCAGCAGAATGAGAAAGCTAGTTCAAAGGATATGAAAAAAATGATATAGGTATATACCTTTAGAGAGAGAGAGAAGAGAAAAAATGTGTAAAAACCACAACAAGAATTCTGGAATACTGGTAAGATTGTTAGATAAAAAACTGGTCAACGTTTTATTGGCAATAACATCCTCACTTTGGGGTTACCTTCTCTATTGGAAAAAAAAAATCATTTGCACTTCTATCAGACAAAAATAACGTGCCAGTTACCAGTTTTCTACCAGTTAACAGCAATTAACATCTTTACTTAGTCTGGGCCCTAATCAATAGTAAATAATAAGTCAAGCCAAGTGACATTCCCCTAGAGACCCCGGGGAGGGCTTGTTAGATACAGCTCTAATTTGACTTTGAAAGGACACCACTTATCTCTATGCCTTATTTCCAAGTGTTAGATGATTTTACTTATCAGGCTGTTGCAAGAGTAGAAACACTTCCCAGGAAATAAAGGACGTCAATAGGGATGCACATATCATTATCGAGAGAAGCGAAAGAGTCAGCAATAGCCCTGTCAATGTCACAGTGGGGACACCTTTGGTCAGATGGGGTGGGCGTATTCTTTCTCCAGAGCTCAGATTCCTAGAGGGGAGGTGGGCAATACAGGGATCAGAGGAAACCCCTAGTAAGGCTCCCAGAGTCATGAGCCCCAAGGTTCAGTATCAGAGTGGGGTCGAGGGTGTTCAGAAAGAATCAAAAAAATAATTTTTCATGACTCAAATTCTTTACGGGGGAATCACGTCTCATTTAAGGGTTGGTTCCAAAATGAGCGTGATAGATAAACATTATACACGGTCCAGGTTATTGTAGGAAAAAGTATCTTAGGAAAGTGCCACATTGGAGATGGCATTATTTCACAATGGTCTTATCCTGTCAGTTTGGCTTTCGCCATTAGAACAGATTTCAGTTAAGTACCAGGTAGCCAATGTTAACCAACCCACCCCACCTTATACACAGGAGTTTGGGCTTTAAAGATGGACCCAGCTGGGCACAGTGGCTCACATCTGTTATCCCAGCACATTGAGAGGCCAAGGCAGGAGGATTGCTTGAGGTCAGGAATTTGAAACCAGCTGGGCAACATAGCAAGACCCATTTCTATAAAAAAAAAAAAAAGCACCTTTTTTTTTAATTAGCTGGGCGTGCTGGCACATACCTATAATTCTCTCCACTCAGGAGGCTGAGGTGTGAGGTTTACCTGAGCCCAAGAGTGGGAGGCTGCAGTGAATTATGCTCATACCACTCTAAAAAAGAGAAAAATTCCAGATGGAGCCACGCTCCTGGTGAAGTGTTTAGACCCTGAGAGGCGCTCCCAGGAGCTGAGGCAGCCTTGGGGATGGCAGGTCTGTTCCATGCCTGCTCACTCCAGAAATAGGCTCCTGGAGGGAACGTCTCTACCTTATTTAAATCGCTATTTCTAGTTCTTTCTCTCTCCGAATCTTATTAGGCGAAGTGCAGAGAGTCAAATGGGTATATAATGGGACTCTGAGGTTCTTGTATTTCTTTTTTGTCTGTAAGAAAATTGAGGCATAATTTGCGTAGAGTGAAATGCACAAACCTTGAGTGCACAGTTCAGTAGCTTACACACACGTGCACACACACACACACACACACACACACGTCCTTCTCCACCAGCCGCATCAGAATGGGTGTGTTTCTAGCTCCCCAGCACATTGGTCAGCAGCGCTCCCCTCCACGCTAAGTAACCAGCATTCCCGCCTGTCTTTGAACTTCATGTTGGTAGAATCGTGTAGCATTTGCTCTCTTGGCTTCAGCGGGTGAACCGCGCTTATTCATCATGTGTGAGATTCTCCTGTGTTGTTGTGTGTGCCAGGTGACCCCCGTAATCTGCGCACACGGTATCACACTTTGTTTATTTGTCCTCCCATTGGTGGGTAGGTTGGGCTAGGATGAATAAAACTGCTGAGAACATTCTTGGGCAAGTCCTCCACCCTGCTTGGCCCTATGAACGTTTGCACTCAATTCTCTGCACCCAGTCCTTACCACCAACGGAGCTGGGGGAGGGACAGAGTTTACACCAGAATTCCTTGCTCTCTCACATCCCCTGCCCCGACCCATCTCTTCAAGTTCTCCCCACCCCCAAATCCCCTGGCCCTTTTCTGCCTGATCCTCTCTCCTGCGCTCTGCTCTTTATCAGAGAGGCTGTTTTCACCTCCTGTTTCTAGCTAAATCCTCTTCCCGTCTCAGTCTGCATCACCCTACAAGATCAGGGTTTTGCTGGCACGAGGTAGGGTGGGGGCATCAGGAACTGGGGAGGGAGCTGTGGCAGGAGAGCCGGCCACACAAATTCTGTGTGCACGGTCTTTATTCTTTGTCTCTCTCAGCAGGTAAAAGCAGATAAAATCCCAATTCTTGGGATCGTTTTATGAAACAGATGGGAGTGTAAACAACACATCATGTGTTGCAGAGACGAGGCAGTGCGGGTTCAAATTCAGCTACCGGCTCCCTTTTGCGGTGTGATCTTGGAGGATGATGTCCAGGCTCCAGCACAAACTGAGAGGGATATGGGCCTCGGACCTCAGACTGTGCCAGGCTTCTGGGGAGCCGTGCGGCTTGTCTCTGACACTTAGCGAAAAGTCCCACCTTCTCCTTTTTCCCTCATCTGCCATGCAGAGGGCTGGTGCGTGCACTATGAGAAGTTTGGGAGGAAAATGTAAAAAGGTGACAAAACAAGGTAAAAGTGATTTCTTTGGGAGAAGGTGGAGAAAAATAGGGAGAAATTAAGCCCGTCTAACCCACAATCCCAGCTACAGACCAGGGTCCTTCCTGGATGCCCAGGTGGGAAGGAGGCAGGTCTGGGAAGGGCTGGGTGGAGCTGCTTTGGGAGAAGCTTCCCACAGGCAAATCTGGCTGGAAGCTACTGGGTATGCAGCCGGTGAGTTGTACAAAGATTATGAGGATTAGGAGCGAGTTTGGAAAACAAACTGAGAGGCTTTGGGAGCCCACAAGGAAATCTTGCCTCCACCTGGGAGGGCTAGGGCCCTGGAGCCTGAGGGAGCCCTGGAGCCTGAGGGGACCCTGCAGCCTGGGAATGTGGCACCCAAAAGGTTGACATGACTCCTTCCAAGGAGCTCATGTGGGCAGGAAGGTCACAGGAGAGTGGCCCGGGAAAGCCCCATGAGACCCAGACTTTTCATCAGGAGAGGCCACCATGGGCTGGAGGCAGGGAACTTGGGTGTCCTTAGACAAATCACCACTGGGCCTCAGTCTCCCCATCTCTGAGAATAGGAGGGGAGTTGAACCAAAGCAGAGGTTTCACTGGGGCAGAGTCACCTGGGAGAGGTGGTTAAGAATATGTAGTTCATTGCTGAATGAATATGTAGTTCACCCAGTTCATTGCTGGCTGGGTGAGATGGCTCATGCCTGTAGTCCCAGCTACTTGGGAGGCTGAGGCAAGAAAGTCGCTTGAGCCCGGGAGTTGAAGGCTGCAGTGAGCTCTGATGGTGCCACTGCGTTTAGTCTCTAAAAAAAGAGCGAGACTGCATCTCAAAAAAAAATAAGAAAAGGATACCATTGCCTAGCTGTACCCTCCCTAGTCTATTTGGGTCCCTGCGTAGGGCCCCTGCATTTTTAACAGGTGCCCTGGGTGATCTAAGGCAGGCAGCCCAGCCCCTTTGAGGGGCTCTGACAGCCACTAAAGCTCTTTACTACCTTGGTGCATTGGCTAGGCTGTTCCGGGATCTCTGGATATGACCTTTCAGCATCTGAGAAGTGGGGAGAAGGTACTAGAGGGTTTAGAAATGGAGGGAGGCAGAGCTAGGTGTAGTGGGTGGGAGTAAGAGGCGGGGGAGATCACTAAATCTTTTCCAACCTTGGACATCAGAAGTATTTCTTACATATAAATAGAGCTTTGTGCTTTTCATAGCCCCAGACTGGCTCATGTGATTCCCCATGAAGAGGCTGGTGAGGTTACTGTTGTCATCCCCAGTAAACTGGTGGGGAAACCGAGGCTCAAAAAGGTCATTCAGTTAGCTGTGTCACAGCCAAGAGTGTGTCTAGCCTCCAGGCCACCAGCCCTGCCCTAGGATGGTCCTGGGTCCCGGCACCGTCATTCAGATTGTGACATTCTGAGCCTCCATCTCTGTCCTGCCAGCAGCCCATGGTGGACCTTTGTCCCAAATCTAATCAGCTCCTCTCCTTTCCCCTGAGCCCTGGGAGTTCTGAGGGTCACACGTGTGCAGGCGCGGAGCTGGGATTTGGGCACAGGTCTGGTGATGCACAAGCTTGCCCTCGTTTTTCTCCACCCGCCGAGCCGCTCTGGAATTTGGGCTAATGACAGCTGCTTCTGCCCACTTTCCTCCCCCCTCTTCCCAGCCCTCTGCTGATTACAAATAAACACCCGGTCTACGCAGGAGAGTAATTAACTCTCCAATATGGGGAGAACTAATCAGCCTGGAGTTTGCTGCAGGTGGGAAAAGCGAAGGCTTTTCCTAAGTAGTATGCAAATGAGCCCGTAGTATGCAAACGAGCCCCTCCTGCTCCTGGGAAAGGCTGTCAGGGCTGGAAGCAGAGGGACAGGCTCTGGGAACATGGCCGGCCACAGGGAGCCTGGCCTGTCAGATTTAGGGGGTAGAAGGGCTGGAGTAGGAGCAGAAGTGGGGCTCACTTTTAGTCTCCAGTACACCTGTAGTCTTCAAGTGGAGGAGGGGCAGGGCAGAGAGAGAAATAAGCTCAGAGCTCAGAGAAATGGCTCTAATCTGAACTCCATCATCCTCACTTGGTTGACCTTGGGCAAGTCACTTCACCTTGCTGAGCCTCAGCCTTCTTGCTGTAGAATGGGGTCATAACCCACCTTTTCAGGCTTGTACTGTGAACGGGATGGTGCAAAGTTGTCTAAAACAGCCCAGCATTTAGCAAATGTTCCATGTATGGGAACCTTTATTAGGCCCGTGGCATGCCACGTGGGCCCCCTGCTACCAAGTCAAGGCCCAGGTGTGTGCTCAGCCCTGCGATATGTGATTTGAAAGGCTACAGGAATGGCCCTCTGCTCCCAGCTATGCCATCTCCTCCACCCTTGCCTAAAGTTCTGGACCCAGACTAGGAAAGGAGACTGAGATTCCCAGGGTACAAAATTTAAGGGGGCATTAGCTCTCATCATGGTGCAAGTGCAGAACTGACCCTGAGGAGTGAGTTCCTCATTAAGATTTCATGCCCTCCGTGGTCACCCACCTCATCCTTATCCTGGCTTTGCTGAAATTCCACTGCTGTAGAGTCATCTCTTGGTGTTAAGCGTTGCCCTTGTCCTGTTGAAGTGCGAGCATGAGGGAATACGGAAAGGGACAAGAGGCAATTTTCTGGGGCAATGGAACTAGGTTATATTTTGGCTGGGGGCATCAGCCAAATGTTACCTTGGTCAAAACTCATGAAATGGTACATTTAAGTTCTAGGCATTTCATTGCATGTAAATTTTACCTCCTTAAAACATAATCGGAAAACAAAACGTAGGTAATTTCGGGGAGAGATCACACACTAATGTGCAGTGATGATGATGTCCACGGCGGTCATCCAGCTTCTGTTGGTAGCCTCCTGTGATGGGGGGCTCACTCCCTGTGGATCCAGGCCATCACTGGCTTGGCAGTGGAGGTGGAATTTGAACACAGATTGGACTCGACTGACTCTTCCAGGATTGTGTGTGCTGAGGAATTGTCATGAAGGTTAAGTGAGACGTGATATGTGAATGTTTGTCACTTACAGCTTCTGCACATCTGGAGACAGAGGAGAATTGCTTACCTGCCCTCCAATCCCAGCAAGGAGGTGGAGTCCAAGACCAGTGCTGTTCAAGGACACACGAGCAGATGTGACGTTGCAAACTCTTCAGTGTTCTCTGGCTTTGCAGCTGAGGTTGTGGAGTCCTTGCATCGCCACAGGTGGGGACACAGCAACCAAGTAACCTGGCTCACTGTCTGTATGGAGGATAACTGCTTTGGAGAGTCATCTGGACTCATGACTGGTGTTGCAGGATTGCAGAGTAATGATTTTTGGTGTTAAGCCACTGCAGTGTAGTTGTTATTGCAGCATAACTGAGCTTGTGCTGACCAATACAGCACAGGTTGGACCAACAGAGGAGGGTTAATACATCAACGCTGCCTTCTTCATCCTCCTCCTCTTCCTCTTCATTTTTCAGGGCTGTCTTTGTCACTGACAACATTCTTACTCTTTTTCTGGTAGCACCATCCCTAGCTGATGCCCATAGAGCTGTCCAGGGTCCTGTCCATGACCTGAGCTTTCTACATTGCCCAGACATTCATCAGTTTGTGCCTTCCACGCTGGGCCCCCACAATTCCGAAACAAAAAATACCCAGATCCACTTTTGCAGACTTCACGTTCTTCAGGGGGAGGCAGACACAGAAATAACTCCAGGACTTGAGCTGGTCATAGGCACCAGAGACACCCAGAAACCTGTGGTGGTCAAGATGAAAGTTACCCCAAGAGCAGGAATCTTGGGAAACTTCTCAGAGAAGGAGGAAGGAGGTGGCCGCAGTGACTCGCATTGGTGTTCATAGGCTCTCTTGCCAACTCAGCTCTGAGTCTCATTGTGTCTACTTCCCACTGCGTAACCTTGGGTTAGGCCTCTTCCCTCCTCAAAGCCTTAGTTTTCTCATCTGTAAAGTAAGACAATAAAAGTCCATCCACATAGGGTTGTTGCGATGGTTGAATGAATTAACATGTGCTAAGTGCTTTACTTAGTGCCTGGCATGTAGTAATTGTTCAACAAACAGCTGTTATTATAACCTAATTTGGCTTTTATAGCAACCCTGTGAAAGAACAGAAATAGCTAGCATTATGTCCATTTTACAGATGAGAAAACTGAGGCTCAGAAAGGGCAGGTGACTTGCCTAAAACTACATGGCTAACCACTGGCTGAGCTTGAATGGGAATGTGGGCTTCTGTATTAGAAATTAAGACTGAGAAAAGTCAATATTTTTATATACTAATTCATTTCCAAATAATAATAATAAACCCATTACATGTTAAAATAAACAGTATCTTTTTATGAAAACTAAGTATTAGATCATTAAATCTGAAGTGTACTATTTCTTTCTTTTTTTTTTTTTTTGAGACAGAGCCTCAAGCTGTCACCCTGGGTAGAGTGACATGGCATCACAGCTCACAGCTACCTCCAACTCCTGGGCTCAAGCAATTCTCCTGCCTCTGCCTCCCGAGTAGCTGGAACTACAGCTGTCCACCACAATGCCTGGCTATTTTTTGGTTGCAGCTGTCATTGTTGTTTGGCGGGCCTGGGCTGGATTTGAACCCACCAGCTCAGGTGTATGTGGCTGGTGCCTTAGCCACTTGAGCCACAGGTTCCGAGCCCCAATACCCTCTTCTAATACCTTCTCCTGCTCGTAGAGCCCAGGCCTTCTGTCTGTCCCTTGCTTAGGTCTCTGATTACTTTAAACCTTAGATAGTATTACCTGTGCCTACACCCCCCCTTTCAGAATAGGGAAATTCTTTCAGAATATTGTTGAGATGACTTCCACGTGAAGAAAGGCAACAATGAGAGTCCTCCCTCTGGAATGTGATCAGTGCAGTCAATTAGAGGTAATCTGGTTTCCTGATTTTTGCTACACTCTTCTCAAGTCAGATAAGGCAATCACTTGCCAGAGAAGCATCCTGGACAGCCTGAGTTCAAATCCTGGCCCTGCTGTGCTACTGGGCAAGTTACTTCATCTATCTGTGCCTCAGTGTATCCATCTGGGAAATGGGTGTAGTAATAGAAGCCACCTCACATGATTAGGATGAGGATTAATGGCGTCCGAAAGGTAGAGTCAAGTGCATAGTCAGTGATCAGAAAATCCTAGATAGTATTTATTTAGGAAACACATAGTGCTTGCTCAGGGAATCTTTGCCAAATCAATGGGAAGGATGAGACTGAAGAGTGAGTTTGGATTCAAAGCAAGCAGATGCCCAGAGTTGCCTGGAGGTGCTCAGCTCCCTCCACTGAGTGAGTAGCATGGTGCCTGCTGCCTACCCTGCCAGGCTGCTCTGGGCATTAATGGCGGGTGCTGTTCGGGGGAAGGTACAGGGGAAAATGTAGTTCCTCCAACTAGTCCCTCCTCAAGGAAAGTGACTTCCTCCAAGCAGCCCTTTCTTGGGCTCCCACTTTCTCCAGCTGGGAGCAGGCACATCCTGGGTAGGGGCTGGTAGGTAAAGCATCCTCACTCCATCCCCACCGCTTCCAGCAGGATCCCATGTTGCAGGGGCTTTCTGGAGGCTGGGTCAACCCTGGCAGGGAGGAGAGGAAGCCTAGGCTCACAGTTGGGGTAAGAGGTGTGGGCTCCAGCCAGAGTCAGTAGTTCTGCCCAGGCGTCTGGAGAGGCCACTGGCTTGGGAGCTAGAGACCCAAGTTCTAGGCCTGCGTTTCCTCCTCCTCCTTTCAATACCTTCCTGTCTAACGAGTCTCACCCTGCCTGCTTTGTAGGGCTGTGGGGAGGCTCTTCTAAGATGCTGCTTGGAGGAGCATCCCACAGCCGGGCAAATCTAGGGGCAGCAAAGTCCTGTTGGTGGGGGACTCGCTCAAGCATCCCTCCCTGCCACCCAGGAAGAGGTGGAGCTGGGTCTGAATGTAGCGAGTGTCATTTATGGAGAGGACGAAGGCAGCTGAGAGTCCTCTACTCCTGTGAAGCCCACATGCGGGCTGCGAGGGAGTGACTCCTTCTTGGAGCCTCAGTCTCCCATATCACTGATGCCAATCACTCAGCCTCCCTGTGAGCCCATGCAGAGCCAAGCAGTTAAAAAAAATTACCTAAATGTTCCCAACTTCCCTGAATGGTCGGCGTATCATCCCTGGTTTGTAGATAAGAAAAAGGGGGAGAGCTCTAGAGGTGGCATAACTTGCCCCAGGTGTTAGCGTATAGTGCTGTATGGCCTGGAACAATCACCTCTCTGTGCTTCAGTTTCCACATCTGTAAAATGGGCATCTCTCTCTCTCATTCTCTCTCAACGATGGCAGGTAGTAAAAAGCCTGGGAAGCCTTACTGAGGTTTGGACTAGGGGCTGCAGGACACTTTTCAGCCAGGGCCTGGACCAGGGCATCTCCAAGAGCTTTTGCTGTTTGACATGGGCACACCCAGGCCTCCATCTAAGCCAGGGGTTCTCAACCTTCCTAATGCCGCAATGTATTTCCATTGTTAAAAAGTGGTTGAGAACTGCCGATCTAAGCCTTGAAGGCCTCTGTCTGATTTCATCTGTCTCCCACCTGATTTCACTCCGGGCTGGTCTTGATGATGTGGGTGATTTCTCTCCCAGCCCAACTGTGTGTGGGGTCTTCCTTGGCAATGAGACAGTGCCCTTAACTTCCTGGGGCTTCCAGCATCTGTGAAAGGCTAACTAGGGGCGCCACTCCAGAGCGCCCCCCTTTGCTTCTCAGCAGGAGGGAGTAACCAGGTTATTTTTGTGATAAAAGTTTAATAAATTGGAAGGCACGGTTTTCATTCTGTGGGTAATTAGCTGCCGCTGCTACGCTCCCTCCTAATTGTCTCTCTCACTCCAGACGGGCGGAGATCAATAGGAAGCGGCCGCTGTGTGGTGAAAGTCACAATTAATTAATTGTCAGGAGTGTGTGTGTCTCCATCTCTGTCACATCAAAGGGCCAGGGGCGGCAGCTGTCCAAGTCTCAACTCTGCTGGGCCAGCCTGGCCCAAAGCCCCCAGATGCATGCGACTTCGAGCCACAGGACACAATGCCTCCTTCTCCCTTGGGCAGCAGGGAGGCTCTCAGAGAAGGGATCCCCTGAGACCCCAAGCTCAGGGGTCTTCTCTGACAGCCAGCATCACCTTGCCTCTATTCTCTAAAATCTGCTGTAACATCACTGCCTTGGCTAACCTCACCCAGGTCCCCTGCCTCCCCTTCACCTACCTAATCCATTCTCATCCCCCAAACTCTGGCTGCATAGTGGTCAGCAAAATGGTTGCCTCTGGTGATGGAGGGGAGGGGCTGACAGGGAGAGAGAGTGTTCTGGGGGGCAGGCTCTATGTGTTGATTCAGGGAGTGGTTTCGTGGGTGTAGCCATTAGACAGTACACTGAAGATTAGTGCAAATAGTTACACACACACTCACAGCCCACCCCTCCCTGTTCAGTATTAACCACTTAAGACCTCGTATGCACCAGGCCGGGAGATGTTAAGATGAGGAAGATCACACAGCCAGTGAGTGATGAAACCCTAGGCCCTGCTTTGACATCGTCTTCCTAATCTTCACCACCAGCCTTGGAGATTCCCATTTGAGAGATGAGGAGATAGAGGCACACAGAGGGGGTGAGAAGGAACTGCGGAGAAGGAGAGGGGAGGGAGAAGGGGATGGAGTTTGGGGAGTGGGGGGAAGGAAGGGTCTGCATACATCAAGGGTTTGTGTGTGCCAGGCACAGCCCTCACACTTTACATACTCGCCAGGAAGGTGGAGCAACCGTCCCATTGTACAGATAGGAAAGCTGAGGCTTGGAGAGGCGTGGCCCCTTTTCTAAGGCCACACTGCATAGGAGTGATGAGCTGGGGCATGAACCTGAGTTGTCTCATTCCAACATTCCTCTGAGGGGGAGCAGGAGGAGAGGGAAAGGTGGAGAGAGGATAGAAGGGGGGAGGGTAAGGGGTATAGTCCTGGCAAATTGTGAACATGAAAGAGGTGCTTGTGCACACACTTAACATTTTTGCTCCGCCACAACCTTTCCAGAGGGGCTTCTTACCATCTCACTAGGCCAGTGTATCCAGCTTTCCCTTTCCTGCCCCCAAAGTTTGCTGTGGCCCTCACACTGCCTGGAGCAGAGAAGGGGCTTGGCAAGTGGGCAGAACCTGGGCAAGGCTTCTGCCTAAGACCAGCAGCTCTGCAGGTGAAGCCTGGTTTTGAGAAGGGCCAGATCTGCCTGTCCCGGACCCCAATCCAGCACTCCATTGTCCCCCCTACCTTCCCCACCCCCTAATCAATTTCTCAAGCCCCCTAGAGCTCACGAGGTGACAGATAATGCAACAGCTTCCCCCTGGCGAGGAGGCGGGGCCTGTCCTCTGCTGTCTCTCACCAAGAACACAGCAGCGGGTCCAGCCTCCCGCTCCCGGCTGGTCGCCAGGGGAGGCCACCTCCACGCTCTCACCACTGTTGCCGCCTGTCACTGCGCCTTTGAAGTGGCGCCTGATTTTCCAGTCTGTCTGAAGTTGCTGGCTGTTTATGCAGCAGCTGGTCCGGCAAGTCCCCCCCGCCGGGCCTTTCCATGACGGTGCCAACCGCTGGGGATCCAAGGAGACAGCCACCAGGTCTCCAGGGAGGATAGTGGGAGGAAGCTGAGATGCCATTTCTGTCTTCAGGGTCTTCTAGACCGAGTTTGCTTATTTTTTGTTTAAAAGGACAAAAAAGAGTTTCTAAGAACCCCAGTGTGCTATTTCTCTTCAAAGGAAAAGGAATAAAGATTTAAAACAAAAAACAAAAAAACACGGGCCAAAGGTAAAGCTCTTAAACTTCTTTGAATGTTTCTACTGCTGTGGCAGCCGCACTGCGGAAGGTGCTAGGCTGGGAATCCTCTTGCAGATGCTAATGTGTTGTGTGACCTTGGGCAAGTCGCTTTCTCTGTTGTCAGATCCCCTGATGAGGGTTTGGCCAGCTCAGCCCCACTCCACACTGTGGGACCTTCCTAAAGACTACCTGTTTGTTTCTCTCGAGCCCAGAAAAATCAGGGAGGTGCAGGTGCCTGGGGGAATCAGCACTAGGATGTACCCTTTCAGATGCGGTGCCACCACTGAGGATCAGAGGGGCTGAGTGACTAGCCTAAAGCCACACAGTGAGGGAGTAGAACTAGGACTGTGGAATTTCTGTCTTCTGCCTCCCCAGCCAGGGGCCTTTTCTCCCAGCCCATTAGCTATAGGAGGAAGCTCCCAGAAATTAGGGGCCTTCTTTACGGGACTTACTCTTTTGATAGGGAAGTGGGATGATGAGGGCTCTGGCGTGAACAGAACTCGGTCCTGCATCTGCCACTCTGTTCATGTGACTGTGGGAATTGATTTCAGGTCTCTGAGCCTCAGTTTCCTTAACTATAAAATGGGCTATTCCTCATGCTCCCCTCATGTGTAGCTGTGAGGGTGGAGGATGCATGTCACACACCCAGCATGGTGGCTAGCACAGCCAGCGAGCCCCCCATGAATGCCAGCAGTCTCTCCCACTGGCCTCCAGCACGGTGTGGGACCCTTGCCTATTTTTTTATCAAACTCTGGGAGGAGGAGGTGGACACACCAGGCTGTTCTCCGAGGCCTGGCTGTCTCATGCCACCTCTTACACTATACCCTCTCCCACCAGAGCCCCATCCTAGGAGAGATAGGCAGCCCATGGCAGTATGTGCAGGGGGGATGTCAACTTCATCTCACAGAGAGGCCACTGTTGACATTGATGAGACCCCTGGCAGGCGGGGCCGGCAGTGAACAGCCCTGGGCCTGGCCTCACTCCTCCAGCCCTGGCCTAGCCTTTCTTGGTCTCCCTGTCATAGTTCTGACTGCAGCCCATGGTGGGGGTGACTTCATGGGTTGGCACCTGAGGCTGGGGAACTGTCAGTCTAGAGCTGGCCTTAAAGGGAGGTGGCGGGTGGGCAACTGGGTGGGCTCAGGGTGAATGTTCTGCCCACAGGGCCATTGGGAAAACTAAAACAATGGCAGTTGGGGAGAGTTAGAGTAGTAATCTAACGAGTGGGAGATGCTAGGAATATTGTTATGTTCTTGCTCTCGGGGGTGGGCGTGGCATTCATTCATTCATTATTCAATATGGCATTATTGCACACTTACTATTTGCCATCCTAGTTCTAGGCATGGAGGGGAGACAGCTATGAACAAAAAGACAAAGATCCTGGCCCTTATAGAGGTGACATTCTAGTAGTAAAGGAACAAGGGTCTGGGGAGAGGTTGCAGAAAATCAGAGGCCCCGAGAAGTCAAAGGATGGAGCCAGACGAAGGCAAGAAGTAGAGGAAAGAACAGAAGATCATTGTTCAAACGGCTCAACCACTAACTTGCTGTGTGGCCTTGAGCAAGGCACTTTCCCTCTCTGGGCTTCGGCTCCCACATTTGCAAAAGGAGACTCATCACCCCACTTTATAGTAGGACTCCAGTAAGTCCAGTCTTGGGAAGGCACGAGGAGAATGGGGTTCCTCTCTTTGCCTTCTCCCCTCCTCAGAGAATCAGGGCTCGGCAACTAGTAGAGGAGAAGTGGGTGCCGCCTGCGGGTCTTCTACTCAGCCAACATGCCCCAGTCCAGTGTTCCTCGAAGTTACAAACCTGAAAATGGCTGCTGTACCTTTTAAAGCGTGTCCCTAAGGTGCGGGCTCAGCACATCTTCTCCGGCCCTAGGCCCTCTGGACTAGGACCCCTTCCTTGAGATCCTGTTTCTTCTAATGACCCGCAGGGTAGGATTCTGGGGACCTGGGCGGCCCTGCAGCTGGAGAAGACCAGTAGCGTGTCCTCATCACGCATTCATTCATTGTTGATCATTTGGTCAGTCAACAAACACTTATTCAGCTTTTACCACATGGCCGCCCCCATGCTAGGCACAAGGTATCAAAAATGTGTCAATTATTTTAGCAAATATTAAGTACCTTCTCTGTTCCAGGCTCTAGGCCTGGTGCTGGGGATGAAGTGATTAATTGACTTATTAAATGTTTAAAGGCACCTACCATGTGCTCTGTGCTGAGTGAGTGCCAAACAAGTCTTGAGGTCCTACTCTGTGCCAGGCACTATGATGGGTACAGGGGACAAGGACACTCAACTCCTGGAACACCAGCTCTGAGCCAGGCACCCTACCTGGACGCCGGTGGCCTGAATTTTGTATGCGGACATGAAACCCAAAGTCTCCCTGTGGCTAATGAATCATCGAGCTCCACAAGAGAAGCACGAATAGACCCCCTTGTCCATGAATTTGCTAATTGAGCTCCTCGAACTCAGACATTAACCTGCATTACCATAAATACTGCAGAGAACAGCCATTCTCAATTGCCGCTCTGTGGTAATGGAGAAAATCAGTCGAGGAATAATAAAACTGAAATGGAATCATAAAACCTTATTTTTGCCATTAATTTAAACCTCGTCTCCCCCAAATACCATCAGCTAAATCTTACTCTAACACTCCAGGGCTGGAAAGAGGAGGCTGGGGGCTGGAAGAAGACGGTAGCTGTGCCCCGAGGCTGGGAGTCTTAGGGGTGCAGGGTTGGGGGCCTCCTTCTCTGCCTCACTGGGGGCAAGAGAGGGGGCAGAGACAGATGGGCAAGAGGTAGATGGACAGGCAGAGGTAGGTAGAAGGACTGACCGACTGCCACATAGACAAGGAAAACAGACAGACAAATGGAAAGACAGGTGGGTAGCCAGCCCGACCCACAGAAGCCTGACAACCAACAGAATCAGGCAGACGGGCACAGTGACAGTCCAGGCAGCAGATCCAGGGAGAGGCGGGCAGCCAGTCTGGCCACTGAGAGGCCAGTTGCATGGGCTGAGGACAGGCAGCAGGGAGTGGAGGCTGGAGGTGGGGTGAGAGCTGGATGGCTGAGCCTTCCCTAGACGGCTTAGTGGGAAGAGAGCTGGTGGATGCCTTCTTGGTTCCTGTTAAGCCTCTTGCGTGAGGAGACTGGCGTGCAGGGTGCTCCCCTGGGCCCCGGACTTCCCGGCTTCTTCCTCCTCCCCTCTCCCCCTCACAGCCACGTGCAGCATCTGGCACGCAAGGCAAGGAGCTTGGTGTGGCTGTGACGTCTCTTCTGTAATTAGGCAGTGGGGGCACTGCTTGGCCTCCCAGGTGGGCCCAGTTGTCTGTAGAGGGCTCAGACCCCCTTGAGGGTCCTAGCTTTGGGGACCTGGGGACTTGGGAAGTTCTGAAGGCAGCCTGCTGGGCTCTGCCCCTCCCCCCCTCGTTTGCACTATCGCCCCCCCCCATCACAACTCTCTGTGGTAGATTCTTCTATTGCCCCCATTTAAAAGAGCCGCAAATTGACCAGAGAGTGAGCACTTAGGTCAGGGACTCTCAGCAGAAGGGGGCAGGGTGTCATCTTTTCTTCTGGGAATCAGGCTGCTCAAAAGAAGCCTCTGCAGTTGGTAAGTCTGCTTAGGGCCAGTGCGCCGTGGCTGGGCAGTGAGTCTACTGGACTCCGGAGGTCAGTATAGGAAACTTACTCATCCTCAGATACAGGGTGGTCATAAAGTTCGTGTGCATATGAATGTCCAAGACCAGGCTTTTCAGTGATCAAGGTGCCTTTGGTCTCCCTCAAGGAACTGCCGTTTGTCTCTCAGTCGATTGCAAAGTCAAGTGGGCAAACCCAAACGCTGAAGATCCGCAGCCAGTGATCGGGCCAATCAGACTCCTGGTTCTCATGTCCCATCCCACCCCCAACAGGGTAGCTGGGGAGAAATTGAGGGCTTCCCTGAGAGGTGAATGGGGCCTCAGCTCCAGCCACCTTGATTTTCAGCCATGTCTTTTTGGCTTCGAGCCATCAACTTAGGACCAGAAATCCCTCCCTTCACCAAGATAGTGCTGGCGATTATGGGAGCAGCAACAGCGGCAAGAATCACAGCTACTCAGTGAGTGTAAACAAAAAAACAGCTCACTCCTCACAGTGACTCCGTGAGGCAGGCCTCCTCCCCAGTTTATGGGAGGGAAGCCCAAGTTAAGTGGCTTCTCTAATGTCTCTTGGTAAGAGCCAGAGCCGGAATCTAGACTCCAGTCTGAATCAAAAGCCTGAACTCATTCTGCTGCCCCAGGCTGTCTCAGAGATGGAGCTGGAGCTTGGAGGGACCATGGGGAGCAAAGGAGGATGGGAAGGTGGTGGCAGATGGTGGGGTGGGGCGAGTCAGAGGACCCACAGAGCTGGGTGGCAGGTGGCCTTAGTGACTTGCAGACAGCTTTCTCCAGGCCCTGGACCGCTGCAGGTGAGAAGCACCATCCCATCTCTCAGGAAAGAAACATCAGGGTTAATCAGATCAGGCCCCACACCCCTGGGCAGGGCGTTTCATCCATTTTTCATTTATTTCTTCCTCCCAACCCAAGGGGAGGAAAAGGAAGGGGTGGGAAGGCCCCACCTTCCAGATTGGATCAGGGACCCTTCAGAGCACTGAGGTTGACAGCAGAGGTTTGGAGTCAGACACCCCTGGATGTGATTCCAGCCCAATGACTTCCTAGCTGTGTGACCTTGAACAAATCACCCCCTTTCTCTCTGCCTCAATTTCCTCACCTATAACATGAGCCTAGTGATATACCTGCCTATGGCCCGTGGCCAGCACATAGCAAGTGCTCAGTAAATGGCAACTGTTGGTCTGCTCTCTGAGGACCCTAGAAAAATGGAAAGTTTATCTTTCACAACTTTAGGAAGCTTACCTCTTCCTGAGGTGAAATGATTCCTTGCTGAGGAACTCAGACTATAAAAAATGGTTACTTTTTTTTTTTTTTTTGAGATACAGTCTCACTATGTTGCCCTCGGTAGAGTGCCGTGGCGTCACAACACACAGCAACCTCAAATTCCTGGGCTTAAGCGATTCTCTTGCCTCAGCTTCCCAAGTACCTGGGACTACAGGCCCCAGCCACAATGCCCAGCTATTTTTTGTTGCAGTTGTCATTGTTGTTTAGCTGGCCTGGGCTGGGTTTAAACCTGCCACCCTCGGTGTATATGGTGCCCACTGTGCTATGGGCACCGAGCCAAGAAATGGTTTCTTAAGTAAGAAATGGTTTCTTAAGTAGAGCTGAAATCTGTCTTCCTGGGGCCTCCATCTTCTGCTTCAGGAAAGAACTCATCTATGTCCCTTTCTTGGTCAGACCCCAAGGGGGTCTTGTTTCCCTTCTGCTCAGGCCAGCAAATGTTACTGAGACAATTACTGGGCTGCAGCAGACTTATCTTATCCCTGGGAGGCTCCTCACATACAACTTCAGCACCAAGGACAGCTCAGCAGTGCTGTGAAACTGTAGGGTGTCATGCCCGGTTTGAGGCTCCGGGAGTCTGCAGAAGGTGACTGCATCCTCAGAGTGTTGGTTTTAAGCTGGCAGGTTGTCCGGCCACAGGATGAAAGTGTTGAATAACAGCTGAATGAATGACTGAGTGTCTTGGAAAATTATGGAGCCAAAAAATATAGGGGACCTTCGGGGAAAGCCATCTGGGCTTGAAGTTTGAGGCCAGGTCTAAACTTAAGTCTTAATGGAGCCTCAACTTCTCCAGCTGTGAAATGGGAAGAAAGATGTGAAGTCTATAGAGTATCATAGTGGCTGCTACATAAGCCTTCTGAGAATTGGCCTTTCTTAAGGATAGAGCTGAGAATATCTAGCTGGCCTGGGAGGGACCCTAGGAGGATCTTGGGGGAGAAGCCAAATGCACATGTTAAGCAGGATTCTGGGGATCCACTGAGCATCTGTGCTGGACAGTCCATGTCTGGGATGTCCCTGTGAGGACTCTTACACTGAGGCACAATGATTCCTGTTAGGAGCATCTTGAAAGACACAAAATTGTCATTGGGAAGAGATAGAGATGGGGGAGGAAATCAGCAGTGACCACCTTGGCTTTGTACGTGTATACACACACACACCCCTCCCTGTACACAAAAGCACACAACTCACATACCCAGTCACGCGCTGGACCCGTCACAGTCATGGAAATATACACATGTACAATATATACAATATATATACCTACACCAATCACACCCACACACATTTGTGTATTTTATATACTCCAATCAATGGCTTCTTCACACAAAGACCCATTACTTAACCTCAACCATGCTCACCCTCTTGGCATAGACTTATCCATCATTTCCATGTGAACACACCCACATGCAGTGGGACCCCAACAGTTATACACACACTTGGAGGTAATGTCACACGTACCCATTTGCACAGTCACACACCACCACAGGCACAAACATGTCTGCACACCCCTCCTAGCCATGTCTTTACACCTAAGCACCACTCCACAGCAATGGATTCAGGTGTGACCTGAATGGGTTTAGGAAAGGGCACACATTCCCAACCACCCCACTAGTGCACACCACATTGCCCCTCCCCTAGGGAGCCAGGCTGACCCGGGTTCCAATCCTGGTTCACCACTTGCCGGCTGTGTAACAGGGAGCAAGTTCCAGAGCCTCCCTCTGCCTCAGTGTCCTTGCTGATGAAAAGCGAATTGTGACAGCAACACCCTCATAAAGTTGCAAAAGGGACCGAAAACCTGATACATGGAAAGCTCTTGGCACTGTGTGTGACACAAGGTAACATGAGGCAAATAATGACTCACTGTTATTAACTAATGACAATAAGCCACCCACGCTGGCTCCCAGTAGATGCTATACAGTCTTCGCTTCACAGCCCCTCTCACGCGAGCGTGTGTGTGTGTGTGTGTGTGTATAATTTTAGCATCTAAAGAGGATGTCAGCACTGGGAGGGAGGGGCTGCCCCCCCTCCCCGGCCTCAACCCTTGGATCACCTTAGCCAGGTCCCCACGAGCTTCTTTCCTGGCAGTTCTTACTTCCTTCACTTACGTCTGTACCACCTCTGCCCTTCCCACTCCACAGCCAAGCCCCTGCCCCGCCCTCTTCTCCTGCCACCCCTCAAAGCAGAAAGGTGGTTTCTGGCTTGTTTTGGTTTGGTTTGCATTAGATGCTGAAGCCCTCGTTTTTTGGTATTCAGAGGGAAGTTCTTGCGCTAATCTCCCCACTCTAAATGCTCGTCACATTTCTCTTAAAGCCACAGGAGCTCCCCCATCCCCATCTTTTATTCATCACCTTCTACCATCCCCAACACAGGAGACATGGAAATGCAAAAACCCTCCTAGGACTGTGAATTTCATGCCAGGAGCTGACCCTTCCCCAGCTACCTAGTGCAGGGAAGGTGGGGGGAAGTCGTAGTGAGGTGCCTGGGCATTAAGGATGAAGTGAGAGAGGTGGCTGACCCACAGGCCCAGGCCACCACCCCCGGGTGGAATGAGAGATAGAAGAGTGACAGTGGGGGCTTGTCTGGGGGCCAGGACTCTAGACTGCTTGGGCTGCTCCAAGCCTCATGCTCAGCTTTGCTCTCACCCCCTCCACTGAGACACCCAGGCACCCCCACTGCAGCAATAGTGACAACACCAGGCACCATCCTTTGCATCTGACCCTCATATTACCATTTAATTCTATAAGACAGATACAAGTAGTGGCCCCATGTTACGGATGATGAAATGAGGCTCAAAGAGAAGTGACATCCTTAAGGTCACACAGAAGCGAAGGATGAAGAAACTGATCCTGCTGTAGGGCAGAGACCCAGGAACCCAGTAATTTATGGCTTGCTGAATTCTTACCATGACCCAGCCCTGGGCTGGGCACTGGGGTTCCCTGACTAAATAGGGACAGTTCTGGCCTTCACACAGATCTACCACAGTGCCACCAAAGTGCTTAAATGGGCAAGCCAAGGGGTCTGTGGGAGCTCAGAGGAAGGAGGCATCTAACCTTAAACTAGGAGGAGGGCACCAGAGGTTGAGATCTTCGGTGTGAGTTGGAATTGGCCAGGGGGAGAAAGGAGGGGAAGAACATTCTAGAAGAAAACACACAGGCACAGCCATGAGAGGACACACGAGCGCACAGGCAGTTTCTCCTGACTAGAGGGTCCCCTGTGTGTTTTCTGGGGAGTAAGGGCAGGAGATGAAGCTGGAAAGGTGAATCAGATTAAAAGTGTTTGTTTGGGACTTCCAACGTTCTCTCAATGAACCCTTTTGCCTGGTGGAGGATTTGACCAATTTTGCCTACACTGAGGAGCCCATAGAGTCCAGGGGGGATTCTGCATTTGCTCAGGAGCCTCCAGAAAGGGCAAACTTTTCTCCAAAGAGCTGAGGTCCTAAGATTAAAAACAGACATTGTGTCTGATTGAAGGGTAAGGGGCCCTGTGCCTGGGAATCCCTTCGCTCCTCAAACCACTCCTCTGGAGGACTTATTGCCTTTATGTGGGTAACACCTACAAGGATACCCAAAATACAGAAGGTGGAAAATGATCCAAACCTGGTTTTGGAGGCCTTTCTTTTAATGCACAGTATAAGAAATTAAGTCAGCTGGGTTCAGATCCAGAATATGCCCCTGATGCTGTATGAACTTGAGCAAGTCCTCACTTCTCTGGGTGAGGCTGGTTTTCTTTATTTAAGAAACAAGGATGGGGTAGGGGATGGAAAAATTGGATACCTTTGAAGTCCTCTAATTCTGTAACAAGAGCAAAGGGAATTATTCCAATATGCTAGAACTCTGTGATTTGGCTTCTCTGTTCTCTCCACCCTGCGAGCATCTTGAGGGCAGGGATGATCTTCTTTACTCCAGAATTCACAGCGCCAAGTGCAGGGCCTGTCCCAGCAGAAGTGCTCAGTAAATATTATGTAGCACATTTTTTTGTTTGACAATTACTTATCGAACAAACACAAATGTGGACCATCACCGCGCTACATAGTGGGGCTCACACGATGAGGAAATTAGATGGGGTGCTTTTAAAAGACGTACTGAATAGTGGGGCAAAAAGTAAACAAGTAAATAAAGTGTCATGACTTCGGCTGGTGGGAAGTGCTATAAATACAATAATATCGGGCGTCGTGATGGTGCAGGTGGAGCCCTCTCTGTAGGCTGAGCCTTTTACAGATATGGAAGAGAGAGGCGGGGGGGGGGGAGAAAATGTAAAGGGTTGGCAAGTCCAAATAAATAAATAAATAAAAGGAAGGGCGCAGGTGAGGGGAAAGGTGGTTGGAAAGAGGCTGGAGAGGCCAGCCGGGCTGGATTATGGAAGGTGTTATAGGCTAGGGGAGGATTTTAGATGTTATTATAAATTTGGTGGGAAGCTTTCTGAGGATAGTAATCCTGGACAGAGCATGATCTGGTTTATGTTTTTAAAAGATCCCTTTAGCTGCTTGTGGAGAATGGATTATGGGGATGAGAGAGGAGGTGGGGAGGCCAGTAAGGAGGAGGGCTGGGGGTGATAGGACCAGGTGGTGATGCATGGTTAGATTTGGGGTACATTTGGGTGAGAGCTGGCCAGACCTGCCTATCTGTTGAAGCAAAACCAGTCCCGCCACTAGGGTCCAGGACCCTGGACAGCGCAACCACCCACAAGTTCAGAATGCCAGTTCTTTGAGCCTTTCCTGCTTCTGAGATTCCTGAGGGCAGCCCACAGAACCCCGGGTGCAGGGGCTCACACCTGTAACCCAGCACTTTGAGAGGCCAAGGCGAGTGGATTATTTGCTTCAGAATACTCTCTTTCTTCCAAAAGAAAATCAATGAAACATGATGGAGTTGTGCTGAACCTGGTGTTTATCGGCACCACGCATATTTTCACGTGGTCATGATCTAGTTTTGCATTCAAAATCTGTATATTCTGTCCTTATGTATATATTTTAAAGTTTACATAAATGGTATAATGCTATACATATTCCTTGACCATTTATTTTTTTTTTTTTTACTCCCAGTTATGTTTTGGAGGCTTATCCATTTTGATACATGCTGAACCAGTTTATTCATTTTAACTGTGCTGGATTATTTTATTGCACATATAAAGCAATTTATCTTTCTGTTTTCCTGCTGAGAGGCAGCGAGGCTCCTCTTTGGTTTTCTGTTACATACTAAGGGGCAATGAATATCTTTGCACACATTCTTTTGCATGAGTGTGAGTTTCCCTAGGATATTATAGAAAATACTCGGTGTCCCATCCAGGTGACTTTTACCAGCAAGCATATCCACTCTTACAGCTTTGAGTGCTAACAGCTAAGGGCTCCCTTCTTCAAACCTTCCTTGCCCACAAATTTATACCCCCCCATACGCCCCCTCCACCATGGGGTAGCCAGAGCTGATGACTAACTTACCCAGGGGGGGAAATATTGGTTCCCTGACTCAAGGCGATCAACGCTGTGAAGTCACTAAGACTCCTGAGCTCCCCATGGAATAAGATTTGAAGCTAATCTCCAACTGAGAACATGTCATCGCTTAGCATGTCTTGCCACCCTGTCTGCCATCGTCTCTCCCTTGCACCTGCGAGCTCTCCCTCAATAAATCATCTGCACAAGAATTCCTGTCTCAGGCCCCACCGAGGAAACTTAACCTACGAACCGCACACTTTCACGGTGGAGTTGACTGAGCCACAGATTTGCTCATCTTCAAGTTTACTAAGCATTTCCAAATCGCACTCCAAAGTAGTTGTACAAATTTACATTCCCATCAGCAGCTTATAAACAGGTATTTTCCCTATCCTCCATCAATACCACTGTTAGGCACTAATTTTGCCAGTTAGATTGGTGCAATATGCCATCTCATACTGTTTCAATTTGCATTTCCATGTTTACTAGCAATGTTAACACTCTTTTTTATATCTTTATTAGCTTTTCAAATTTTTTCCTTTTGCCCATTTCCTTATTGCTTTGGAAGGTTTTGGCAAATTGGTTCTTTGGAGTTTCTTTTTTTTTTTTAATTCTTTTGTAAACGAATTCTCTCCTGGTTACAACAGTTGCCAACGTATGCCCCCAGCCTGTGGCTTTAACACATCATCTTTTCTCATATGGAAATTCTTGATTTTAGTAAAATAAGACCCATCATCGCTTTCTTTTATCACGTATGCTTTTTTGTGTTTCATTTTCTACTCTAAGATAGCAGAGTTATTTTCCTCTGTTTTCTTTGAACTATTTTCTAGTTTGCTTTTTGCATGTAGGACTTTAATAAACCTAGAACCTTTATTTTGTGAGTGATGCCAGCAGGGATCCAATTTTACCTTTTGCCACTGGGGTATTCGATTGTCCAATGTCATCTGTTAACTAGACCACCTTCACTCTTTGCTGGGTTTCAGCTCTCACATGTATTCGGATCTGTTGCTAGGTGTCATTCTTTTAACTGCTGTTCTATTTCTGGGACCCAATCAAACTATTTTAATTATTAGAACTTCACAGAACTATTGACATCTGGTTGGATGAGATGCCCTTCTTCTTTTTCTTTCTTTTTCAAAATTGCCTTGGCTATTCTGAGTTCTTTATTATTCCATATACATTTTGAGATGACCTTGTCAAGTTTCAGGGAAAACT
>NW_003852404.1:2884164-2887050 GCF_000181295.1 Otolemur garnettii
ACCACTCTGGCTAATTTTTAATTTTTTTTTGTAGAGATGGGGGGTTCTCACTATATTGCCCAGCCTGGTCTTGAACTCCTCATCCCAAGCAATCCTCCTGCCTTGGCCTCCTAGAGTGCTAGGATTATAGGTGTAAGCCACTGTGCCTGATCCGTGATGATAAAGTTAGAACATGGTTTGTTTCTCCTCTGGCTGTATTCTCTCTCTCCTTTGCATTCCATGACTTGCAAAGACTATCTAGGAAATGAATCTCTTCCACCTCTTTCAAGGCCCAAGCGAAATGTCCTCCTCCAGCAAGTCCTCCAGGCTCTCTCTGACCTCTTCTGTGAACTCTTCTGTGTGCCCTATTTCCTGTATACTTAGCATAGTGGATCTGATTCAGGGAGCCTAGTTTCCGAGCTTCTGAAGAGAAGGGTGTATCTCATTTATCTTCAAATCCCCAGTGGCACCCAGCACACAGTAGGTGTTTGATAGGATCTGCTGATTTGTCCTTAAGGGAAGAGAAATATGTAGTAATAGGTTCTTCCTCATAGGAAGCAACCATTGTGATTATTAGAGAGAGAATATAGGAAATGCAGTAAAGCTATTTTTTTTTTCCTTCTTGTTCCCAGTTTCCTAATTTGAGGCCAGTGCAGGAATGAAGCCCCTTCTCCCAGCTGGAGACCATTCACTTCCTCATCTCTAAGACCCCAGAGGTGTCTTCCCCAAATGCCTGAGCCATTGGCTCTAATAGGCGCAGCTGGATTCTGTTCTGCTACAGTCTCCTGCCCGTATCCAGCCTCTGCTGCCCCTACCCTGGCTCTGGCCACTGTGTCCTCTCCCCTAGCACAGAGTGGGGCCTCAGCTCCCTAATATAACTGCAGGAGATGCTCAAACCCTGTTTCCCCTGTCCTGCCCCACAGTGCCTGTGGCTCCCAGCAGAGTCCTAGGCCCTGATGAAGTTGTTCCCATGAAATGTTCTTGCCTCATGTATTCCTCTTCCGGGTGGTGTCTTTTTACCCCCAGAGAACTCAGGCGAGGGCATAGCCCAGGGATTGTGCGCCAGGGTGAAGCACATCCATCCCTCTTGGAAGAGAGAATTTGGGTCCTACAGGGGGGACTCCTAGCAAAGCATGGCTTTGGAGTTGGACAAACTTGGGTTCTGAGTCATACCCTACCCCATCCTTGACTTTAGACAGGTTGACCTCTGTAAGACGGAACTTCCCCATATATAAAATGGGTGCACTAATCCCACCTCCTGCAACAGATGAGAAAAACAGAGGGGAAAAAAATAAATGGAATACATACAGTAGGTGCTCAGCATAAGGTCGCTCCTTTCCCACCAGGAGATGTTGTAGAAATGAGAAAAAATGGGGAACACAGGCAAAGATGAGGCAGAATTTATTCTCATTGTGGGTAAGTCCAAGACTCAGGATGGAGACCACAGAGAGGCAGTCCCCAAAAGGGAGTCCACGCTGGGGGCAAGGGCCACACTTCTGTGAGTGCCAGGCCCACAGTGCCCCCGTGACTATGAGGATCCAGAGCCCAGAAACCGGGTGAGAGTGTGTGGGGTGGGGAGGAAGACAGGGTCCCCCCCAGTTGTGTCCTGACCATGTTTCCGACTTCCATAGGAAGGAAGAGCAGCTCGGCTATATAGAAATATAACATAGAGAGAGGTGTAGAGAGCGGGCCGCGGCACCCGGACAGGGCTGACTCCCCGAATTATTGCAGGAGGGAGAGGGGCTCAGTGCTGGTGTGTCCGCGGTCACTGTGCTGGCTGTCGGGAGGGCTGGGTGGGGCTGGGAGCTGGGCCGGCCCCTCCCTCTGGGGGGTGCCTTGAACCCTGCCTGCCGACTGCCCCGGCATAGGGCTGTCTCACCCTGGTGCTTTTCATGTGCTTTGAAGACCATTTTTGCATTGTCAGGAGTGAGGAAAAAATATTCTGACATGGTAGAAAAGAAGATATTTACATACCCTGGTGGGCCATAAGGGGAAGGGTCTGTCTGTGAGGGGGAGGGGCTTCCCAGGTGGCTGTCCCCGCAGCAGCAGCCACGGTGTGGGGTGGTGTGCGGGGAGGAGAGGCCTGGGCTGGGAGGCAGGATGCCCTGGCTCTGACCTTTGCTTGCCATGTGACCCAAGACACGGTACACCCCCTTCAGGCCTCAGTCTCCCCTGTGATACAGGAAGGGGTGGACGTGGGCTGAGATGCCAGGATCTTATGGTTCCTGATCCTAGGCAGGGTGGCAGGGGTGGCTCAGAGCTGGGCAGTGCAAGGTTGGCAAAGGGACTTCCAAGTGAGGAGGCCTGGGCCATCGGGGGAAGGCAGCAGAGACGGGAGGGGAACTTGTGGGCCCTCACCCTGGCTGGGCAGCCAGGGCCAGCTGAGGGCATTTCGTGTACTCTGCTGTGAGTCTACATGAAAGGCGGCCAGTAGGACTGGCCAGGAACCCTGTTTTCCTGTTGAAGCAGCGATGGGAGCCAGGTGGAGACTGCAGGTGGCCCCCCGGGCTAGAGGGAGGACCCAGACCTGAGATACAGCCAAGGTGGGCTCACCCAGACAGAGACAAGGGTGGGCCTGGTGCTGGTGCGGTTCAGAAATGGACCCTGGCTCCGGCCTCCAGGTGTAGGGGGCAGCTGCATGAGCTTCTCCCCAGGTCCCGTGGGTGTTGAGACCTGGGCAGCATCACGCTGAGTCACGCCTCCTCATTCATAACATGTCATCCACGGTCACGCATATGTGCCCCAGCCTTGACAGATAAACACACATCTCCAACATTCATCCTGATACCCAACTGTGTGGACACACATGTGATCACACACAAGGACCTCATAGAATACACTCCTCACAGCACACACACGCACGCACACAAACGCACACACAGACATGCATGCATACACACGCATGCA
>NW_003852404.1:2887178-2918822 GCF_000181295.1 Otolemur garnettii
CAGGTGTCCCGGCTATGCTGGGCACTGACCCCTGATGACTCCAAGTCCTGTGATGGAGCCTTTAGCCTCCTTAGTGCCTGCAAGGAGGGCAGCCAACAAGGAGGGGCAGAGCCTGGGGCCTCTGACAGCTGGCTGATCCTGAGGTGGCCCTGCCTGCCACAAGTCAGAGGTGCCGGCGGGGTCCCTGGGTGCTGGTCAGCTGGGCCCGCATGGTCTGGATGCTGCCCAGGATCTTCTTCTGGTGACCCATGAGGGTGATGCCCAGGGCCCTCACGTCCCTGTGGAGGAAGGGTGATGCAGGCCAGGTTGATCTGTGGGGCCTGGAGCCACAGAGGCAGGGCCAAGCCCATCCCCTAGAACTGCCAACCTCCTCAGCAGCCCTGCCCCTGGCTCCGGGCCTCTGGCCCTGTGGGGACCACCATCGCCTTCACTCACTGGGCATTCATACGCAGCACCATGCCCAGAGAGGAGTAACCACCGGCAGCGAAGTGGTCTCGGTACCGGCCCATGCGGATGGAGTCCAGCCAGTCCCCCACGGTGAGGCCCCCGCCACTGCCCCCTCGGAGGTCAAAGCAGCTCCGGGCGAAAGCAGGGGGTGGGCACCTGAGGCATAGGGGCTGTTGGTGAGTGGCCTTCCCCAGGGACCCTGGCACTAGCCACCCTCAACTTCCATCCAGGCATCAGGCTTGGCAGTGGGCAGAGGCCTAGAAGGAGGGGGCTGAGGAAGGGCCCAGGTGGGGTCTGGTCTAGGGGTCAGGGCAGAGCCATTCCAAGCCTGGAGCAAGTCTGGGCTATGTCTGGGGCAGGAGATGGTCTAAGGCAATGCTGGGACAGCAATTTGGCCTTGATGGAGCTAGGGTGGGTGCAGGGCACCTGCTGACAGTGGCGGTGGCCCTGAGACTCTCAGGGCTGCGGATCAGTGCATCAAGGACACTGATGATTTGGGAGAAGCGAGGCCGCTGGGCCCGGTCCTTGTGCCAGCAGTCGAGCATGAGCTGGTGCAGGGCGCGGGGGCAGCCCATGGGTGCAGGCAGGCGGTACCCCTCCTCTACAGAGCTGATGACCTGCGGGGGCACAGCACTGGGCTCAGCGTCTCTCCCTCTGAGGCCCCACTGTGCCACTGCCCAGCCATGGCCCCAAACTCACATCTCTGTTGGTCATGTTCCAGTAGGGCCGCTCCCCGTAGGCCAGCACTTCCCACATAACCACGCCAAAACTCCACACATCGCTGGCCGAGGAGAAGGTACGGAAGGCAATAGCCTCAGGGGCTGTCCAGCGGATGGGGATCTTCCCTCCCTGTGACGGTGGAGATGTTAAGGGGCTGCTCAGGCTCGGCAGGACCTGCACCAGGGCTCCTCCCCCCGGGCCCGTGTCAGGTAGCAGCCTGGGGCCTGTTTCCCCTTCCTGTTCTGGTGGGGAGACCTGCCTCCACGAAGCTGCTATGGGGGTGGAATGGAGGGAAGGCTGCTAGGTGCCTGGTGCACAGTAGCTGCTCAGAAAGCTGGTCAGCAGGCCAGTGCCCCAGTGGGGTGGATGCTCAGGGAATATGACCCGATTGCTTTCTAATGCTTCCTCTCTCTCCCTCCCGGCCTCCCTCCCCGCCTCCCTCCCTCCCTCTTCTTCATTTTTTTTTGGAGGGGGGGTCACAAAATCCTTCCTCTGTATGAAACTGTGCTCAGTGGGGGAGATGGGGGCTCTGACTGTCAGGTGGGGGCCAAACCTGTCAGGCAGCCCTCTAGACACCTCTAGAGAAGCCCAGATCTCCATGGAACACATTTGAAAGCGGCTGGGTTTTAGCTAAACTTTAGAGACAGATGCAGAGTCTGTGTGACTCAGAGAGATTCCAACTTGCCCAAAGTTTCCCAGCGAATGACAGTGCCGCCCCACCCGGGTCCCCCAGACCACTGAGGGTAGAGGAAGGCAGGTGATGTTGTTCTTATTTTCCAGAGGAAGGAACTGGGGTGGAGAGAGGAGATCGGATGTGCCCCATGTCAAGGGCAACTGTGAAATTGCCAACTTCACTCAACCACCTGTGGGCCCCGGGTCAGAGTGTCCCCAGATGCCTCCTTGCCCCTTACCCCCAGAGCAAAGGGGTGTGGGCCACGCACCGTGGTGGTGTAGGCAGCATCGGGGTCGTCCTCCAGCACCCGTGAGAGCCCGAAGTCAGACACTTTGCAGACCAGGTTGCTGTCCACCAGGACGTTCCGGGCAGCCAGGTCGCGGTGGACATAGCCCAGGTCTGAGAGGTAGCGCATGCCGGCGCCCACTCCCCTGAGCATGCCCACCAGCTGCATGATGGTGAACTGCCCATCGTGGGTCTGCGGAGGGACACAGCTTGGGCTTCAGGGGGCCCAGCGAGATGCCTGGTCCGGGGACAGGAACCTTCCCATCCGTGCGATACTTGAGAGCTGAGGTGGCTCTTGGCAACTTGCGAAGTGCTTCACTGCTTATGAAGCACCTCGCAGTTTATGGTTTATTCTCTCCGTCCCATTTACACTCACAGCAACCCTGTGAGGTAGGTGGGGCAGCAATGACCGCTTATCCACTTGGTGGAAGAGAAATGGAGGTCCGGGGAGGGGCAGGGTAAGGGCTATGCCACCTGGCACATGGACAACAGCTAGGGACCCAGCTGTTCCCACCACACCCCTGCTCCCTGCCAGGTGGGGCCTGTTCAGGGCAGCAGGACCCCGCAGAGCAGAGCCCATTAGATTGGTGATATGAAGACCCCCTCCTTAGTCTTGCTGCCGCCCACCTTTCCCCAGGCCTATTGGGTCTAAGCTGGAGAGGGGGCTGGAGGGCTTTGGGCTGTCTCTCAGCACCCAGATGGAGCTTCCCTCCCCCAGCCCACAGAAGAGGCCAGGCAGACACACACCCTCAGGAAGGCATCCAGAGAGCCGTTCTCCATATACTCGGTCACGATCATGGCCAGGCGGCCTGGGGAGGAGGATGGGGAGAGGTGGCTCTTGGTGGGGATGTCACAGCTACTGATCAGAGCCTCCAGGAAGGGGTCCCCACCCCAGGAGTTGGGCCAGCATTGAACATCCCAGGGTGCATAGAGTTCCTACTGGGGTCCTGGGCCCTGGGCAGCCTCAGAGTCATACGGGCACCTAAGCCGAGGGGACAGGACCAGGGTGAGGTAGAGCACAGTGAACCAGGGGATATACCCAGAGCCCCATCTGGATATAGGGCCCCTGCAGGGAGAGGTTGTTCTTGACTGGCACCTACCACGGGTGACGACACCCTCAAGGCGGATGATATTAGGGTGGTCGAACTGACCCATGATGGATGCCTCGCTCAGGAAGTCCCGCCGCTGTCTCTCCGTGTAGCCTGCCTTGAGGGCCTTGATGGCCACAGGCACATCCCGCTGCCCCGGCACCCGCAGCCGCCCATAGCAGACTTCCCCAGATTCTCCTGCAGACCCCAAGAGCGGCAGGCAGGGAAAGCAGTGGGACCCTCCTCCCCTACCCCAGATCCCCACACTGGGCCACCAGGCCCGTCTCCCCCATCCTCTGCTTTGGGTGCCCTCCACCCACTCTGTGCTGACCCCACCCTCCAATCTCCGGGGCTCACCAGAGCCAATGATTTTCTCGATGTGGATCCTGGAGGCCTCAATCTCTCGGGTGAAACTGCGGCCTGCCCGGCCCGGTTCCTCATAGTTGTGGGGTTCTGCACAGACCTGGGGTTCTGGGAGCTTTCCCGGGGGGTGGTGCAGGGGCAGGAAAACAGGAGGGGGTGCTGAGGCCAAGGGAGAAGAGCTTTCAGTGGGGTCCGGGAGGCATTCCCTTGGCCTGGGGAGGGTCTGGGTTGGGGGGGCAGGGTGTCTCTGGGAATCTCTAGATGTGATGGCAAACAGGTGGTGCCCCATAAGTGCTTGCCCAGTGAAAGTGAGGTCTCCGTGGAGTAGCTCTGGGGTTTCTATGGGGCTGTGGAGTCTCCAGTGAGTGCTAAGCATGTCTGTCATTTTCTGGGGTCACTTCTAGAGTCCTTAAGATCTTTCTACATTGTTCTGGGATAGGGATGTGCCAAATAATAAGTTTTCACCACAAGAGCCAGCTTGGACTGATCAAAAATACCCACAGTTTCCTGGAAGACTGTGTTAAGAAGGATTCTGAGGCTGCATTTAGGCCCAGTGGGAATCAGCACCATAACTGATACTGAATTCTGCCTAGGCACAGGACTGGGGCATTGAGGCAGGCACCCCCAGAAATGCCTGATTTTCTGGTGTCTCTACAGGATCCTCTTGTCTAAGAGTACATTAACCCCCCTGAAGTCACATGTGAATGAGTGTGCCCATTTGTGCATCCCTTGGGGAGAGGGTCTCTGACATCCTCAATGAGGTCTGCAAGCCCAAGAGAGGTGACAGCACAGCCTTCTGGGTGCCAAGTCTCCGGGGTTCTAGTCTCTTTTGTGGGCACCTTTCTCCTTTCCATTTATGCCACTGGGTCCCTCTGTGAGCTCCTCTTTGCACCCAGGTCCCCAGGCCCCTGCACTTACCCTGCCCATTCTGATAATGCATCTTTTCCTCATCCGAGTCCTGGAAGGCCTTGCTGTAGCCACAGTGTCTATGGAGGAAGGTCCACCACACTGCCTGAGGCCAGGCTGTCCCTAGCCCCAGCCCTGGCCTTGTCTAGGGGGCAAGTCAGGGCTCCTCCTTTCCATTCCCTTTCCCTGACAGGTCAGATCATGCCCTATATGACATCTTCAGGGGAGAGTCTCCAGCCTCAGGCTCTCAGCCCAGCTGATTCAAGATAGCCTGGATAGTCACAAGCATTTTGTGAGCTACAAAATGCCCTCAAGTCCACCCAATCCTCACAGCAAAGCTATTAGCCTTATGTTAGTGAAACCACCCCCTGGAGGAGGGCTTGGGAGATGTGCATGGCCTCGGCAAGCCTCTTCTCCTACCTGGGCTTCTGTCTATCAGATGATCCTCCCATTTTTGTTGTCTGGGGTCCTAAGCCCATGTTTAGTTCACTGCCCATCTCCAGGAGAGGCGCAATGACTGAGCTGAGCATGGTCTCCAGTTTGATATGTCCCAGCTTGGATATTTGTCAATGGTGTGACTTGGACAAGTGACCTGACCACTCTAATCCCTACTTTATTCTCCTGCAAAATGAGGTCAGAATCTGTACCTCACTGGTGTATCATTGGGTTAAATGAGATGATATGTTTGTAAGTGAGCCAACCTCGGGCACGTGGTTTGGTGTGACTGGAGGCAAGTGGGAGGTATAGCATACTTGGGGAGAGGGTTGGGGGACTGGGTCGGACCACCCACCTCTTCTTACAGATGAGCAGGAGCAGAAGCACCACTAGGCCCGTGATGAGGGTCAGGCAGATCCAGACGATGGTCCGGGTGTCATAGCGGGGCCCTATAGGGAGACCAGGATAAGGGGAGCAGGTCTCAGGCCCAGAATCTGGCAGCCCCACCTGCCACCTGCCACCTGGGCACCCTGGGTCCTGGTGGGCAGTCTCCTTAGCCACAAGCCAGCCCGGCATCTGGGGCAGAGACCGCCTACCTACCCCCCTATTAAGCTTTCCCCTCAAGACCCTGCTGCCCTGGGTTGCCTGGCTGCCTGGGACTGTGTGACCTGGAGAGAGTCACTTCACTTCTCTGAGCCAAGTACAGATGGGCCAAAAAAAAAAAAAAAAAAAAATCCAAAAAACCCTGTCCTTCCTATTACCCTGAGAGCAAGAAAGTTTAGTGTGCTGAGAGCTATACATTTAAGCCTTGATGAACCCTCCCCAAATCCTTTCCAGGGAGATCAGATGATACCTTCAGTTATCAGAGGCAAAAACTGGGGCTCAGAGAACTCAAGGAATTTACTCAAGTCCACACAGTAAATGAAATATGAGGGGACACACCCTGGCAGTTGCAAGGTGGCACCAGGCCTATGAGCACTTAAGACACACAAGTGCCAAGGGGGTAGCAGGTGGGGTGGCCGGAACTCTGTCCAGCACCAACATGTGGAAAGGCCCAGGCACAGATGAGACCTTGACTGGCTGGCGATGGGGCAGGTTGAGAGCAGAAGAGAAAGTCTCTGAGTCAGTGTTTCCCAAACTTGAAAGTGTCCTGGGATCTCCTGGGGACATTTTAAAACCCACATTGCTGGGCTCTCCGCCCCAGGATTTCTGAAGGGCTGGAGCAGGGTTCGAGAATCAGTATTCCTAATGAGTGCCAGGCTGGGTTTTGAGAACTCCTGAAGGCCAGGAGCAGGATGACACTGGGGAAGGGGCTTGGAATCTATCTTCAGACTGACTAGGTTCAAATCAATCTTGCTTTGTTGGGTGACCTTGGCAACTCACTCTACTGCTCCAACCCTGATTTGGGGATGTGGACCACAACAGCTCACTAGTGTCTGGGACGATGACGCGGCTATTCTGCTGCAAAGGGAATCGGGGCCTGCAAGTGACACTGATGCTCCGCTAAAGCCAGAGGCCAAAGGGGCTATTGCCAGCTCTGGCGCGTTGGGCAAGTAACTTTTCTCCCTGAGCCTCCGCTTTGCACCGTGACAATGCCGCAGACAGTCCCACAGGACAAGGAGAGCAGAGAGGCTGCGGGCACCAGGCCCTCTAGTCCCGCTCAGCGCTCTAGTCCGTTCCTGCGCCAGGGTGCAGGCGCCTGGGTGCGCGTGCTCCGCCCTCCCGGTTCCCAGCACTCACGGGGTTTCCCAGTCTCCACCTCCATGGCCTGGCTGAAGCGGCCGCAGCCTGCCGAGGTGCGGGCTCGGACCTGGAACACGTAGCGTGTGCCCGGCTTGAGGCCGGAGATGGTGGCTCTGGTAGTGACGGCCTTGAGCGTGGAGTAGCTCTGCATTTCCTTGTCCTGTAGGGGAGGGTGGTCAGCGAGCCCCACAGCCCGCGGGCCTAGGCCCCCCACCCGCTGCGGTACCTTCTCATAGTACTTGATCTCGTACTCCAAGATGATGCCATTGGGCTGCTCCGGCTCCTGCCACAGCAGCGACACGCTGGTCTGGCCTGCCCGCTCCTGCCGGATCACCACCACCTGGGATGGGGCTGGAGACGCCGCCCGGTCAGATGCGCAGTGCAGCTAAGATTGGTGACCTCCCACCCCTCCCCAGGCCCTGCTCTGGGACCTGCCCCAGTCCTGGGAGGGCCAGCAGCCTCCTGTCCTCCGAGTAAATTGCTGGCCGCCACCTGGGTCAGCACCCTGGGGGTGGTGTGGCCCAGCCTTGTCTGGGATGCTGGGTGGCTTGACCTAGCCAAGGCCTTGGTGTCCCCTCAGGAGTGCTTGAGGGAGGGAAGGACAGGAGGAGGGAGAAGGGAGAACGGAAGAAGCAGCGCCCACTGCCTGGGTGTGGAAGGCATGGCCAGGACAGCTCTAGATTCCCAGGGAAGGTGACCTGAGCCCTCGGGCCCATTTGGGCTCAGGTTGCCCTGGGTCACTGGGCCTCCCTAGGTGACTGACTCACCTATTTCTTCATTCATCCATTCCCTCCCTCCCTGTGGTTACCCCTGAGGTGAGGCTGCTGGAAGGTGCCAGATATGGGGACAGCCACAGCCAAGCAGAGGGAACTGCCCCTATCTCCCTAGCTTGCCTGGGAGCTCCCTGAAGGCAGGGACTGCACACATTAGATGCCCAATAAAGATTGCAGGCTGACTCTGACACAAAAAGTTAAGGAGCAACTCCAGAGTGGAGTTGGAAGGATGTGATCCAAGGGAACCCAATCTGGGACTCAGATGTGGACTCAGAACTCAGCTCTCTCTCTTGTCAGCTGGGACCCTGGGCAAGTCATTGGCTGTCTCTGGGCATCAGTGTTCCCATCTGTAAAGTGAGGCTGGCAGGTACCACCTGCCAGGGCAAGGTGAGGGTTAGAAGAGGCCACTATATGGAGGGACACACAGGGAGTGTCTCTTAAAAACCAAGGATGTCCCAAAGCAGGGGGTGAGGCAGGAGTGGGGCAGAGAGATGACAGCAGGGCACGGGGGAAGGAAAGAGGTCGTATGCACATCTCGGGGGGCTCCAGGGAGGAGGTGGCTGTGCAGGGAGGGGGCCAAAGGGCAGGCAGGAGGGGCACAGTCCTCTCTGTTGGCTCAGGGCTTCCATCTGTCCCTAGACCTCATCCCAGAGCTGTGGGCTTCCACTTGATTCTCTCCCTAAGAGGCACTGGGCTAGGACCTCGGGGCACTGCAGTACCCAAGACAGCCCTCAAGGAGCTAGTGGTCTTGTGAGAGAAAAAGGAAGTAAACAAGAAAACCAACCAGCAGGATATCTGCAGGTTGTTTCAGTGCTGGGCAGGTACCAGGAGAGTGTTATGGCGGAGAGGACCTCATGCAGGGCTGGGAGGGCATGGGGCTGCTTTAGCTGGTGGCCAGGGTGGGCCTCCCTGGGTGGGGGGAGCCAGTCTTGGAACACCAGGGGGAAGAGCAAGTCATGGAGAAGGACGAGTGAGACCAGGGCCCAGCAGCAATGAAAGGGTTGGTGTGTACTCAAGGGTGAGGCCCAGAGGCCAGGACGGCTGGCTGGCTGTGAGCCAGCACGGGAGAGGACAGGTCAGGGTTGGAAGGCCAGCAGAGTGCAGTCACAACCTGGGCCACATGTGCTTTCTGTAAAGGGCTCAAGCACAGCCTGACCTCACTTAGGTTTCTGAAGCTTGCTGAGGAGTGGTACAGAGGGACACCTTCATGGGGCAAGGTGACATGATGGTGTGGACGGTGATGTGGAGGCTGAGGGTGAGGGGGACTAGCTAGTGGATGGTGTGGAATATGAGAGTCAGGGTGACTGGGTTTGGGCTTCAGTGACCCAGTGGTCAAGGTGCCCGGTCCTGAGCCAGGGCTCCATGGGAGGAGCAGGTGTGGGGTGCTGGCTATTCCTCACACACCCAAGCAGAGGAGGGCTGGACAGTTAGACCCCCACGGGGAAGTCTGCATGGGTGACATAAGTTAGGATGGATAGGACAAAGGGGGAATTCAAAGCCACCAGCTCTGATAAGGCCACCTAGAAAAGATGGAGGGTGGCACACAGGGAAGAGAGGAGGGCCCAGGACACACTGGGCACCTCAGCCTTTAGAGGCTGTGTGATGAGACGGCTGCAAGTACACAGGCCAGAGAGGGAGATGGAGAATGGGGGGTGGTCTTGGCCATGAATGCAAGAGAAAAGTGCTCCATGAAGGAGACAGGACAGGGCAGAAGTGCCTGACGGTGTGGGGACAGGGGGGTGGATTCCTGTGGAGACCTGAGGAAGACGTCTGATTGGAGTTGCCAGAAAAGGCTCACAGGGGAGAGAGAGGTGACAGGTGTGGTGGGCACAGGCAGCTCTTCCAAGAGGTTTTTAGAGGAAGTGAAACCACCTAAGGGCTGGGGAGGAACGCACCCCGGCCCAGCTTGCCCCTGCCTCAGCTGCTGGGAGACAGGGGAGTAGGCGCAGGGCACGAAGCCCTGGGCACACAGGTCTCCCTCTCACGGTTTTGCTAGCATCTGGCACAGCGCCTGGCATTTAGCAGGTGCCCACGAATGCTGCTGAACAAGGGAGGTTCCTGAACAGCCAGAGCCCTGCCTGGCGAGAAGGCAGCCCTGGGTGCAGAGCTGGGAGGTGCCTCACTTGGGAGGGGGGAAGCCCTGGGCTGGGGTCCTGGCTCTGTCACTTCCGAAGCAGGTGACCCTGGGAAGCTCCCTGGGCCTCAGTTGCTTTCTCTGTGATGTACTGGGGAAAGTGTCTGCCAGGCCAGTGCTGCATGGTGTTGGGAGGAGATGGTGGGTGGGGAGCCTGGAGGGTGTCAGACGTACTTGGGGGTGGCTGAGAAAAGGAAGTCGCCTTTGGTGGGGCTCTCGGGCCAGGCTGTTGCTTGATAGGCAGGACCCCCCAGAGTTTGAAATTTAGCCCACCAACTGAATAGAAACAGAGAAATGGCTGAGGTCCAAGCCCGTGTGACCAAATCTGTCCCAGGGGCAGCAGTGGCAGCTGTTCTGGAAAATGATCATCAGAGTAATTTTATCTTTTAATGACATTTATTGAGCATTACCCTGGGCCAGGTGCTGGGCTAAGCATTTTCATTCCTCTCAGTTAAGCCTCAGAACAGAACCTATGGCAGGTATTATTATTCCCACGGCACCAAGGAAGAAACAGAGGCGCAGAGAGGGAGGTTCTGGAACCCAGGCTTATGACAGCCACACTAGCCTGCCTCTGTGCTTTTTGGATTCCTCCCACTTATAAAATATGTTCTATTTTTCTAGGGCATAAAGAGCCTCTAGCTCTGGATCCTGGTGAGGAGGGTAGGTCCTGAGAGGCAGCAGTCTGACCCCTGGGTGGGCACAGGGCCCAAGAAGCTGGGGGACGGAGTGTCTCCGCCTACCTGCCTGGTTTGTGGTGATGTTGACAACAGCAGCCTGGCGGGGCTCCGGGCTCAGGTCCGACACGCCGTTGACAGCCTCAATCCAGAAGGAGTAGTTCATGTGTGCCAGTAGGTTGGCCACCAACAGGCTGGCTTGCACCAAGCTCGTCTGCTGGGGCACAAAGCGGGTGCCACTCCCACACGCCTCACAGTGGCTCAGGGCCCAGGGGCAGCGGCGGCACACGGCATTGTAGGTGATGTCACTGCGGCCACCTGGGTCCAGAGGAGGAGCCCACTCCAGAGTCACTGATGTCCCATTCACGCTAGAGATCAGGTTTACTGGTGCTGAGGGAGGCCCTGGGGACAGAGGATGAGAGGTGGGGGGGGAGGGTATTTATCTGAGCTGGTTCAGTCTCTCCACTGTTGGACCAAGGAAAAGTATCCCCCATCACATCTGGGGTTCCATAGGATAAGATCACATCTCTCCCATCCTCTGGATGCTCCCCAAGGGCAAAGCTTGTGTCCCTCTGACCACAGTGTCACATTCTGGGGAACTTAAGCACTCCAGCCCCACCCAAACTGGACCACAGGGATTCTCAAGTTTGTGCTTCCCAAACTTTTCATCCAGAGCAGGAGAGAGACGGGTAGTTCTTGGGGCCACCCACAGCAGCCACCTGCTTGTGAAGTGACCCGTTTGCAGCCACATCTGTTCCTTTTTTTTTTGGAGACAGAGTCTGAAGCTGTTGCCCTGGTAGAGTGCTGTTGCATCATCGTTCACATCAACCTCAAACTCAGACTCAAGCAATCCTCCGCCTCAGTTTTTCTATTTTTAGTAGAGATGGGGTTTCACTTTTGCTCAAGCTGGTTTTGAACTCCGAGCTCAAGCAATGCACTCGCCTGGGCCTCCCAGAGTGCTAGGACTATAGGTGTGAGCCACCATGCCCAGCCCATATCCATTCCTTAATCCAGGGCCTCCCCGGATGCCCCTCAACCATCCAGCCACATCCATGTGCTGGATCTAACATGAAATACCACTGAACACTCACAGTGGGTCAAGTGGAAACCCCAGGCAGCCCTCCGTGTGTCCCTTGGCTGTGTGTGCCAAGCATCCCCTTTCTCATCCTTGGAATGGGGGCCCCAGTCTAGGCAGCACAAAGACTTAGGAGAGAGGGGGAAGCCCCTTGGCTGAACAAATGGGGGGTGGTGGGCTGGAGTGGGCCCTTAGTTTGAGCCAGGAGGACATAGGGGGGCAGTGGGGTCCCCTGGCCTCAGAATTCCAGCTTCCAGAACCCCAGGAGGGGAATCTTAGATCTTCAGAAAATGGAACTGCAGGATCTCAGAATCAGAGAGAATCTTACAATCTGAAGAGAAGAGAATCTAAAAAGCTGAAAGGTATGGAATACTAACAACCTAGTCTTTTTCAATCTTAAAGCTTTCCAGAACCTTAGGGCACTGAATTGTAGGTTTAGAACAGCTAGCTTTGTGCAAGTGTCCATGACCCAGAGCCAGGCTAGCCTTGCCTGAGCAGCCCATGCTGTCACCATGTCACCTAGCTATCGTTTCTGCAGGCCCCACATGGGGAGAATGCAGAACATTCTGGGTCTGGGCAGAACAGAAGAGGGTGTGAGGGGACACATGTGCATGTACACACACATGCCGGTACATGTGGGCGTGGAGACACCTGGATAACCCTCACCTGCCACGTGCAGGGGGCCCAGGCCTTGGTGGTGACAGTGTGTTGGAGGGGGAGAAGGTGTCTGGGCTGGGACAGATTCTAGGACAACAGTCTGAAGTGCCCCTTGTCCAGCACGTGAGCCCAGGGCGGGCAGATGGGCTAGGCTGAGCGGGCCCAGGCCCCTCTCCACGCCTGGGCCCCATATGTGAGCAGCCCCTTCAGGGCAGGGGGAGGAGAGAACACAGGAGCTGTGGCAGCAGAATGTGAGACAGTCACGCGGCCCTGCAGGCACGGGCGCCAGAATGCTTCCATGTGCCCTCAGGTGTGCCGGGAACATGCACACAGCCCCACTAGACATGCTTCCTTGCTCGGCCAGGTGTGCACCTGCACCCACGCACAGTGAGATCACCAGACACACTCCTTCAAGTTTCACAGTCTTCTACATTCCCTTCAGGTACCCAGATACACATACAATCCCTTATATATGCAAGCACAAATGCACACTCACACAGAGGCATGCAGACGGACACACAGTTGCACGCTGCAGGCATCCCAGGGTACACAGAGTCTGACACACACACTCCATGTGCACATACACCACACACACTAAGCGAGCTGCCAGCTTTCAGCAGCTCCCACCGGCTCACCAAAGGTGAAGGTCATGGGGTGACCCCCACCCTCGCCCCAAGGTGAACACCCTGGTATGCCCACCCAGCCCCCAGGACATGGCATCACAGCCAGGTCTGAAGATGACTAAGGCTGCCCAGTGTGGGGAAGGGCATGATTCTGCCTCTAGTCCGCCCTCCGGAGCTAAGAGGAAAGACCAATGGAGAGAAGGAGAGATTTCCCTGGAAAGACAGCAAGTGACACATGACAGAGGCTGGGAGCCCAGAGATATAAAAGCCACTATTAAGGCATCAGAGTTACTCTCCCAGTCTTAGACTGGCCCCTGGCCTGGGAGAGCCACCTGCCCCACCCCACCCACAGAGAATTGGCTCCCTGAGGCCTGTGGGACTGAACATGGGTCCTGGCCCAGACTAGAGCTCAAGGTGCTGAGGCCTGGGGGTGGTACTCACGGGTGCAGGCTGAGGATGGGGGGTCCAGGGCTGCACGGTAGTAGCTGAGATCACAGCGGCAGGCCTGGGCGGCTGGGGCTGCAGAGTGACTGTGGAGAGGGCAGCGGGCACACAGCTGGTCCCCAGGGGCTGACTTGTAGAAGCCCAGCTCGCAGGCTATGGAGGAGAAGGTGGCCACAGGTGAGCCAGCCGGACGGTCTTGGTAGGCCTCGGGGACAGCTCTCACTCTGACCCAGAGCTTCCTGGTGGAGCCCCCAGAGGGACAGAGTGCAGATCCCCAGCATGGAGGGACAGAAGCACAGAGGGCCTGTGACTGACACAGGGTCCCATAGCAAGTCAGGACAGAGCTGAGGGTGGGACCCTGACACCAGAGTCCCAACCCCAAAGTCAGCCTCGTCCCTGAGCTTCCCCAAATCCCCTGGCCATCCTCCCAAGGGCCTCCACCCATACCCAGTCTCTAGCCCTGGTGGAGAGGTGCTGTCCTGTCCTTTACGGGACACTGGTCCATAGGTGAGACACCAGCCTTAGAGGCAAAGGCCATGTGGCTGAGGGCCAAAGGAGGGTAGGAATTGGGTGGGACAGGGAGCGGAGTGATGAGAATGTGACTGGAAAAGAAGTACACATGGCTGGGACCCCAAACATGGGCAGACCTAGAAATACAGATTCCTGCCCCACCACAGATGCCTGAGTCAGAGGAGCCATGATGGGGCCCAGGAATCTGTGTCACAAACTCCCCACATAGGATCATCTGTCCAGGAAATGCAGACATTACCCCTCCCAGACCCACTGCCACTCTGGCTAGGACTGACCCTCTCTCCAGCTGCTGTCACTGTCTGCTTCCTACCTCACCTGGACAGCTCCAGCCACCTCTGAACCTGGCCTTCAACCCTACCTGCCCCTCCCAGCTTCCTGGTGACCATTCATTCTGTCAACCACTCCTCCCTCACAAGTGCCAGCTCTGGACCAGGTCTAACCTAGGTCCTGGAGGCAGCTGTGAACAGCAGCCACAGTCTTAAGGGCTGGCACCGTCAAGAGGAAGACACAGTGACAAGGCTGAGATCATTTTCTAGAAGGGAAATAAAGAGAATAAGGCAGCAGAGGGGTAAGCAGTGGGTCAAATGGTCTTCCCCAAGGAGGGGACGATGTTTGAGTTGCGGCCTGAAGGAGTCAACTGGGCAGGGCCTGGGAATATTCTAGGTTGAGATAATCTCTCAACTGCGAGTCTCATTTGGTCACTGCCCATTCAACTCCCTCATGGACTCCCCGAGACTTAAACAATGAAGCCTGGCCTTCAAATCTCTCCCTGCCAGACCAAAACCCACCTGCAGCCTCTTTGAGTTCCCCCCTTCACTCTTATCTTTAGACCACACTAAAGCACTGGACCCAGCAGCTGTTTCCTGCCCCAGGGCCTTTGCACATGCTATAACTTCTTGGGATGCCTTCATCCACCTATTCAGCCCCTCTTTTAAGAGTCACTTATACTGTCCCTTCGATAAAACTTTTCTGGACCTCTACACAGATACACATATACACACACATACACAGAGAAAGAAATGACCATTCCCCTCTCTGCTTCTGTAGCTCCTGCTTGGTCTCACCACATATAATGCTATGGCTGTGCTTATGTATCCGTGTGTCTGTCTCTCACTCTAGACTGGGAGGTCCTGGTGGGCAGATCCCTGCGGACAAGGGTAGGGCTGCCCACAGTGTCCAGTGTCTGGCATGAAGCTGGCCCAGAGCAGCAGCTGTTAGCACCAGCAGTTTTCACATTTTGTGGATCCCACCAGTAACTGCTCTGGGCAGAGAAAGACTCCACAGGTTCAGGTGAACTAGGTGTCACCCAGCGGAGCAGCTCTCAGTTCCTTCCATGGAACTCAGTCCTTTGCTACAGGGACCACCAGGAAGCTTCCTGGCATTCTGTCTCCACTAGATCCTGTCCTGGAAAACTCAGTGCTTGAAAGCAGCTTCATTTGAAAAGATGTCACGTCATTTCACAGCATTTCATCTTTGGATGTTGATCGTATCTCTTTATTATAATAGCTAAAACCAGGTTAATTTGTAAAATTTTACAAACTTCAGAGAAAACCTGGAATCAAGAGAAATGATAATGTCCTTACATTGCTTCACAGATTCAGAGGCTGTAGAGTTAGAAGAGGCTTTCAAGCTGTGGGGTTGGGGAAAATAGGCCCCCAGTTTGAGGCATCTTCTCCCCTCTACATGATCCCAAGAGGGCACAGGCCTGACTAGGGGCTGGGCTTGGGGTTGGGAGTTTGGAGTTGTGGGGGCTCCCAGTCGACATACTGTGATCTCGATTCTGCTTCCCAGAAGCCCCCTGGGAGGCTCAGTCCAGGGACACAGCCTGGGACACAGGCTTCTCCTCAGCCCAGGGAGCCAGGTGGAGATGGCGCCACCGGGGGGAGGCTTTGCAGGGAACCAGCAGATATTTGTTGAACCTGTTGTTGAGTTGATGACAGTGATCCACACTGTAATTATTGGATCCATGTCAATTAGCATCAACTTTATTCCTTCCCCCAACATTTACTGAGCTTCTACTATGGACCCAAGAGAAACAAGGGCTGGTCCTGCTCTCAAGGATCTTTCAGAGCATGAGGGACAGAGTTCATAATCCTGGGCTAAGTGACATGGGGCAAGCTGCTAGAACTCAGTTTTCCTCATCTGTAAAATGGGGAGAATAATAGTACCCATCTCATAGGGCTATAGTGAGGACTACACGAGTGAATACATGTAAATTCATGCCAAGGAAGTCCCCGGCACTTGTTATGGCAATTGGATGTAAGTGACATTAATATAACTGTTTGACAGAAGAGGAAACAGGCTCAGGAAACTCGAGTGCCTTGCCCCAGGTTCCCACCTGATCCGGGACACAAAGCCAGGTCAGGGAGCCTCAGAGCTGTGGCCTATCCCCCTGGCCTCTCAGCACCGTCCCAGGGCTTGGAGATGGCTGTGCCGTTCTGTCGCTCAGCAGTCGGCAGTTCTCACATGCTCAGCTAATACCCATATGGCTATAACGTGTCAAGGCCAGATTAATCCACGCAATGAAAATAAAATAATCTTTAATAAGAATACTAATCACTAGGCCTCAGGGAGCCTGGAGACCTGGAGGCTGGGCCGGGAATTAATGGCTGAGACAGATGGATCAGCTCTGGGCTGGGGCCCAGCCCTGCCCGGCGACCCAGGGTGCTTCCGGAGTCTGTGTGCGCCCGGGTGTCGGGCCGTGTGCCAGGAGGGGCTCCTGCCCCAGCCGAGGGCACCTTGCCCAGGCCGCCTGTCAAGCCGGCAGCTGCCTGTGGCCCTGGCCACCTCTCTGTTCTCCCCCGCAAAGAGCTTGAGATTTGACAAATAAGGTGTCTGCCGGTGGACGGTCAAAGGAAATTAATTCTAAATCAGATTTTAAACACAGAAAGGCAAAAGAGCTCGTCGTTCATGTTCCCCCTCTGAAATGAGACTCTGATATTTATAGAAAGATGATTAGGGCCATGGAGGGTGATTTATATTCTGTGTCCAGGTGACAGGAAGGACAGCAACCAGGACTTCAGGCTCTGGGCTGCTTCTCCATTGGGTGATGCTCTGAGAGGGTCCCTCCCCTTTCTGGAGCGAATCTGGGAGGGGGAAGGAAGTAGAGCCAGGGTTGGGGGAGGTCAGTGGGTCAGGAGCTCTGTAGTATAGGAAGCTTTCTGGTTGAAGAATTGGGAGATCTGAGATGCTATCAAGCACTCCTTGCTGTGTGCCCTTGGGCTAGTTGCTTTACCTCTCTGGGCCTCTATTCCTACCCTCGGTGAGCTGGACTAGCTCCACACAGCTGTGACATCATTCTATGCATCTCTCAGGCCTAAGTGCAATCTACGCAAGGCCTTTAAAGAGCTGTGTGACCAGGTAGGTCCCTTCCTCCCCTCGGCTGTATTATCTTCTGTAAAATCAAGGGCTGCCCTGCCAACTTTTGAAGGGGAACCTCTGAGGGTGAAACCAGTGAGACAGGAAACATGAGGTGGGGAGGGTGGCTGTTGATGGGGACCTGGCCCCTGTTGCAGGGCTCAGGCTCTAGACCCCTTTTTCCTATCACTAGAAGGAAAGGGCTCAGGGTTGGGCATACTGGGACCCCCTTTCCCAGCTCTTCCTCTGCTCAACTGTTCACTCAGAGAGAATTTGCCCAACAGGGAACAAGAGGTCCCTAAACCAGGTGGGGGGGTCCCACAGGCCTCAGGTTGGGCAAGGGTGGCAGCAGGTTAGAAAGGACCTCTCAAGTAGCCCGGGTCAGGCACCCCACTGTGTGCCCAGCTCCTGTGTGACTGCAGGCTGTCCACCAAAGAGGCTCTGGGGCTCCAAGGAGGACATGGCAGGCTCCCATTTGGGACCTATGCTGCTCTTTCCAAATGATATTACACAGTGACAGGAGCCCACCAAAAGGAATGAGAAATGTCTTCCCTGTGCGACTTAAAATTGGCACTCCATTCCCAAGTCTCACTGTCTGCAGTGTACTATGAATTAATATTTTTTTATAAAACCTGTAATTATCTCACAACTGGCATAATTATGTTGTATTATGATTTAAATGTAAAATTCAAAGTATGCTGCAATTCCCTAACCCTGTTTGGTTCTTCTTTATTATTTTTTATTAAATGTGCCAACAGTACCAGGAAATGGGGGTATCCTCAGCCACTCCCAGTCCCGTGAGATCCTGCTGTTCATGCCTGGGGCTTTCCCCCAAGAGCCCTGTCCCTGGCATGCTGGGGAACCTTGGCCAAGACACGTTTCCTCTCTGGACTCCACTGCCCATCTCTGTCAAAGAAGAAGACTGGAGCATGGCCCGAGGCCTCTAGAAGGCCTGAGCCCAAAGTCAGGGTGGCAAGTCTCCGTCCTATAGGCAGGTGTGTCTCAGCACACCCGGGACAAATAACTGGTTCAGCTGTGTTTGTGCTCAGTGACTAAATCCTGAGTTGGGGGCAGAGGTTGGCACTGAGTGGTTATGTGCTGGCCAGCCCAACTACTATGGCTTACACTGTACCAGTTACTACTATTAGACTGTCACCCTAGGAAGGAGGGAAGTGGGGCTTTAAAGAGGGTTTTATGAACAGAGGAAGCAATTCTGGGCTCTGGAATCAGGTAACCTGGGATCATATCCCTATCTGTTAATTAAGTGGAGGGGCCTCAGTTTTTCTCACCTATAAAATGGGGCTATAGTTCCTTGCTTAGAGGACTGTTGTAAGGATGTAAAACTATGTGAACTCCGTAAAGGCAGAGACTCCATGTGCCTTTATCTCTGGTGCCTGGGACACAGCAGGTGCTCAAAGGAATGAAACACCGATATAACATGTAAACAGCACTTATTAAAGTGCCTGGCACATGGCAAACAATTGGAAAACTGTCACTAAGGCACTTTATTATCCCCATCAGGATGATGGGGTGCTGGAGAAGCTCTGGAAGAGAAAATATCCAGGGTGGAGCAGGGCGAGGCTCAGAACAGCACCGACCTGCCTGCCTTTAGGTCCCAGCTCCACCTCTCCCCAGCTGTGAGGCCTAAGCAGGTGACACTACCTCGGGTGCCCCAGTGACCCTGTCTATAAAATGGAACTGTAATAGCTGTCTTGCTATAATGAGCAAAAAATGAACGTGTGCGTGGGACACCCCCTTGTAAGCTGTGACAGCAACAGGAGGGTTTGCAATTGTTATTCCCCAGCAGAAAGCTGAGAAGCACAGAGATGTCTGTTCAGGAGCCTCAAGAGGCTGGCGGCTGGGAGAGTCTGCCAAACCGGGCTACAGAGGGCAGAACAAAGCCTGAAACAAGCAAATGTCACAGAAGGTGCTCTGGAGTTAGGTGAAGACTCATAGCAGTTGGGGTATAAACAAAGATTTCTTAAGAAAATCTGAGAGTCTCCAGGAAGGGCTGGGAAGGACCTGGTGGCCAGGAGGACATCCCAGAGGTCCCAGAGATCTCTGGGCAAGACAGCACCTCTGCTAGAGGGTCCCTATATCCATGTCACTTGAGAAACAGTCAGCCTGTGCCCTGCTCAGTCCTGGCAGCACTGAGGGGCTTTTCCTACCTGCCAGGGGCCAAGAGGTGGGTGCTAAGGACTCAAAGTCCCCCCTCATTGTGGCTCCAAGGCCTGTGCGGTGGCAGCAAAGGGCTAGGAGGGTATTCCCAACATCCAATAGAAGGGCCCTGTCCTAGTTTTTATTCAGGGTGTCTGGGGACAAACCCTGGTCTCTCTGATCCTTGTGTAGGAACAACTCCCTCCCCTTCTCCTCCTCAGCCCTGGGGAAGCAATGGTCGCAATAACCAGGTGTCACTGTGCCCCTGGTGGCTGAACTGCCATGTGTGTAGCTGCTGGGGAGACCAAGGAAGGGCAGAGAGAAACCAGGCTGAAACCAGTAACAGCTGGGCACCAGCTGTCTTTACACACAAGCTGTCCCAGCGTTCCCTGCTCTTAGGATGCCCGGCCTGCACAGACCCTGACCATACACACACATTCCCCAGGTCCCTGGATAAGACCCCCTGAACACAGGCAGCCTGGTTCGGGAGCCCAGTGACAGACCAAGCCAGACTGTGCTCTCTGGGCGCCCCTGCCCACACACTGTTCTATTCTCCCAAGCCCTGGGTCCACTCCCTTTACCCTCTCTACCCTACACATTAGAAATTTAGCAGTTTAGAGCAGTGACTCTGGAGTCAGGCTTCTGGGTTCAAATCATAGCTGTGCCACTTTCTAGCCATGTGACCTCGGGGAAGTTGCTTTGCTTCTCTGAGCCTCAGTCTCCTCATCTATAAAACCAGAATAATAACGGTCTCTATTTCACAGGCTACTGGTGCGGATGAAATGAGTTAACACACGCAAAGTGCTTAGAACAATGTCAGCCATGAGTTAGCCCACAGTATTGTCCCCTCACCCAGGCAGGAAGTCATAGCACCGCACCACCCCCTGTCTGTGGCTGTTTCCCTCTCTTCTCTCCACCCCATCCCCCAGCACACAGGTGGCCAGGTGTATCTGCTGACGCAGGAACGCTGGGCTTTCCCCATCTTCCCCACCACCGAGACGCCCGCCCGAGACGTCCTCCCTGCCCCCGCAGCCCTGCCCAGGCCGCCGCGCTCACCCACACAGGCATCGCGCCGCTCCTCGTAGCCGGCGCTGCACACGCACTTGCCGATGGGCACCAGCCACTCGCCCTCGGCGCTGCAGTACATCTTGGGCGTGTCCCGCTCCTCCGAGTGCCGCACGCACTGGCCCCGCACCTCCACCAGCGAGGACGAGTCGGCCCCCGTCACCGCCTCCGAGAAGGCAGCCAGATTCCGCACCATGGCGGGGCACTTCTTGTAGTAGATGCGCAGAGAGAGGATGGCGAGGCAAGCGCCGATGTCCTGGAAGGCCAGGTAGAAGCCGCGCTTGCTGAGGGGCCCCACGCCGCGCACCTCGGTGTTGAGCTTGAGACGCCGCACGCCCAGGTCTGCGCCTGTGAAGCTCTCGTCGGCCGCTATGGTGTCGATTTTGAGGAACTGGCTTTCTTGCGTGCTGGCGCCCAGGTCGCGGTCCGACTCCAGGTAGTAGAGGTTGAAGGTCTCCTTGCAGGTGCCCAGCACGCCCGGCATGCTGTTGCAGTCGCGCAGGGTGAACTTGATCTCTGCGTAGACGCGCCGCGCGCCGTCCCGGGGCACCCAGTTCGTGCGCAGCCAGTTGTTCTGGTTGGGGCTCATGACGTTGCAAACCTGGTACGTGTGGATGGGCTGGAAGGACTCGTCCACCTCATTGATGGAGTCCCACTGTGGGCACAGAGAACACAGCCGGCTAAAGCAGAGTCAGCACCTGGTCCTCTTTTGCCAAAGACCCTGCCACAAGCCACGTGTACTCTGGGTGGAATCCGAAAAGAGGAAGGAGCTGACCTTCTGGTGGATTGTCAGAGCTGCCAGATGCCTGGTACCCTGCAGTCGTGATCTCACAGAAGGCCATCATCCTTCTGGGGAAGTGTCATTTACGGACTTTTTACAGATGCAGAAATAAGAGGCTCAGAGGTGGGAGCCATGTGTCTGAGGTCACTGTGGCTAGCTAACCAGTGAAGGAGCAGATTGGAACTCAGGTCTGATTCATGGCAAAGCTCTGACCTCGTCTCTGTCCAGCTACTCCTATTATTCCTAGAGTGTGGACTTGCTTGGGGAAGTCAGCAAATCCACTTTCCATGTCTGCTGCTGGAGGCATCTTACTATGCAATAAATGAACCAGATCATGTCCCCTGCCCCCCGCCCCCCGCCCCGCCCATCCTCCAGCAGCTCCTCCTGCTGGTGCTTGTCCAGTGACTGGCTGATAGACTGACTCCCTCTGCCCCACTGTACTTGAGGTTCCCTTGCCCTCCACCCAAGGGTGGGACATCATAGGCAGGCCTGGGTGCCTCCAGAGGGAGGGCCAGGACTCAGGAAAGTGGAGTGTGACTACTGTGCTGGCTGCTGGCCAGGCACAGGTGATTCAGACATAAACCAGACGTGCTCAACAGAGGGAAGAGACAGCCCTCTTCCTTGTCTCTTCAAGGAAGAAAACGGGAGAAAATATTTGCAAATCATATATCTGATAAGAGACTAATATCTAACATATACAAAGAATGCCTACAACTCAAAAAACAAACAGCCCAGTTAAAAAACATGAAAGGGACTTGAATAGATGTTTCTTCCAAGATGTCCAAATAGTTCATGAAAAGATGTTCAATGTCATTAATCATCAGAGAAATCTAGATCACAATGAAATACCACTCTAGACCCATTAGGATGCCTGCTATTTAAAAAAACAGAAAAAATAACAAGTGTTGAATAGGATGTGGATACTGGAACCCTTATGCATCACTGGTGGGGATGTAAAATGGTGTGCCTGCTGTGGAAAACAGTATAGTGGTTCTGCAAAAAATTAAAAATGGAATTACCATATGATCCAGCAATTCCATTTCTAGGTATAAATAAATAAATACATATATAAATGTGTCTATATATCCCAAACAATTGAAAGCAGTTTCTCAAAGAGAAATTTGTACATCTGTGTTCACAGCAGCATCATTCACAATAGCTAAAATGTGGAAGCAACCCAAGGGTCCTTCAATGGATGAATGGATCAACAAAATGTGGGCTAGCCATACAATGGAGTATTATTCAGCCTTAGGAAGGAAGGACATTCTGACACATGCCACTATACAGAGGAAGCTTGAAGGCACAAAGTGAAACAAGCCACCCACGTAAGGGCACATAGCATATGATTCCACCTATGTAAGGTACTTAGAATAGTCAGATTCTTAGAGACAGAAAGCAGAATGGTTTCAAGAGGTTCCGTTTTGTAAAGATGAAGAGAATCCTGGAGATGGACAGTGATGATGGTCACACAGCAAAGTGAATGCAGGGTTAGGCTGGTACATTCGATGTTATATGGATTTTACCAGAATAAAAAAGAAAGAGATATGCCAGATATATATTCCTTGCCCTTAAGGGCCCCCAGGCCACAGGCCAGGCTGTGGAGGCTGATGCAGCAAAGGGAGCAGGAATCCAGAGGGGCAAGACTTCCAGGCCCCTCCTTAGACCTTCTGACATGATGTCTGCATGTTCGCTTGCTGGCCTGGCACTGGAATGAAGTAGGAATCTCTTGCAGGGGTGAATACAGTTGGGCTGAGTTCAGTGACTCCTGAGGGCTCCAAGGAGGAGCTGGGGGGATGAGGGCGGAGGGAAGGGTTGAACTCCCAGTCCCTGTCCCAGAGCATGCAACGCCTTAACCTTCATCTCTATTGGGCCTCCATGTGCAACTGTCCTTGAACTAGAGCTTCTATTGATTAAAGGGGCAGGGGACTGATGACCACACCCAATGATGCTCTGAGAATCCATGGGGACTGGAGTTTCCTCCACAAAGAGTGGAGGCCATGGGCATCCCAAGTCTTTTCCTGCCCCACCGCCTGACCTCATCTTGACCCGCAGTGCCCACTTCTGTAAAGTGGGGCTCAGAGAGGCTCCACCTCAGCAAGGCTTGAGAGGATGCAATGAGGAAATGCCTGCAAAGTGCTTAGTTCAGCCTGGCACGGGAAGGCACTTGACGAATAGGATTAATATGGAGCTGAACCGCCAATGTCTTCACAGCCCACTTTGCCCACCTCCAGGGATCAAAGGGAAAGATGTCCTGCTCCTAAGGGGCCACAGGAGAGTGCCAGCATCACCTGAGAGAGTTTGTGCTTCCGGATCTCCCACCTCAAGAGGAACCCCTGCCCCACCCCCCACTCTGCAGCCAGAGGCAGCACTGCATCACATCTGGGGCTAAAGTCATTGTCACAATTAATGGAGCACCAAAGAGCCAGCCAGCTGCTCCCTGTCTGTTTCCTGCCAGGGACCCGGATAAATTAATCAGCTCGAGCTGGGTCTGCTCCAGCTGCCCCACTGATGCCAACGGTCCAGCCTAGCCCTGCCAGCAGTAGGAGCTACTGCAGGTGCCTGGAGTGGACAGGTTCTTGGAAGCCTGGAGCAGGGGCAGAATCAGCCCTGTTTTCTGCCTGGGGCATCCTACCCAGCACTGAGTGCCACTCCCACCCCATCTGCCACTCAAGCCCCCAAAACTGCCTCTTTGAGCCCCTGACACACTGTTTCCCAACTCTGTCCTCTTTCTAGATCAGAATGTGGCAAACTAGCTATGCGGCTCCAGGGATGTCACATTCCCTCTTGGTGCCTTGGGCTTCTCATCTGTAAAATGGGCAGCTAATGCCAGCTTCTCCCGTCTATTCCTGGAGGTGGCAAGGATGAAGTGAGTCTATAGAAATGAACAATATGCCCTCTTAGCCCAGTAGATGGTGATTTGCCAGGGGAGGCAGAGCATATCTCAGCATGTAGAGGTTCCCAAGAACAGGGGAGGGGGCACAGCCTGGTAAAGAGCAGGGGTTCTGGGCCAGATCTCCCTCAACCTTAGTGGAATTGTTCAGCCTCTCAGAGATTCCAGTTTCTCATTGCTAAATGCCCTTCGGATGGACTACTCTACTGATGGCAACTGCACAGTGAGTGTTCTATGCTCAGATGGAGGCCAGGTGAGTGACCTGCCCCAATCACACTGGCCAAAGGAGGCAAAGCACCAGCCCTTCAGACCCAGCACTATGTCCTTCAAGTGAGTAACATATCTGATGCTGGGGACAGTCTTGCATGGCCCTTGTCCCCAGGCTGTTGAACAGACTCCACAATCAGAGGAGTGGACAGAACCTCAAACTTATTAAGCAGAAGATTCCCAGGCCCCTCCCCAGATTTCTTGGATGTGGGAATCTGCAAGTTTCACCTGCCATCCTGGCCTGGCCTGAGTTCAAGGTTTAGAGAGTTGGGGACCTAGGCATTTCCCTCTAGCCTTCTTTCCTCTCCGGGCAAGTCAACTTCCAGGCCCTATAAAGATGGGGGTGGTCCCTGGCTCAGCAGACAATGAGGATTGCCTCCCACCTGTCACAGTGAGGTCACATAGTAGGCCTCATCACTTGCATTTATAAGGTGGCATCAGGGATGCAATGCAGGCTCCAGGCCCAGAGAGACCTGAGTCGAGTCTCAGTTTGCCATCACTTGGAACCTGCCTGCGCCTCAGTTTCCTCATCTGTGAAATGGGGTGGCAGTACCCACCTTGAAGGATTTTTTGTGAGGATTAAATGAGATGATATTTGTGAACTGGTAAGAGTTATGTGAATATCAGTTATTTTGTTCTAACTCTCCAACAAAATAAGAGAATGTTGAGCTATGCTATACGGTGTCCTGCAAACAAGAGAACCTTAGATCACCAGTGTGACCATCCAAAAAACACTCCCAGCCAGGCTCCTCAAAACCCTGATGACTCTTTGTTACTCTAAACACCAAATTCAAGGCTGTTAGTAGGACAGAGACACTCCAGAGCCAATCTGGGGCTAGGTGTGTCCTTCCTGCTGCTGAGACTCAGGGAATGCCAACAGCCGGGCAGTCGGCACGGAACCAATCTCCTGAGCCCCAAGCCTGACCTCCTCCTGGGTCAGCCTCTGCCACAGGCTGGGTCAGCTCACTTCCCCAAAGCCCTTCCACACCCATGCTCACCTGGGGGTGACAGCCACACTGAAGAGTTTCTCACAGAGGGGGAAAACAGGGCCCAGGGAAGTTAAGGGACACCTGGAGGACCTGGCCTCCAACCTCAGGCAGGGGTGACATGCTCAGGCTGCAGCACTGGCTCAGGAGGTGTGGGCTCCCTCCTGGCTCTCAGACCTGCACAGTCAGGGCCACGTGGCCTGACCCCTAGCTCCCTGAAGCCCAGTGAAGGATGGCTGGCGACAGCAGACACTCAGCTCACTTCTGCCCGGTGACAAGACCCCCAGAGAGAGGACTGGGCTCTGTTTGGACCAGTATCCAGAGGCCACAAACTGCCCAGATAAAAATCCTCCTCCAAAGTCAAGAAAGACTCTCTTTCTGGTTAGCTCCTGATGTCATTACCATCATCATTATTAATATTACTATCCCTCTGTCCCCAGAGCCCTGGAAGCTGGAGTGTTTATGAAAGAAGTGGGGTGTGATGATGTGCTCGTGTCTGTGATGGGTGAGTATGAGTGTGAGTCTGAGCACGATGGTAGGGGGGAGATTTACATAAGGTAATAACCACGTGAGCGATACACGCTAATAATGATGCTAATGATCATTATAAAGCCCACCATCGATGCCACCCCTGCCACAAAACCTGAAGAGGTCATCAGCTGCTTGTACCTTTCTAAAGACAGGGCAACTGAGACTTGGGAAGGTGACATGGTGACCCAGGACCACCCAGCTCATCAACAACAAGGGTGGGACCCCGCTGGGCCCAGGGGCTCACATTTACTCTGCTACCTCAGCTTACAGTGGGAGACTGGGCAGTGCAGGCTTGTACCAACAAAAAGGCTTGGGGGGCCATCATCTGTAAGTACACAGCTCACAGGGACCTTGTGGGCTGAGCCCAGAGTCACCTTGAAGGCCAGATGTGCCTGGGAGCTTGGCCAGAGTAGGAGCTGGCAATGCCATTCAGGCAGTTCTGACAATGAAGAGAGACCAGCAGGGGCTGCGGGAGCTGGAGCAGCTCCCGATGAGGGAAGGGTAGTAAAAGAGGGGACCAGTCCAGAAGCCAGGAAGGCCTGGCCTTCCTTGATGTCACTGTGTCCCAGGCTATCCTAGACCCGGTCTTAGCACATTGTAAATCAGGGCTGGTCAGTAATCCCAGGGGTCTACGTGCACCAAACTGATAAGAAATCAGCTGTTCTGCCTCTAGCTTCTATGTGTCCTTGGGTAAATTCCTTTACCTCTCTGGGACTCTGTTTCCTTTTGATCTGAGTCACAGCCTCTCTCTGCTCAGGATGACGCTGTCCCCATTGCCCATCACTTACCCCATGTGCCGGATACGTGAGCCAGCCCCAGTCTCCGTGGATGGTCGATGTGTCCAGCAAATTCACTGTAAAACAGAGACAAGAGGACATCAGGCCCCTGTGAACCCCTCCCCAGCCATGCCAGGCCACTCTCAGCCTCCGACACACAGCTCCATGTCTTTGCACACATGTTCCCTCTGCCTGGACGCCCTTTCTCGCTTCCCCTATCCTTGAAGGCCAGTTCACATTCTCTCTCTTCCCTGAAGCCTTCCTCCACCATTGTGGCCAAAAATCTATCATCTAAACTCCCAGAATACAAGCTGACCAAGTGGTCGGTGGTGCAGTGGGATGGTTAAGAGGGGGACACAGGAGTCTGGCAGGCCCAGATCAGAATCCCAGCTTTCCCACTTAGGAGCTGTATGTCCATGGGCAAGTCCCTTCACTGCCCTGAGCCTCAGCTTTCTCCTCCGTGATAGATGGGGAGTGACAGTGGCTCCTGCCTCACACAGCTTCTGCTAGGAGGGCCTGATCCTTGTTTCACTCATGTGATGTAATGGCATTTGAGCGTTCATGCTGTGAAGTCATGCCTCCCATCTGAGGACTGGGCCTGTCTATATAATCTTCAGTGTCCCCAGGGTGGTGCCTGGCATCTAACAGGTCCTCTGAGCACATGTAGGGTGTGGGTGGCATTAGAGGAGGGAGAGCTGCCTCTAAGTGCACCTACTACGTGCTGAGAAGTAGTAATTCTTATCTGCAAGAGGAGAAGTAGTAATTATTATCTCTGCTTATGGATGAAAGAACCAATCACAGAGAAGCCCAGACACTTGCCTGGATCCCCAAAGGTGTAGCTGTCAGGGGTGGCATTCAGCACATCGGCCATGGCAACCAGACAAAACCACCACCCCTGTGTGCTCAGCCTGGCCTGAGAAACAGAACTCTGAGTAGTCCCCACCATGGGGAAAGAGCACTGTCTAAAAGGCAAGTCTATTATAAGTAAGGCCCTGTGGAAAGGGGACCTTGTATAGTTCCCCAACATGGCAGAGAAAGAACCTGCCTTTGGGGTCATCCCTAAGGGTGGGATGAGGGTTAAGAAGCCATGTGAAAAGCCCAGAGCTGATGCCCAGTCCAGAGCCCGTCCTCACCAATGCTACTTCCCTAAGTCCCATCCCTCCTGCCATTGTCCCATCTCTGTGGCCACCCCTTACTTACTGTTTAGTACCTGAGGATACAACTGCAGCTCGGTCAGTCCTTTCCCCTTTCTGGGCCCCTGCTTCCTTTCCATCTAGTTGGGGATAGCTGTATGAGAGGCTCCAGAGTTCCTTTCACCCTCTCTTCCATGAACCTCCTCTCTTAGCCAACAACGGGCTTCCAACTACCCCAATCAGCAGGGCACAGAGGGTTAAAGCCGGGACCCTCCTGGAACTTTCTCACAGGGAGGCTGAGTGTCCTTCTGCCTGAGATTTGCATAGCTCAGAGCCTGCCCCTCAAAGCTGGAGACAAGTGTCCTCAGGAAATGTTGGAGTGAGGATGCTCTTATTTGCTGATTTTCTTCTGCCTCTCACCCTCCCAACCCACTGTCAGGGACCCCAGAGGAGCTGGCTGGAGAGGGGCTGGTAGAACCAGGGAGGGGGGCCTCTGTGCTCCTCCCTGGGTCCCCAGGGGCCATGTGGCTTAGGGGATGGAGCAATGTCCACAGAGAGATCTCCCCCTCCCTGATCCAGCCCCACGCCAGGGCCATAGGCAGAGAGAAGAAGGCTTCCTGCCTCCCTCCCTCCTTCCCTCTCAGGCAATGTAGAGAAAACTGGGTCAGGCGAGCTCTCTCCTCATGCTGGCTGGTGGGAGGGGGAGGGGGGCTGCACTGCAGTTTCCCCCAGACCAGAGGGGCTGAGTTTGGGGACAGGGTGCGAGAGGCCACCTATAGGTTCTCCTACCCCACCCTGCATCCCAGGCACCAATCTCGGGGTTGGTGCACCCCTTCTTATGATGTGGCCTGGATGCAGCTTAGACCTGCCCCTGCCCTGGAGCAACCCATGGAATGTCCACTGCTTAGAATTCTCCCCCGGAACACCCTGACTTTAGGGCCTGCAGACCCCACTCTCTGGGCTGTCCTTCCTCTGGGAAACCACGCCACATTTGCAGCTGATTCTTGGTCAGCCAGCCAGGGGGTTCAGATAATCCAAAGCTAAGTCAAAAGTCGATGCTATCGGATTCAGGAAGGGCTATAGGATTCCAGGGCTGTTCTAATTCCTTCCAGACCCTTCTCTATTCCTCCCCCCCACTCCCATCCCCACTTTCCCTACCTACCTCATGACCCCTTGTATGGGTGGGAATAGAGTGTCTTTCAAGGGAAGCCAGGCCCACAGGAGGTCTGATCAGGGCAGGAGAGGGATCCCAGCATCAGGCCTGCCCGGCCTGGGCCTTAGTCCCCTCAGAAATTGAGACACTTATGGTCACCACAGCTGGCCGCTCTCTGGCCTCTTGCACCTGCACCAGGAAGCCAGTTCCCCTTTCTGGGCTTGTCCCCACTTGCAAAATAGGAGGACTGGATTCAAGGTCTCTTGGGACCCTTCAAGGAAGTGAATCACTTAACCTGTCTGGGCCTCAGTTTCCTTACCTGAAAGACGTCCACAGGCATCCCTCTTAGCCTTATCTGCCTGGGCTGTTCTAGGGGGATCAAACAGGTCCCTCCCCTGCTCTGAGAAGCGCAGATAATTCCTAAGCTGTTCCTGTTCGACTGTGGAAGGCATTATGCGATTTCTTTTTTTCTCCAGCACCGTCACCTTCCCCCATTCCATTTTGCTGAGACTAATACTTAAATTGATTTACATTCCCTGAGGACTCAGCGCATGATGGTGAGGCTGGAGAATTCAGGGTGGCCAGGGGATGTCAGCCAGGATCTGAATGACTTGGAGATCACCCCAAAGTGGAGGATAATCCACACAAGGGAGTGATAAGTGCCCCGGGGCCTGCTGGGGCTCAGGGGCATCTCTGCAGGTGTAGGGCCCTTCCCAGCAGGACCCGTGTGAGAGGCCTGGCGAGGGGTACCTGGCCAGGCAAAGGCATGTTAACCTTTCTGGACCCCAGTTGGGAACAGAGTTCCATCTCTGACATCAGACAGTCTCCCTAACAGGTTCTGGTTGTTCTGTATCAGCCCAGGGATAGGGCTAGAAAGGACTCCTGGATGTCCCATATGGAACACAGGCCCCAGGTCTCCACCCCATGGCTGTGAGACCCGCATGGGAAGTACCTGGCTTTAGACGCCCTGCTGCATTAATCACATGGGGCGTGGCCTCTGGCCCTTGGACAATGCCTCCCTCCACCCTGGACAGACCCCCACCTGCCTCTCATCCCAAACCTTGCCTCTCTCCCAGCTTATGCCCTTCCCCAGACATGTCCTCTCTCCCGGGCCATGATCTGTCCCCAGCATGAGAGCCTGCTCCATGTTCCCTCTTCAAAGGGCCCTGAGGCTTGCCAGAATGTCACTCCAGAGGGTGCTGGCTCTTCCCCAAAGAGAGATGAGGCAAGAAGTTGGGGTGCACCACCCAATGCCCTTGACATGGGCCTCTCAGCATCCTGCCCTCTTCTCCATCCACACCCTGGAACGCTATCCTCTTAGGCACAGTTCTGAAGGTCTGAGGCCCTTCCTGCCCTCCTCCTCACGCACCCAGCAGCCCCATGCCAGGTCTCTTCTGGTGTCCCAGGAGCCTGCACCTCATCCCCACCCACCCCAGCCAGCCTGCTCTGCCTACTGTCTCACCTCAGCCCCGCTGCATGGCCCCTGCTGGGCCTCAAGTATCATATTCTCTGCCTGTGCCCCTGCATTTCAATGGGCATGAATGAAATCATAAGGGCTCCTTATATATGTGGTGTGATGTATATAAGCATATGTGGGCTTTACACGTGTGTGCACCTGTGCCTGTGTGTACACGTGTACTTGTGCACATGTGTGTTGGCTGCCTTTCTGCATATGTGACTGTGCTGTTACATGGGGGCCCAGGGTACTGTCCATGCATGAGCCTCTGCAGGCCTGGGTGTGAGTCCCGATGGATATGTGCATGCGTTTATGGGTAGGGTGGGATCTCAGTGAGCTGTGCGTGAGGGGGCGGATTTGTGCTCTGAGTGTGGAAGAGTGACACAGGCTCTGGTGCTCACACCCGGATGTTCATCCTGGCAGGGGGAGAGCCCTGAGCTGCACCCCTGACATCAAGGGAGCCAGCTTCCTTGGGCCAGCACTGTGGGGACAGAGGAGGTCCAGGGCAGGGGCTGGGGTGTGGGAAGCTGGACCAGGGTGGCATTCTGGGCTGGCCCTGGAGTGTCCAGTGAGCTGAGGGGTGTGTGTGTGTGTGTGTGTGTAGGCAGGAGGCCCTGGGAGCTCCTTCTCAGCTTTCCTTACCCCCCGCCCCCCACATATACTCCTCCATCAAAAGTCACTCCCCAGACCCTTTTGGTCCCAACTACTCAGTCCACACCCCCGTCCCTACCCTACTCCCACTCCCTTTCCCAGGGACCACCCGAGTGCCCAGCCACCCTGACCAGTGTCCTGCCTGCCTCAGTCTTTCTGTACCCCAAGCCCTCTCCTCACTGACCCTTCCTCCTAGACCAGTCCTGCTCCCCAAAGCTGCCTCTCCTTCAGCTGGTTTTCCCCTGCTGTCCCTGACTCCCCTAGTCATCAGCCTCTGACCCTTGGCTGCCCCTGTCCCCAGATTCTCAACCCTGTCCCTCCTTGCTGTCCCCTCCCAGCCCTGCCGGTCTCTGCTCTTCGGTCCTGGTTTCTGTTTCCTCTGTTTCTGTCCCTCTCTCCTAATGCCATTCCACACCCCCTTTTTCTTCAACCCTCAGAAACCTGTCCCCCATTCTTATGTCCCTCTGTCCCATGGTGCCTGCCACACTGCTGTCCTCTGTCCCCATCTCCACCCTCTGTCTGCCTTACTGTCCCCTCTCTCCTCCACGCCTCTTCTCTTGTCTCTGTCCAGTCCTGTCCTCTCATCCCCAGTGTCCACCCCTCAGTTCCCTGTCCCCTGTCCTTTCCCTCTGTCCCCCAGTCCCCTGTGCCTCTGTCCCTCTTCCTCAAGCCCTCAGGTCCCCATCTCCATCACTTTGTCCCTTAACCCCAGATCTCTTCCAGGTGCCACCCCTGCACCTCCAGGCCGAGGGATCTTGCTGCTTGGAGCTCAGGGTCGTGGCAAAGGAAGTTGAGCCGCAGGCAGCGCGCGCCGCGCCCCTCGGCCACCCCCGCCCCGCCGCCGCTGCTCACCTTCGCCGCGCGCCGCGG
>NW_003852404.1:2918981-2944588 GCF_000181295.1 Otolemur garnettii
GCTCTCCCGCACACCCGGCGGCCGGGCGCACTCCCCGGCGCACACGCCGGCACACAGCGCACACGCGGGCACCCGCGCCCGCCGCCGCCGCCGCCGCCCCGGGCGGGGGCCGGCCCGTCACGGCGCCGAGCCAATCAGCACCGAGGCGGGGGGGACACGGAGCCCGCACCGCGGACACCCGGTCCGCGGACACCGCCGCACGTGCGCACGCTCACACTCACACCCTCTCGCACCCTCGGGGGCGGCGCACCCTGCGCTCTACGGCCCACACGTGGACTTGGAGCCCGGCGCAGGTATCCGGGCAGGACGCCCGGAGTCTCGGAGACACAGACCCACCCTGGGATTCCCCGTGTGGACACACACGGGCCGGGATTCCACCGGCGCACTCACTCTTACATGCACGACCCTCGGACACACACAGTGCCTCCCATGGTGACACATTGGCTTGTACACACACTAGTTCAAGGACTGAGGCACAGAGACCAACTCAGGGGCACTTTTAGGTAAAAAACAAAAAGGAAACAAACCTCCTCCCTCCCCCCACAAAAATAACCCGGGGCTTGGAGAGGCCAGCCAGAGTTTAGGAGGCCTGCAGTGGTCATGAGTGCAGGCTCAGGGACTGGAGAGAAGGATTTGAATCCTAGCTGGGGGGCCTTGGGCAAGTTTCTTAACCTCTCTGAGCCTCAATTTCCATGTCTGTAAACAGGGATAATAGCACCTATGTCCTAGGTTGGTTGTGAGCTTTAAATGAAAGGGCCCAGGCAAAGCACCCAGCAGGCGCTTTGGTAATACCAGCGGTTCTTCAGCAAGGATGATTATGTTCTTCCCTCTTTCCTGCCTCCAGTCCCACCCCCAGGAGTAAGTCTCATCCTGAGATGGCGTCCTTTCTGAGGCCTGCCCTGCCATGCTTCAGCCCCATTGTACCTGGTGGGCCAAGTAGTCAGTCCCAGAAGCAAGTAAGAGACCTGTGGCCTCCTGGAGGTGGCTCCTGTGTATGAGTGCCCACTGGGGCACAGCCCTGACTCTGCCTCTGGCTTCTGACTGGCATAGACCACTGTTCCGCTCCCTCTGCCTTTGCTGCCAGCTCCTGTGGTCACTGGAGGAAGAGCTGGTCCCAGGGCTGGTGGTTATATAGGGTGAGTGGTCCCAGGGCTGCAGGTTATATAGAGTGAGTGGACCCAGGGCTGGAGATTATATAGGGTGAGGAAGGCCATTTAGGGAGTATGTCCTGTGAGTTGAATTCTATTTTGTGTGCTTTGCTCCTGTTTAAGCTTCACACAGCCCTGCAGGAGAGGTGCAGCTAAGGAAACAGGCGCTCAGAAAGGCCTCATTTGCCTTAAGTCACATAGCTGGCTAAAAGCTAGAGAGGTGCTCAGATCCAGACCTCCACTTCTTTACTCTGCATCTCTATTTCTTATAGAAAGAAGGAGACAACTCCATTTAGGAACTTTTTCTAACAGGTCTGAAAGACTGTCTCACAAATGTAGGGAGCCTCCTGTTACTGGAAGCATTCAAGCAGATGCTTGTTAGAGACTGTTCAAGGATGTTGTAAAGGGACCAGAGGGGTACGAGGAATAGATTGGACCAGACCCCCAAGTGAGAAACTCAAATGCCTGCATGAGGTAGGCACAGACCACTGTTCCGCTCACGAAACCTGTTAGGGGAGCATACCCAACTCCAGCTGATGTAACAGTGGAGCCAAATTCTCTGCATTTTCTAGAAAAATTGTATATATATACCTGGAACTTTTACTTAGTAGCTCCTAATTTTTACCATTGACAGAGAATGCAAACATTTTAATAACACCAGTGCTTGGGCAAACCTGTTGCCACAGCCCACAGGACTCTAGACCAGGGGTCCTCAAACTTTTTAAACAGGAGGCCAGTTCACTGTCCCTCAGACCATTGGAGGGCCGGACTGTGTCCCCAGGATAAGTCGGCTGCTAAGCAGGACAGGCAGCGGTGGCAAAAACAGCTGGCAGGCTGGATAAATGTCCTAGGCGGGCTGCATGTGGCCTGTGGGCCGTAGTTTGAGGACGCATGCTCTAGACTATTTTTCATTGCTTACGAGATGTAAGAGTTCATGGCTAGGAACTGAGTCCTGGGGGATCAGGGAAGTAGGAAGAGGAGAGGTATAAGAATGCAGACAGCACGTGGGACATGGTCACAAGCACTCACTGGCACCCCTATTTGTTGGTATGGGAAGCCTTGCTGGGGGTTGGTGTTCTCCATCCCTGTGCACACGTAGAGCCAGCCAAACATGGGTTTTGCCCATTTGGAGGGGAGAAAACGGAAGACGGTAAGTTTTTTTGCAGTTTTCCAGAAAACCCTTAGGATTTGGGGCACATGAGGTGTGGTTCCCAGTCAGAAGTCTGCGGCATGTTCCAAATCCTCTTTAGCAAAGTAAGAGATTCATTCTGCCACATGTTCTGCAGGTACTAAGAGCAGCGTGCTTTCATTTGTCTCTCTGCCCCCTAGGAAACTCCCAGGCTAGCCCAGCTCAGGTGTGCCCTACCCCCTGTTTCAAAATGGCAGCCTGCAGGTCTGCCAAGGGGAAGGAAGAGGTGCTTAGATAAACAGACATTTTCATCTGTTATGGGGCCCTTTGGGGAGATGGCACCTCCCATCTTCTCCTGAGGTGGAGCCGAGGAAGGCCCAGGTGGGTGGCTGGTACCTGCTCCCCTGAGTGAGGCAAGGCTTCCTCAGCTTCGCCATGGGCACTGTCATTCCCTGGGCACCCTTCAGGTGGGACTCTCTATCTGCTTTCTCATTGAATCCCTGCAATGCAGAGCTTCGCCCATTTCGAAGACAGGCACACTGACTGGGTGGACGTTCTGTGAGATCCATGCACAGAGTCCCTGATATTTGTGGTTTGTTTTGTCTCCTCTCCCTCCACTGAATTGTGAACTGCTTGAGAGCAGAGTCCACACCGGGTCCTGGCTGGGTCCTCCTGGTGCACAGTGGGTGCTCAGGGAATGTGTGCTGGACGACTAGGGATCAGAATGAGCAGGCATGCAAGAGGCTCACACTCCGCTGGCCAGCTGTGCCAGATGAGCTTTGCTGGAGAGCCGTTTCTGCGTTACAGGACAGGGCTGCATGTCTGGGCTGCTCTTCAGGTGTGCTAGCTATACCTGCTAGGTGGGCTTGACCTGAACTCTAGGGGCGAATCTGAGAGCACCCAGCCTCTCCCATCAGCACACTGGGACCTTGCTAGACAGAGCAGGCATGCTGGGGGTGGGGCAGGCCAGCAGGGCTGGGCTCAGTTGCTCATTCCTCTACTTCCAGCCACTCCGTGACCCATGTCTTTTCCTCCCGGGAGTGGGAGAGAGTTTCAGGGAGCATCAGGCAAACCTTGATCACGTGTGGGCCTTCCCAGGAGTATTTCTTCTCACTTCACCTTGCTTTTTCTTTCTTTTTTTTTTGATCATTCCCATTCTCCTCAGCTTTCTCAGCCTCAGTTTCTCCAATTATAAAACTGTGGATAATGCCACCAACTCAAAGGTTTGCTGGGAAGCTTAAGTGAGTTCACAGAGGCGAACGTGCTTGGAAACCTAGTGAGAGATCTGAAGTTGGAAGGCATCCCTGTATTTTAGGGGGGGATTGGAGCTGAGCAGCTCTTCACACCAAGGACAAATCACACAGGGGACCATATTAAGCCTCTCTGGCAGAAGATGGGCACATATATGAATGTGGAGGGGGGCAGTGGTTAGTAGCTAAGTCTTTGCCCATTCTTGAACCACCCTGACCCCTGCCTGGACATCTTGTTGCCTTGAGCTGTCTCACTCAGAGCAGAGCCTAGACTCTCACAGAGAGGTCCCCACCCCACATTCCAGGGCAGGCTTGGTTCACTTTGTGAGGGGGTAGGCAGGGGTGGGGTGGGGTGAGCATTCTGACCTTTGCGTATAAATCTCTCCTTTTCCGCTGGCTGAAGAATGGAGTCATTGGCGATTTTAGGAAGAGCCTGATTTCCTAACACGAGGCCCATGTTGTTTCCTCATTTGCTCAGGGCCTCAGTTTTTCCATCTGTAATGTGCCTTCCCCGGCTATCTTCCTGAGTTGCAAAGAGCATAGATGGAACTTGGCACTGACACTCCACTGGGCTTGTGCTGGTGTTCCCAGGTAATAGGATATGACCTTGCCCTTGAAGTAGTCCCAGGTCTGAAGGGACAGAGCTCTCAGACAGCCCCCCTAGAAATGAGTGAAGGGTAGGTTATATTCCACAGGAGTTTCACCCAGACCCTGAGACTATGTTTAAAATTTTGTACTTTGCCTCTAGAGTCAGGGCAGAAGCGTCCAAGACAGCCCTGGTCAGACAGACATATGATGTGATCCACATTTGTAATTTAAATTATTTTAGTATCAGGCTGGGCACGGTGCCTCACGCCTGTAATCCTAGCCCTCTGGGAGGCTTAGGAGGGTGGATAGCTTGAGCTCACGGGTTCGAGACCAGCCTGAACAAAAAGAGAGACCCCCCATCTCTACTAAAAATAGAAAAACCGAGGCAAGAGGATCGCTTGAGCCCAGAAGTTGGAGGTTGCTGTGAGTGATAACCCATGGCATTCTACCCAGGGCAACAGCTTGAGACTCTGTCTCAAAAAAAACAGTATCACATTAAAAAATAAAAATAATGGCTTGGCACCTGTGGCTCAAGTGGCTAAGGCGCCAGCCACATACACCTTAGGTGGCGGGTTCGAATCCAGCCCAGGCCCACCAAAACAACAATGATGGCTGCAACCAAAAAATAGCTGGGCGTTGTGGCGGGCGTCTCTGGTTCCAGCTACTTGGGAGGCTGAGGCAGGAGACTCGCTTGAGCCCAGGAGTTGGAGGTTGCTGTGAGCTGTGATGCCATGGCACTCTACCCAGGGGGATAGCTTGAGGCTCTGTCTCAAAATAAATAAATTAATTAAATGTAATAATATATTTGTTGATTGAATATTGCCTGGTATGTAATACTAATTTATTAGTCACTTCACTAATTTAACACACATACGGGCATCCCCTATGGCCCAGTGCCACACGCTGGAACACAATGGTTGGCCACACAGATGACACAGACTCTGATCACACAGCTTTAGCCTGATGGGAAAGTAGATAATTAAGCAATTACAAAATCCCCTTCCACGCAAGAGAATCTTTCAGAAACCCTAGGCGCCGAAACTTAAATTTACAACTTAAAACATTCTCCCTCCCCGTCTCCAAAAAGTCCTTTCTAAGCTGAATGTAATTTAGTCTTTTCAGAGTCGTCACTATGAACCAAGAGTTGTTGGATTTTGATGCGGAAAAGGATCAAGAGATGAGTTTGTCCAAACGATTGCTTATAGACAGAGGTGCCTTCTGGCCCACGAATGTGAGTAAATGTATTTGCCCCTGTACTATATATAAGGCCCCATGCTGCTGTTTGGATCATGTTTCTAAATTTCTGTTTCTAATCTATTATGGGCTTAAATTAAAAAAAAAAAATTACTGCTTGTTAGAATTGTTTGTAAAGTAAGAGTCAATAGGTCTAAGTGAGTAAAGAATGTGAGTTTAGTGTAGCTGCCCAGAGGTCTCTTCTGCTTATTCTTGGCCGATCTCCGGCTATTTGTCCTCAGGTTGGAAGGTACACGAGGTGTTGTTGTAAATACATAAGAGGCTTATTAATGGACAGGCATGCACAGACTAATTGCTTCCTCCTGTTTACACATAATCAATCACTTCCACCGTTTGGAGCCACTAGCAAGCGGCAGAGTAGAATGGAAGGACAGCTGGGTGGGGATGGCCTCAGAGGCCTGGGCTGCTCTGACCTTCATGTTCGAGTCTTTCCCATCTTAACAAACCCAAACAAAAGCCTCCCTTGACCTTCTAGGTGGCCTGTTGCCTCTTCCCTCTCTCCTCCCTTCTGACAAACTTTTGTTCTCACTGCCTCCGTCTCTCCGTCTTCTGGTCTCTCCTCCACTCCGCTCGCTTTGCGCTCACCAGAGTCTATTATCGATTCCAAAGCCCCTCGCACCCCCACTGCCACACCCCTGACAGACACACCTCGTCCTCTCCCAGCACCACCTAGTCACATAGGTCAGGAACCTGTATGTTGTCCCTGGATGTTCTTCTCCACCAGCCACATATCCAACAGCCCACGTCCTGTTGCTTTTACCCCCTAAATGTATCCTGGGTGCACTCATGCCTTCAGCTCAATTTCAGTCTCCACTGCCACCGGCCTGGCTTGTGCCCCTACCACCTCTCACCAGGGCCACTTCTGGGGCTGAATTGCGGCCTCAGTGCACACTCTCTGGACCCCTCCCAACACTCTCCACACTGCAGCCAGAAAGGCCATATAGTACACAAGGTCAGGGTCAGCCCTGTCCACCTCTCCTGGATTAGAGCCCTTCCAGAGCCTTCTATTGGTGTCCCTAGATAAAGACCCAAATTGCGATCGTGCCAGCAAGGCCCACCCAGGTGGGCTGGACCCTGCCACCTTTGCAGTCACTGCCTCTCCCTGTGAGCACTCTCCCAGATGCACCCGCCACGCTCCTTCCCACACACAGCCTTTGCCACTGAGACACTCTCTTCCAGATGCCCTCTGCTCCCCCATGCCCATCCTCCAGCCTGGCTCAGGCCCAGGCAGTCCTGCCTCAGGAAGCCACCAGCAGGCCTACGTCAGCCAGCACTCTGGCTCAGGTTGGAATCCTACCTTGATCCCTGGATTCACACCACCCTCCTGTGAGGGCAAGGACCACCTGTGCTCTCACTGGACACCAAATCCTCAGTATCTGCCACGTGGGCATTCCCCTGCCCCCTGCAGATACTTTCTGCTTTGGTGCTGGCTCCCTTCTGAGGCCTGGCCCAGACCTGCAATGGAGGGTCGATTCTTCCTGCCACTAAGTGCCCGTGTGACTTCAGGCAAATCACGTTACCTCTTGGGGGTGCTGCTCGGCGTGGGGGAGGGCCTCTAAGGGCTCTCAACATCTAGGATAATATGCCAGAATATTCACTATTCATATTAATCTTAATAACAACCCTTTGAAGTGAATTCTATTATTATCTCCATCATCTCTGTATAAATGAGGGTCGGTGGGGGAGGGGTGAGATGACTTGTCCAAGATGCCACAGCTACTAAGTGGCACAGTGGGGATTCAAACTCAGATCTGTCTTGTTTCAAAGCCCAAGCACTTAGAAGGCAGCCTAGAAGGGGTAGGTGAGTACGTGGGGGAGGGGGACACATCTGTGGGGGGGGGCATTGAGGACAGCTGATGCTGTGTTGGTTCTGGGTTATTGATTTATGGGGGTGGGTTTGCCACAATCACACACCCTGGCCCCTTGGACTTTTGTGGGGAAGGCTGGGGAGCTTATAAGGAGAGGCAGGTGACAGGGCTCCCAGGCAGCAGCTGAGGGAGCCTCTAGATTTGCTGGGAGGCAGCAAAGAGGTCTGGAGTCAGACCTGGTTCAGACCTCAGGCCTTCCTGTGTGCTGTGTAGTTTTGGGAGGTCACTTTCCCTCTCTGAGCTATAGTCCTGATCTGTAAAATGGGGACACCACCATCTGTCCTTTAGAGTTGTGGAGAATAACAGGATACCTGGCACAGAGTGGGGCCCTGGGTATCACAGCCCTTTGCCCACCGCTCCCCATGAAGCCCCAAGTCCTCCCTGAGGAAGCAGGCTTAGGATCATTTTCAGAAAGTGGAACTGGCTCTGCACCTGTGGTTCAAGTGGCTAAGGCACCAGCCACATACACCTAAGGTGGCGGGTTTGAATCCAGCCCGGGCCTGCCAAAACAAATGATGGCTGCAACCGAAAAAAAAAATAGCCAGGTGTTGTGGCGGGTACCTGTGGTCCCAGCTACTTGGGAGGCGGAGGCAGGAGACTTGCTTGAGCCCAGGAGTTGGAAGTTGCTGTGAGCTGTGATGCCATAGCACTCTACCCAGGGAAATAGCTTGAGGCTCTGTCTCAGAAAAAAACCAACCAAACAAACAAAAAACACGAAAGTGGAACTTTATGTCCCTGATCTTAAAAAATAACCTATCATCATTCTGCCTTGTGGTGAGGTGTTGAGCCTACATCAGCCTTCTGACAGATGGGAGTAGGTCTCTGGGCATTTGCTGGTGTTTTCTAGAAAGATGGAGAATGAGAGAGGGTGGAGAGAGCATTAGTGTGTGTGTGTGTGAGAGAGAGAGAGGGCGAGGTGAGTGCCTGGTGACAGCAACTGTGCAGGTGGGGGGGGTTGTGTGGGTGTGAGTAGGTGGCACCTCTCTAGAGCAGGGGAATAGTTCCAGAAGGGTGACTTGGTAATACCCAATATTGAATGTATTGAAATGCTAAGCAACTCTAAAGATCTCTGTCTGATTTTCAGGAAAGCTGCTGAGGCAGCGGGTGGCACCCTCAGAGGCTGAGCAAGTCTGATTCCAGGAATCAGGGTCATGGACAGCCCTGAGGCCACGCCCACCCGCACCACTGCTGCCACCTTCCCAGCCACCACCACCATGGCTGCCACTCTTGTTGGCACTGCACAGAGGAAGCTCCGGCCCCTTGAGCAGCCTCAGTCACTGATGCCACAATGCCAGCCCAGGGCTCCAGAGCGCGAGGCAAATCCTCCTCCCCTGCCTCCTGGGCTCATTTGCTCATCTATCATGTGGGCAAAGAACACCATCCCAGCTCCATCCCATTCTATCCACCCATGTTTTCTGAGGCCTGACAGCGTGGGGACCTGTGCTGGGTGCTGGGTGCTGGGTGCGGGGGCTGCAGCACCTGCCTCAGGGGACTGCTAGTCTGATGGCACAGACAGACCAGACCAGACCATTTCATGGAGTAGGAACATGAACAGGGCCCTACTGCAGGGTCCAACGGAGGGAGAGCTTAACAGCGTGTGAGCAGATGAGGGGAGCGACCACAGTGAGCTAGAGAGGGGAGGTGACTTCTCTGAGGTCACACAGCCAGCAGCAAATCCGGGCCTAGAACCCAATCTCCTGGCTCTTCATCTAGTGCTCTGGCCCCTACATTAGGCCATCTCACCATGGAGCAACCAGAGCACGGACAGGGGGCCAGGCTGGAGGTGTGTTTGAGTGTTGGCCTCAGGGAGAGACGGGGTGAGAGAGTACATGTCCTGGTGCCCAGCAGGGCAGCCGAAAAAGCGCTAGAAGGTGCTGTCTTTTATGAGGTGCCCACCGTGGGCTGAGAGCTTTGCAGTTCCCCTCTGCACTAACCTTACACCGAGGCTGCAGGGGTGTCACCGTTTACATCAGGCTTCCTGAAGGCGCAGGGTAGAGGGAGCAGCCTGTCCTCCAAGGTCACCCAGCCAGGAAGTAGCAGAACTGAGACCGGAACCCAAGGACATCTGACTGACTATCCAGTCTGTGCCTGTCCCCATCAGCCAGAGAACTCCCTGGGGCAGGTTTCTTGGGAAGGAGATAGAGTGTATGTAACTTGGGTGCTAGAGACCCCTTAGTGGCTCAGGAGTCCCCCAGAAGGAGTTCTCCAGAGTCTGGTTTAATCTGGATTTGCTTCAAATGCAGATTGACTCCCCAGGATGCAAGTGGATGAAGGCCTGAGAGCCCAGTCCTGCCCTTACTGCAGGGCTCAGGGCTGCAAGGCCCAGGCTGTCTGAATTCCAGCCAAACTGTTTCCGGCCCTGGCCCAAGGTCATTTGTTGGGTAAGAAAGGCAGCTTCCCAGCCCAGTGTGCCCGCCCTCCCTGGCTCCGAGCTGGGAGCTGGGAGCTGGGATGAGGCTGAAGGACACTGTTTCTGGTGAAAGCAGATTACTGGGTGAGGGGCTGGCTGGGTAGGATGGGACCGTGGTGACAGGTCCATCAGGCTGTCTCCCTCCACCCTGTTTCCTGGGGCTGCTGATGACAGGCCCCGCCTCGGGCTGTGAAGGGGCCACTGCTGAGGTGGAGGCAGTCTGACCCCACGCCTGGGCTCGTCCTGCTTCCCTGGTGGCCTCAGGGGCAGCAGCTCAGCCCCTCTGATAACTCCTTCCAATTAACCTAAGCTTCTGGTCTCCAGCCCTGCTTCAGTACAAGACCATCCGTGGGCACTGACCCCTCTAACTCCACCCCCTCCCTCTCTCTTGACCAGCACCTCCTGAGTGTCTCCCCATCTCCAGGTGCCCCACCTCCAATCCCACTTCTACCCACGGCCAGGCCAATCTTGGTAGAGCAAGTGACTCCTCTGCCGATTACCAGCAGCCATCCCACTGCCCCAGATAAAGCCCCTACTACTCAGCCTGGGAGGCAGAACTTCTAGAACTTCATTTCTAGAAAACGAAGACTCGGTTTCTCCTCTGCCTGGCACTGCCATTCATCCTGCCACCCACCAAGTGGCCTAACTTCTGTTCTGTCTCAGCTTGACAGCACCTCCTTCTTGAAGCCTTCCCTGATCTGAACCCCTAAAGTCGGGGTTGGGAGCTCCCTGTGCTTACCCTTGGCCATTCCACTGTTGTAAAGCTCGGTGACCCTCAGTGTGAGCAGGCTTGCTCTGTGGTTAGCCCACATGTCTAATTACATCCTGGTATTGACCACTGCAAACTGGGGGTGCCTTAAACATCCCCTTAATAAGGGGCAGGGAGGCTGAGGGGACAGTGATGTGCTCAAAGGCACTGCAGGCAAGTGCCTGTTGTGAGCTGATTAAGGAGCCTAGCTTAGCCAGCACTGCACCCTGAATCCCACCCTTAGTGGGGGCTCCACCCAGCCAACCCTGTTCAGTCAGACTGTAGCATGGGGCCAGCCTCCCTGCCCCTTCAAGCCCTGGCAGCGGGGGGAAGTGCCTTGTGAGTGCAGCCAGGATCTCATAGCCCTTTTTCTCAGACTTTCCCACCTCCACTGTGGGGCCCTTTGGCTGACCCCTGAGTTCCTGAGCTCACCCATCATGCCCTCCTAACTCCAGACCAGGCCTCCTGCTTGTCCTGGCCCCACCCAGCCTCTAGCTGCTGGCCCTGTGTGTTGGCCCCACCCTGGCCCTCCATCTGCTCAGGCTTGTTCTGTCAGCCTGTCCCCCACCCCCAGAGCTTGTGCACCCCAATGCAGGAGCTCAGCAGTTGCAGCCCCACCTCCTCTCCCCACCGTGCCTAGGGGCTGGGGGGCTGGGGATGATGAAGTTGTCTGGGAAGAAGGGAGCTAAAGATGTAAACGAGCCCGTGAAATCCCCGGTGACAGCCGTGACCACTGTGGCTCCAGCCATTAAACACGGAGCTTTAACGGCCCCTGAAATACACCTGGGGCACTTGTCAGCAGCTCCTGCTCATCGCACGTGCACACATGGGCCGTGCACACGCGTACACGCACACAGCTCAGCCAGCAGGCAGAGGGTGGTGGGGAACACCTGGAGATGGTGCCAGCAGCCCCTTGACTTAAAGATGAGAGATTAGGATTGGGGGCAGACCTCCCTCCACGTCTGCGAGGGACACAGACCTTCTGTCAGGTTACACTTATATGGCACTCACTCCACCCCTGTACCCTCCCCAGAAGGCTTGGATGTGGGTCAGATGTGTGTTAATATCCACCCTCCTCTCAGCATGCGACACAGGCCTAGCACACAGCAGGCATCAGTATTGTAAGGACCAACCCTGGTCAGTTGCATTGGCCATCAGGGAAAATTTCCAACCAAGAACTTCAGCATTTATCTGAGTCCCACCTGGTCGAGTTAGAAGCCCTGGAAGAGGAATTCTGGACTATCTGCTGACTTCTGGGTGACTAAGGCCTCTTTGTCTTTGGGCCTCAGTTTCCTTATCTGAATAGTCCCTGTCCTGCCCTGGTCAGAGGAGCATCCCGTGGATGCTGTCTGAAACTGAGTGATGGGCGTCAGCAGGCTGGTGGTCCCTGTGCGGATGGTGGCCCAGCAGCCATGGAGCCTCAGGGCCGGCCAGGCACACGGGGATGAGGAGGCTCTGCTGGGGGTGCCACTCTGTGTGTGGTCAGCCAGTAGATTCTCAGGGAAGGTTTGCTAGTCTGAAATTAGCCACTAATCCTGTTATGAGAGAACTTTCAGGAAGGAGTCAGGGGGCCCTTCGTCCATGTCATTCCCCTCCAAGAGAGTCCTGCACCCCAGCTCTCACTTCTCCCTCCGGCTGAGTGTCTCACCACCTCTACCTCCCCAGCTCTAAGCCACAAGCATTCTGAACTCTCCCTCCCTGCCTGCTGTGGCCCCTCTGTGCCCCGTCACTGCCCCAGCTGGCACATCCCTCTGCTCCTCACCCAGGCCAGGTGAACTCAATGACTCTAACTTCACAGGCCTCCCCCCTCCTGGGTCAGGTGTGTCCTCAGGGCTGCCTCAGCCTCCTAAGTGTCCATGTCGCAGAACCAGTCACAGAGGCATGGCCATGCTGGCTGGTATCTCTCCTTCCCAGGCCCTGGTGATGTCTTTCAAGGCCTGGCATGTGGGAAGAACCGACACAGGCTTGCTCCAAGGGCAGCTCCAGGTTGGCATGTTCTGAACATGCTCCCGTGGGCTCTCACTCACGATTTTGGTGCCCACCTGGCCCTGCAGGCACCTGATGCCTGTTGTGCCTGGCCATGCCTAGGCTGGGGCCCTTCCATTAGGCTTCCCATCCTGAAGAACCCAGGGGCAGCTGCTCACCTGCAGCGGGTTCCACCAACTGTGCCACAGGTGCGCTCATTTGGGGACCATCCTTCCCAAGTTCCGGCACAGGGTAGGGTGAGACAAACACCAGCCATTCCCTTCTGGGTGCCTTTGCGCAACATAGCAGGCCCATCTCTTCTGTTCCCAAGGGCCTCAGAGCTTAGTCTTTCCATCTCAGTCTCAGTTACTTTTGCCCTTTCTGAGGGTCATCTGTCACACGTAACAGGAAGCAGGTGTCAAGGACTTTCACAGTTCCTGAGCAGAAAACTGCCTGCTGCTCTTTGCCTGGTGGTAGCTTGTAATAAGACCAAACCCCAAAGGATTATCCGTGGTGGAAAAGGCCAGACCAGCAGGGGCAGGTAAGACAGAAAGAAAAGCAGGCAGGCTTGGTAGCAAGGGACAGAGGCTCCAGGCAGGGCTGACAGTAGGGACAGGACGGAGGTCCTCAGAAGGGCTGACAGTAGGAACAGGACCCTGAAAGGGGGCCAGTGGGGGTGGCCAGTGGCAATTTAAGTGCAGACAGTTGGCAAAAGGCAAGCTAGGGATAGAACTTGGGTCCTGGAGGTGGGGGCGCTGTGGGGGAGCATCTGGAGAGCTGGGTGGGGGAGACAGTGCGTGGGGGAGGGACTGTGAGCAAATGAGTCACCTTCCTGCGCCCCGTTTTCTCCTCAGCAAAATGGGGATAATACTAGTAGTTTCCTCATAGGGTCGTTCCGAGGATGGATGGAATGAGTTAATACAAGTACTGCTGTTAAAACAATAGCGGATGCGCATGTATTTGCTGTGACTGTTACTGTTAATGACTGCACGTTTTTGCCATTGTTACTATACCAGCCAGATCATTTGTTCAGCAGCAACAGTGTGCTGGGTGCTCTTCCTGTAATAACTCATTTCATCCTCACCGCACCCTGTGGGTAAATTATCCCAGTTGGGAGAGGAGGCCTAGAGGGCCTGAGGTCAGTTGGCCTAGGTCAAAGGCTGGGCAAGCAACAGCAGATGGATGAGGACAGGAAGGCTGGTGTCCGACCCCAGTGCCCATGCACAGACCTCCACCCCAGGGCCTCAGGCTCTCAGTCCATGGCTTCTTGTCCAGTCCAAGCTGCTCACTCTTAAGCCCATGGTTTGGTGGTACCCTGGGAGAGGAGGGGAGCCTGTGGGGCAGTGGGGTTTTGGCCTATGAGGCCGGTGGCTGGCCCAGTGAGCCGGCTGTCAGGGAGCCCCCCCAGTGGTGCCTGGGTGTGTCTGGGGGGCTGTGGTTGGGAGGAGGGGCCCCACTCCCAGGCCCCGAGATGTTAGCCCTGCCCAAACACTCTTCCTACCATCTCATTTCCAACAGGGACTCTTTTAAGAGCAATGACCAGCTTGCTAGCGGACTTCAAAGATAGTATTTGATGAGTTTTAGCAGCTTCAGCAAAACTCTAATTTGAATTTCAGGCGCTGGTGTGTGATTTCCTTGGTGACAGCTTCGAGGGATGCTTGGGCTCGGCTGTCATCCAGTGGGGCTTCTTGCTGGCTGCTGCTGCCGCCTGCCTTCCCAAGGAGAGGCGGGAGGCTGAGAGGTGCGGGGTGCCATTGAAGCTCAGGGAGGAGAGGCACAAACAAGTGACAGGGAGAGAGGGGTGTGGGAGGGAGGGGCACAGGAGAGCAGAGGAGAGGGACAGAGAGGGAGAGAGTGAGAGAGACAGCAAGAGAGAGAGGGGGAGAAAAGGGGAGAGGGAGAAGGAGAAGAGGAGGAACTGAGGATGAGAGCGAGGTTAGGAGGCTTCAGGGAGACAGAGAGCAGAGAAAGGAGGGAAGGTAAGAGGACCCAGCAAAGACAAAGTGAGAGAACAGAGACGTAGAGAAATGGACAGACTGAAAGAAACTGAGGGAGAGAACAGGAGAGACCGAGGAACCACAGAGAGCCCAGGACAGAGGTGAAGACAGAGTTGTAAGGAAGACAGTGGGGGGTAGGGTGGGGCAGGGGGACAGGAAAAGGGCTGAGAGGGGAGAGGCAGAGAGAGGTGAGCTGAGGAAGGGGGAGCTCCTTCTTGGTGCCAGGTCCCCTGGGTGTGGGGCCTGGGCGTCCCAGAGGGGACAGCACAGGCAGGTTCAGAAGGCCACAGAGGGGCCTGAGACAGGGCCCTGCAGGGAGAAGAAAGTCCATCTCCCAGTCCCTCCCATCTCACTCCAACAACCCCCATGCCTTCCAACAGCCCCCTCCAACCTCAGCCGGTGCAGCTGTTCCAGAGGTGAAGGGTGAAGTGTGCTGTCTTCCACCTGCTGCCCCAACCCCCAGTATCAGGCAGTTTTCTGGAGCTCTATGCCCAATCCCAAGGCTGTGTGGGAGAAGGGAGTTTATTTCCCACGTGGCCTCCACCCTCCACGTGCACACACACTCAGACACACACAGGAAACAGAGGGGAGAGGGAGAGACAGGATAAAAGAGGGATCTGGTTGAGAAGACAAGACTCAAATTCTAGGAAAGCATGGTCCAGCAGGGCAGCCGGCAGCCATGTGTGGCTAGAGAGCACTTGAAATACAGTTGGTCGGACCTGAGGTGATGGAGTATGTCTGAGAAACTCTAAGATACCTAATTAGTATTTTACACTGATTCCATGTTGAAATGGAAACAATTTGGATGTCTTGGGTTAGATAAAATGTATTACTAAAATTAATTTCACCTGTTTCTTTTTACCCTTTTCATATGGTGATTATTTTAATATGGCTATCATTTTATTATGGCTATTAGAAAATTGAAAATGACATACATGACTCACATACTTCTATTGGATGGCCCTGATCCAGAGAGGTGGGGAGATGGAGGCCCAGAAGGAAAAGAGCCGTGCTCCGGGTCCCACAGCCACAAAGGACTGTTTGGAAGGCTCGAACTTAGGTGTCAGGGACAGAGCTGTGAAGAGCACTTATCTCCTCTGGCGCTAACCGGGCACCCGAGTTCATTAGGAGGAGATGACAAGACATAATTTCTGAGAGTTCAAACAACTGCCAGGTGGATTAGGAGCTTGAAAAGGCTCCTGCCAGGATCGTCAGAGGATCCTGACCGCAGGCCTGAGGCCTCACCAAGGACGGGGCCAGAGAATTAATGACGCCGCAGCTGCGGAAGGAGTGTGCTCATTTGAAAAAGCTGCAAAGGGGGGAAAAAAGGTGAAGCTGAACTGTGGACAATTATGAAGGCTGCAGAACCTCACATGGCTTAATAAAAGGCAGAATGGGAGTCGTCTGAACCCTCGGCAGACTCTGCAGAAGGCAGTAGGAAGAACAAAGCCAGTGTCTTGAGCTGGACTTGGCTGGGCGACCTCGGGCAAGTGTGTTAGCCTCTCTGGGTGCAGCACCCTCATCGGTGGCCTAATGTCTAAAGGTGTAAGCTTTGGAATCAGATGAATCTGACCATCGGGCCCTGCCACTTAATCAGTGACCCTGAACCACTTACCCTCTCTGGGGCCCCCCTACCTTATCCTAGAACTGTGCCTAATGCCTACCTCAAGGGTGGCTGGAAGGGCCCAGTGGAGGGCAAATGGTGCTTAGCCGCCACTGGGCACACAATAGGTGCTGGTAGTAAGGCAGACAGTTACTGGCATCTGCACGCCTAGGCACTGGGGACCACAGTGAACAAGAGGGACCAGTCCCTGCCCCTGAGGGCTTTCAGGGCAGGCGAGAATACAGACCCATGAGTTAATGAAATTTATGCAACTTTAGATCATGCTAAGTGCTATGAAAACAACTAAAAGAGGTGAGAGGAGGGGGAGTGACATGGGACTGTTCAGGCAGTAGGACAGGGAGGGCTCTCTGAGGTGACATCTGCAAATCCCAGTGTTAGGAAGGGCCCTGATCTCATCCTCCTCCGGCCCCCAGTGTTCTTCCCACACAGCCAGGGGCTGTGGCTCAGCCTTCCAGGGTTTCCCCCCACTTCCACCTCCTAGGTGGAGCCCCCATGACCTTAGAGAAGATTCCTTTTCCACCCTTGTCCAGTGGGGATAATGGGCTTCCTGTGAGGGCCAGCGGGGCAGTCAGCTCATCCCAGATGTTGACTCTGGCCTGTCCCTGCCTAGTGAGGCAAATGCAGAGATGACAGTGGAGCCTGCATCCATGGATCAGGGAAAGGACAAGGTGCACCAGAAGCACCTTGTCTCCAGGAAAAGGGGATATCTGCGTCATCCCTCAAAGTATCCTAAGGATAGACAGGGGCTGGTCAGGGAAAAATGAGGGCCAGGCTTCCTGGCATGGGGGCAGCAGGAGCATATGCTTCTGGCCCTAGCACTGGGCCGGCACAGCCAGAGGGGTATGGGCTCCTGGCAGGCTGGAGGCCTGAGAGGGAAGTGTGAGGCAGGGAGACTGAGTACTGAGCTGGGCGGTTGGCAGACAGAGGTCAGCTCCCAGAGGGAGATGTCTGGCCAACTAATCCACCCGGGTTTCATCTCAGTGGCTGTGGGGGGTTGGATCTGTGTCCTAAGCAGGTCCCTCTGACAGCTGAAGGCCCATGAAGACAGCTCCTAGACTTCTGTTTTCTGGTGTGGGGTCTCCAGGGCCTCTAGCCGCCCCTAAGCCTATTTCCTTGGCACGTGCTCTGCTTGTAAATGGCCCCAAAGAGAGATCGTGAATGTCAGGTGGACCCGTGGGCAAGCTGAGCACACAGGAGCTGCAGGGCCCAGGCCACCTGCCTGCCTAAGCACCCTGCCTCTGTCTTTTCACCCTATCTGGGTCTGCTTTCAGCCACTGGGTTAAAATCCTGTGTGACTAACTCTTCTGTGTCTCGGTCACGTCGCCTGTACAATGGGGCAGAGCCCTGCGTGAGTGAATGAGTTCACGATCTCTAGGCTGTAATCGACACTTCTATATGCTTCTCCCATCCAACACCCAGGTGAAGCAACCACGCACGTCTCTGCTTTAGAGAGAGGGAAGTGGAGACTGAGGCAGTGGCCTGCCCAAGGGCCTACGTCATCAGTTGTCACCAAGAGCGATATCTCAAGTTGAGGGATGGCGCAGAGGTCTCCAGGCGTCTTCCATTGGTGAGAAGTCTTGCAGAGCTGCTTTCTCAGCTTCCCTCCGCCCACGCTGCACCCCACCTACCCAAGGGATCAGCATGGGTAGGCACCTGCCGACTCTCTCCAAGGCAGGGAGCTGGGAAAGTAGGCTGCCCTTGCCCAGCGCTCTCTGCTCACCAGTTATGGCCCAGTCTCCAGAGCTTTCCTGACCTCTTCTCTGCTCTGCCACTCTCCCGAGTGGCATAGCTCTTGTCATCGGGTATGATGATGGCCTTTTTTCTCACCTGTACCTCACTGGAGTGTGAGCTTCCTGAGGATGGCGTCTCTGAGAGTGATCACCTCTGTCCCCGACACCAGACTGTGCCCTGTCACTGTGTGACCAAAAGAACGTGTGCTCCCAGCCCTGATGCTCCCCTCTGTCCCTTAGCCTCATGTTGGCCACTTTTCAGTATTATTCCTAGGGTTCCTGTTAGGACATTTTCTCCCCACTGAAGTTTTAATCCATGGACATACCGTGTATCTCTGCATGTACTATATGCATATCTGCTTTATTAGGAAGAAGAGTAAAATTTTTCCTCCCCCAGTGGCCACTGTCCCCCCACAGAGAATGCACGCGTTGGGGCACGTCACTTGTGAGTCCTGGGCACCGCACCACACACTGCACTTGCTAGGCTGACTTAATTGCTTCACCACAGTTAATCACTTCTCAGTGGAACATGAAGACAGCAAAATTGATGTCAGGGCACATTTGCTAGTCAGATGGGTGTTCTGGGAGCGGGAAGCCGACACAGATCCCTCCGAGGCTGTGGGCACTCAGCCCAGAGGAGGGTGAGGACGGGGCAAGTCGGCCTTATGAGTTTCTGGGAGGGCCGAGTTGGTGGAACACTTGAAGATTATCTGGTCCAAGGTTACCTTACCAACGGAGAGACTGAGGCCCAGGGAGGAGGAGATCAGAGCATCTGTGACCAGACTGCGAGCCTGCTGAGGGGAGAGACCATGTCTTACTTAGTCCCGTTTCCCAGTGTCTGGCACAGTCTAGATATACAGGGCATGTGGGGTGGGTGGCTGGCTGGCTGGATGGACAATGAAACGGCAGGCTGTGTCACCTGGTCTCAGCCCCATGGCGAGGAGGGGTGAGTCAGAGCTGTAGCTCCGGTGAGGCCAGGTCCAGCCGAACTCAGAAAATGAACTAGAAGACCGGACAGGGTGACTTTGAACACCCCTGACTCCAGACTCGCACATCTGCACTTGGACATCTCAGAGGTGTCTCAGACTTACATACCCAAGCATATTCCTTGTCTTCTCTCCAAAACCTGCCTTCTCATGGGAGTCCCCAGCACAGCATGTGGCAACTTCATGCTTCTACCTCAGATCAAAAATCTTAGGAATCACGCTTGAGTCCTCTGTTTTTGCTCAAATCCCACATCCAATTCATCAGCAAATCCTGGAGGCTCTGGCTGCCCACTCCTTACCACCACCTGGTCCATTTTCCTTGCTTGGCTAACAAGTGAGCCACTCACAAACATCTTCTGGTCCCAGCCTCATTTTCATTTTTATGAAATTCTGCTGTGATGAGATACTGCGATAGTCCCTTAAGTAATCTCCCAGGACCGTACCCCACCTCCCGCACCCCACTTGTATTTATTTATTCTCTGCACAGCAGCCATGGCACTCTGCTCAAAACTCTCCACTGCTCACATCCTTAGAATGAGCTAGAAGATCCTATGTAATCTGGGCTCCAACCCCTTTCCTCACTTTATCTCCTGAGTCTCTCCCAACCCCACTCTGCTCCAGCCATGCTGGCCATCCCCCAGATAGGCCATGCACATTCCTGCCTCAGAACTCCTTCTGCCAGGAATGTTCTCCTGTGCTCAAGTCATTTCATCAGGGAGCTCTTGCCTGGCTACCCTAAAATTGTAATGTCCCGATGCTCCCTGCGTGCCCCTGTGGTGCTCACCATTACTCGTTACTGATTACTGTGTCCCTCACTAGCATGTGAGCACCACAAGAGCAGGGATGGTGTCTGTCCTGTTCCCCATGGTGTCTCCAGTGCCTAGAATACCGTCCAGCCATAGCTAGTGATCAGTAAGTATCTGTGTCGTGAGTGAATTCTGAGTTTAGGGATGTGTAAGTGAGAGGAGCAAAGCAGGGGGCAGTGTCTATCTCAGGAAGACCCAGGCACGGTGTCACTGTCATTCTTTTGCCTCTTCATGTGCTCGTTTCAGTTGGTCACAGTGCTGTGTACGTGTGCTTGGCTGAGGTACATGTGACTTTGTGATAGGAAGCCTGAAGCGCTGGGACACCCCAGCCCAATGCTCTGGGCATTGGAGACACCACAGTCCAGGGCTGAGTCCCCAGGGAAGGATGGTGGGAAGGGAGCAGGAGATGGGGAGTACCTTACACAGCTGGGTTCTATTGGCCAGCTGGGCCTAACCTGGAAGACCCAGAGCCCAGGAACACTGGACCTCAGGCCCTGGCTCCCTCAGTTGGCACTGAGGCCACAGCCTTACCGAGGTCAGCAGTGGAGGTGCTAGCAGACTCCCTTGCCCTGTTGTCCATCAGACTCTATAGCCCCGGCTCATACTGTGGGCTGCCCTGGGCTCTAGGCTTGCTTCAGACCAGGACTCGCATGGCCCCCATCCTTGTGGTGTGGCTGGGCCAGGTCTTCCCCCACCTCCAAGGAGCTTCCCTCTTCTGGACCTAGATGCTTTGGTTACCTGTCCTTGCTGGGTGCCAGGGGCTGTCACAGCTCCTCCCAGCACATGCCCACCAAGGTGAGAGGGGCAAGACTGTACTGCAGTAAAAGCTGCCACACGAGGCTCTTCTTGGTGCTGCAACTTGGTCCAAAGAGGATGTCTTTCTCCTCCCACTTAAGGAAAAGTTCTTCTAATATCACTTCTTGAAATGGGACTGTGGGGTCCTGCTGGGGTAATGTGCATGCAGCAGAAGCATTATCAGTGAACTCACACCCCATGGCAGCCCTGTGCCGGGCTCTTCTCATGCAAGATCTTGCACGGTCCCCACAACCCTCCGTGCAGAGGCACCATGACAAGATGGAGAAACCAAGGTTCAGAGGTAAGTTGCACACCATGAAGGTGGCAGTCAGGTCTGGGACCCTGGTTTCTCTACTACCCACACTATATAGAAGGAATCAGAGTGTTGGAGAAGGGTTCTCAGTGGTTATCTAAGGCCACTTGCTGGGGTAGGACTGAAAAGACTTGGCCAAGGTCACACAGCTTATGAGAGGCAAAGAATTTGGTTTTCTCATGACTGCCATCATAAGTGTGCTGGCAAATTGTCACAAATCTTATTAGTACCAAGATAAAACAAAAATTGCACTGAGGATTATGGTATGCTTTAAAGAAGCATGCTTAAGGCCTGCTTAAGGCAAGTATTTTCTACAATAGTTGTCAGAAAGCCATAAATATACAGGCGGTAAGGCTGCCCCTGGAGCAGCATGACGGCCCTGCTGCCCGCTCTGTGTGGACAGCAGCTGTGGCTGGACAGCATGCCCAGTGCCATGTCTTGAAGTTGGGGGAGGGAGAGAGCTTCCTGGTTGCCTCTAATTTAACTTTAGCTCTAGTTTGGAGCTCGTGAGAAACAGAAGTAAGAACAGGGCACTTTGTGGTTACACCAGTGTGACCCTTCTAGCAAAAACTAGTTTATCTTGGACAAGATTCTCAACCTTTTTGGAACCTCCATTTACTCCATGAAATGGGATAACAGTGACATCATGGTAGAGTCTGCATGGGTCAAGATCCAGGAGGAGCCCTGGGCACAGTGCCTGGGGGTAACGGGGGCTCCATCAACGGTATCAGCACTGATGGGGAAGAAGATGGTAGAGCGTGGAGTGGTACCATCACTGTCTGAGCACACAGCAAGGGGTGGCCTTCATGAAGTAAATGAAGTATTCTGAACTACACAGCCAACACTTACCACTCAAGTGCATTTCCCTCCTGATACTGGGCACTAGTGGGAAGGTCACAGAGACAGGGTTCTAGACCCAACCGCCACTTTCACAGTGTGTCAAAAGTCTTTGGAATATGATAGACCTGGGTTTGGACTTGGGCTTAGCCACCCCTTACTGTATAACCTTGACCACCCCCCACCCCAAGCTTCCATCTAGTTCTAAGCTAATAACAACAGCCACCAGCTGCATGAGACTAAATTAAAATGTCTTAGTTGGACTGGCTACATTCCAAATGCTCCATAGCTCTATGTGACTAGTGGCTGCCACACCGACAGCACAGAATAGATGACTTCCATCATCACAGAGAATCCTGGTGATCAGAACACAGATGTGGGATCTGAGTTGGGGATGGTGGACACAGAAGTTCTGGCCTTGGGCACAGGCTAACAAACCACAGCTCACAACCTGTTCCTGCAGTGAAGACTCAGGCCACGCCCCACCTCCTCACTCGCCTGTGCTTTTCCTTGCAAAGTGGGTGTAATGCTGGGTTCGGCTGTTCTCCCTGCAGTTCTGCTACTGATTTGCCGTGTGACTGAGTGACAAACTGTCCTGACTGAAACCTCAATTTCTTCATTTGGGAAATAGTAATTCATGCCCCTGCAGCCCCCGAGCACTGCTGCCAGAATCAAGCGAGTAAATGACTAAAAGTGCTCTCAAATCCAAGGACCGTGGCAGGCACAGAGACAGCACAGTCAGGTGGGGAAGCCTACACTTGGTGTCAAATACTTAGACTCCAATTCCACCTCTCACTAGCTGAGGAACCTTAAGTGTAAGGCTGAGGTCTCCTAAGGTCTGAATTCCTTTACTGTAAAAGGAGTAACAATAAGGGTACCTACTCTCAACCATCACGTTACTGTAAGGATCAAAAGAAATAAAGTATATGAAAGTATCTACAAATAGCAGATTGCTATTTAAGAGTGAGGCATCATGGGACTACTGCCATCCACACAAAAACGAGGGAGGCCGCGTTGAGTTAAGCACGCGCTGCCTTCTCTCTCTGTGTGTACTCCGCCTGCCCAGGAGCCCCACTCTTACCAGGTGAGGCCTCTCCTGCTCCAAGCCAATTGGCTGCTGTTCTTAGACAGAAAAAGGGACACCATATGGGTGAGACAACCTGTTCTGCTGATGCCAGATCAAGACACAACTTCACTGAGGCCACATGGCCCAAGACTTTGGGCAGCATCAGACCCAGGAAAGCCCCTGTATTGATGACACACACCCCTGGGCTGCAGGAACGGGCTCCCAGCAGGCTCCCATACTGATCTGAGGCACTTGCAGAGCCCAGCTCCACTCCTGGTTCTGCGGCTCAGCTGTCTGTATGAGAGATGTCTCCTGGGCACCAGCCATGTACTGACACCAGGGAACTGGGCCCAGACAGACAGCTAGGAGGTGGACCTGAACAGGGACCACTGTCCAGCTTGCTCGTTTTCATCCCTTCCTCCCTGACACAGATGTCCACCTTACCTGAGCGTCAGAGGCACCCAGTGTGGTACCTGCAGTGGGGGAGGGAATATCCTCAAGCTTTGGGTCCCCTGATAACATGACTGGTATCATTTTTACCGAGTACTTGCTGCCCGCACCTATACCAGAGCCTTTGAGTTACTTTTAATCTGTGCAATCACTGTAAGAGTTTTTATCACCTCCCATTTATAGACAAGAGAATCATGATAAAAGAAAGGTTAACATACCCAAAGTGGCACATCTAATAAGGAACAGAGAGGGGGTTTGAACCCAGAGCTGAATAACTCTCTAGTTAGGCTCTGAATCACTGCATTTTATATGGTCTTTTGATCTCATACTCTCCAATAAAATGGCTGCTGCTCTGGAAAAAGTTTTCCCTTTAGGAGCCCTGAGCTAGGGGAAGATGGAGAAGTCAGAGAAGCTGAGATGCATCCCAGAGCTGCCCAGGTCAGGGACCCGCCCTCGCACACAGTGCCAGGCACTGCACAGGGCACAGGCAGGCTGTGGCCATCCTGCTCTCCGAGGAGGAGCCCCAGGGGCTCTGTCACGTGTTGAGTGAGGACTGGTGGAACCGTGAGGAGTACAGGGGTCTAAAAAGTGACAGAGCCCAGGCTACTTGTCCCAAAGCAAGGCAAACGTGGCTCTTTTTGCTACTGAACACCCCATTTCCAGCTGATAAAAGCAGGGTTTTAGGCCTGTCTGAAAGAGAAAGGAGAGAGAATAGGTAGGGCATTCTCTACCTGTTGCAGTAGCTATGAGAACAGCCCAGGTCTAACAGACAAGGCTGCTCAAGGCACAGAAAGCAAGGATAAGGTACGTTTTCTGGCTGATTAGGTGTTAAGCGAGAAATGCTTTAATGTATCAATGGTGTTTAACAGCAAATCCCAGCTGTGCTGCTCACGGGCCATGTAGGGACTTCACCTCTCTGGCATTGGTTTCCTCACCAGTGACAGGGATAATCTCAGCACCCACACCACATAGTTGGTGCTACAATTCTAAGAAGTAAGAACCACTTAAAGTCCCTAGTTCACTGTCCACATGTTAAGCACTTAATATCACCACTTACTAACTATGAGAATATTTCTAAAAAATATTAATCCTTTCCTTCTTCCCCCACCCATGGAAAAAACCAACCAAGCAACCAATCAAACAACCAACCTCTCCCCCCGCATTTGTAGGTACCATGAGCTCCAGGGCTTGAGTCTAGACCAGCATGGGTGTTTTGAGTACTTGTTTCTCATCCTTGCCTGGTTGTAACCCCCTAAACTGGGAGCCATGCACCCCATGAACTCTAGGTCTAAAACACCTGTGCACTCAGACACCGGATGTGTTAAACTAACTGCCTTGGGGTGTGTGTGCATGCGTGAAAATGAGGATAATGCGCCGTCCTTGCCCTTGAAGGGGTCACAGTTTAGTGAGGGAGGATCTTAAGTCATCCTGTGACAATCTAATAATCCCATGCTCCTGAACCCACATGCACTCCTCCTTGCCATCGCTCCCACCCCCACAGCTACCCATTCTGCGGCATCCGTTCCTCGGCCTCTCTGCAAATGCTGGCTTTGGTCTGGACCCTGAGTGGAGCACTTAAATGCAATGAAAGCTGTTTGGTTGTATACAAGCCCTATGGGCCCCCTTCCCCACCCCCTGCCCATTTTTATCAGACCCTCCTGATGGCAGGGCTATGAAACTTCCTCTGGAGGGGACGGTGGGTCCCTGGACTGACCTTGTGCTGATGTGTTTGATCAGCTGTTTCTGGCCAGCGCTGGGGGAGCCAGCGCAAGAAGAGCCGGCAGGAGTGGTGTTTGATCAGAGCAGCTGGGGGCAGTGGGGCCCGGCTGGCTGCTCTTCTGCTCTTCGCCTTCTGCTAATCTCTTCTCAGAGGGCAGAGAGAGGAGGATGCTCTCTGATAGAGGAGCACACAGGTAACTTGGGAAGCAGCCTCACTGGTGGGAGTGAGATACCGAAGTGGGGTTCCCCCGAGCGCAGACATGAGGGCGAGCAGGAAGTACTGCTTGGCTCCAACTGAGCCTGTAGGGCGGTGGTTTTCAATTTTTTTTTTTAATACATTTTTGTTGTTGTTGTTGTTTTAAAGATAAGCTTTATTTATTTATTTTTGCCTTTTTTTTTTTTTGGCCAAGGCTGGGTTTGAACCCGCCATCTCCAGCATATGGGACCAGCGCCCTACCCTTTTGAGCCATAGGAGCCACCCGGTTTTCAACCTTTTTTATCTCACACACACTTGAACCTATAATGAACTTCCACAGCATACTTAAATTATGCTGATCCAAAAAAAAGAATAAAGAAAAGAATATACTTACTGTGCTTTGAACTTCTTTCGAAAATAATTTAATTAATGATCTTTAAAAATTTTCGCGGTACATTGGTTGAAAATCACTGCTCCACGTACACAACAGAGCACAGCCAGCTCTCAGAGAAACCAAGACAGCACGAGGCACTCCCTGTCCACAAGCTGTTTAAAATCCAAAGTGAGATGAAGCTGTGTAAGAATTAAGGCCTGAGCTGGATGCAGGCTTCATGCCTGTCATCCCAGCCCTGTGGGAGGCCAAGGTGGAAGTATCAGTTGAGACCAGGAATTCAAGATCAGCTTGGGCAATATAATGAGACCCGGCTTCTAAAAAAACTTTTTTTTTT